>NC_092139.1:79840817-80153100 GCF_043159975.1 Macaca nemestrina | reverse complement strand
CCACAAGAAGTGTCTTAGCGAAAGGCTTCTTGAGGGGAAAGCTGCAACTCTGTGAGATGATTTCACAGAACAAAAAAAAGTTTCTAAAAAAGCTTCTTTCTCTTTGTAATCGGAGGATATTTCCTTTGTCCCTATAGTCTTCAAAGGGATCTGAAATACCTGTTCTCAGATTCCACAGAAATAAGGCTAGCAAAGAGATCCACGAAATACAGATGTAACTCTGTGAGATGAATTAACAGAACACTAAGCAGTTTCTCAGAAAGCTTCTTTCCAGATTTCATCTGAGGATATTTCCTTTTTCACCATAGCCCTCTATGGGCTTCCAAATATCACTTTGCCAATTCCACAAGAACTGTCTTAGCGAAAGGCTTCTTGAGGGGAAAGCTGTAACTCTGTGAGATGATTTCACGGAACACAAAGAAGTTTCTCAGAAAGCTTCTTTCTCTTTGTTATCGGAGGATATTTCCTTTGGCCGTATAGTCTTCAAAGGGAACCGAAATATCTGTTCTCAGATTCCACAGAAATAAGGCTAGCAAAGAGATCCACGAAATACAGATGTAACTCTGTGAGATGAATGAACAGAACACTAAGCAGTTTCTCAGAAAGCTTCTTTCCAGATTTCATCTGAGGATATTTCCTTTTTCACCATAGCCCTCTATGGGCTTCCAAATATCACTTTGCCAATTCCACAAGAACTGTCTTAGCGAAAGGCTTCTTGAGGGGAAAGCTGTAACTCTGTGAGATGATTTCTCAGAACGCAAAGAAGTTTCTCAGAAAGCTTCTTTCTCTTTGTTATCAGAGGATATTTCCTTTGGCCCTATAGTCTTCAAAGGGAACCGAAATATCTGTTCTCAGATTCCACAGAAATAAGGCTAGCAAAGAGATCCACGAAATACAGATGTAACTCTGTGAGATGAATTAACAGAACACTAAGTAGTTTCTCAGAAAACTTCTTTCCAGATTCATCTGAGAATATTTCCTTTTTCACCATAGCCCTCTATGGGCTTCCAAATATCACTTTGCCAATTACACAAGAACTGTCTTAGGGAAAGACTCCTTGAGGGGAAAGCTGTAACTCTGTGAGATGATTTCACAGAACACAAAGAAGTTTCTAAAAAAGCTTCTTTCTCTTTGTAATCGGAGGATATTTCCTTTGTCCCTATAGTCTTCAAAGGGATCTGAAATACCTGTTCTCAGATTCCACAGAAATAAGGCTAGCAAAGAGATCCACGAAATACAGATGTAACTCTGTGAGATGAATGAACAGAACACTAAGCTGTTTCTCAGAAAGCTTCTTTCCAGATTCATCTGAGGATATTTCTTTTTCACCATAGCCCTCTATGGGCTTCCAAATATCACTTTGCCAATTCCACAAGAACTGTCTTAGTGAAAGGCTTCTTGAGGGGAAAGCTGTAACTCTGTGAGATGATTTCTCAGAACGCAAAGAAGTTTCTCAGAAAGTTTCTTTCTCGTTGTTATCGGAGGATATTTCCTTTGGCCCTATAGTCTTCAATGGGATCCGAAATATCTGTTCTCAGATTCCACAGAAATAAGGCTAGCAAAGAGATCCACGAAATACAGATGTAACTCTGTGAGATGAATTAACAGAACACTAAGCAGTTTCTCAGAAAGCTTCTTTCCAGATTTCATCTGAGGATATTTCCTTTTTCACCATAGCCCTCTATGGGCTTCCAAATATCACTTTCACAATTCCACAAGAACTGTCTTAACGAAAGGCTTCTTGAGGGGAAAGCTGTAACTCTGTGAGATGATTTCACAGAGCACACAGAAGTTTCCAAGAAAGCTTCTTTCTCTTTGTTATGGGAGGATATTTCCTTTGGCCCTATAGTCTTCAATGGGATCCGAAATATCTGTTCTCAGATTCCACAGAAATAAGGCTAGCAAAGAGATCCACGAAATACAGATGTAACTCTGTGAGATGAATGAACAGAACACTAAGCAGATTCTCAGAAAGCTTCTTTCCAGATTTCATCTGAGGATATTTCCTTTTTCACCATAGCCCTCTATGGGCTTCCAAATATCACTTTGCCAATTCCACAAGAACTGTCTTAGCGAAAGGCTTCTTGAGGGGAAAGCTGTAACTCTGTGAGATGATTTCTCAGAACGCAAAGAAGTTTCTCAGAAAGCTTCTTTCTCTTTGTTATCAGAGGATATTTCCTTTGGCCCTATAGTCTTCAAAGGGAACCGAAATATCTGTTCTCAGATTCCACAGAAATAAGGCTAGCAAAGAGATCCACGAAATACAGATGTAACTCTGTGACATGAATTAACAGAACACTGAGTAGTTTCTCAGAAATCTTCTTTCCTGATTCATCTGAGGATATTTCCTTTTTCACCATAGCCCTCTATGGGCTTCCAAATATCACTTTGCCAATTCCACAAGAAGTGTCTTAGCGAAAGGCTTCTTGAGGGGAAAGCTGCAACTCTGTGAGATGATTTCACAGAACACAAAGAAGTTTCTAAAAAAGCTTCTTTCTCTTTGTAATCGGAGGATATTTCCTTTGTCCCTATAGTCTTCAAAGGGATCTGAAATACCTGTTCTCAGATTCCACAGAAATAAGGCTAGCAAAGAGATCCACGAAATACAGATGTAACTCTGTGAGATGAATTAACAGAACACTAAGCAGTTTCTCAGAAAGCTTCTTTCCAGATTTCATCTGAGGATATTTCCTTTTTCACCATAGCCCACTATGGGCTTCCAAATATCACTTTGCCAATTCCACAAGAACTGTCTTAGCGAAAGGCTTCTTGAGGGGAAAGCTGTAACTCTGTGAGATGATTTCACGGAACACAAAGAAGTTTCTCAGAAAGCTTCTTTCTCTTTGTTATCGGAGGATATTTCCTTTGGCCGTATAGTCTTCAAAGGGAACCGAAATATCTCTTCTCAGATTCCACAGAAATAAGGCTAGCAAAGAGATCCACGAAATACAGATGTAACTCTGTGAGATGAATTAACAGAACACTAAGCAGTTTCTCAGAAAGCTTCTTTCCAGATTTCATCTGAGGATATTTCCTTTTTCACCATAGCCCTCTATGGGCTTCCAAATATCACTTTGCCAATTCCACAAGAACTGTCTTAGCGAAAGGCTTCTTGAGGGGAAAGCTGTAACTCTGTGAGATGATTTCTCAGAACGCAAAGAAGTTTCTCAGAAAGCTTCTTTCTCTTTGTTATCAGAGGATATTTGTTTGGCCCTATAGTCTTCAAAGGGAACCGAAATATCTGTTCTCAGATTCCACAGAAATAAGGCTAGAAAGAGATCCACGAAATACAGATGTAACTCTGTGAGATGAATTAACAGAACACTAAGCAGTTTCTCAGAAAACTTCTTTCCAGATTCATCTGAGAATATTTCCTTTTTCACCATAGCCCTCTATGGGCTTCCAAATATCACTTTGCCAATTCCACAAGAACTGTCTTAGGGAAAGGCTTCTTGAGGGGAAAGCTGCAACTCTGTGAGATGATTTCACAGAACACAAAGAAGTTTCTAAAAAACCTTCTTTCTCTTTGTAATCGGAGGATATTTCCTTTGTCCCTATAGTCTTCAAAGGGATCTGAAATACCTGTTCTCAGATTCCACAGAAATAAGGCTAGCAAAGAGATCCACGAAATACAGATGTAACTCTGTGAGATGAATGAACAGAACACTAAGCAGTTTCTCAGAAAGCTTCTTTCCAGATTCATCTGAGGATAATTCTTTTTCACCATAGCCCTCTATGGGCTTCCAAATATCACTTTGCCAATTCCACAAGAACTGTCTTAGTGAAAGGCTTCTTGAGGGGAAAGCTGTAACTCTGTGAGATGATTTCTCAGAACGCAAAGAAGTTTCTCAGAAAGTTTCTTTCGCGTTGTTATCGGAGGATATTTCCTTTGGCCCTATAGTCTTCAATGGGATCCGAAATATCTGTTCTCAGATTCCACAGAAATAAGGCTAGCAAAGAGATCCACGAAATACAGATGTAACTCTGTGAGATGAATTAACAGAACACTAAGCAGTTTCTCAGAAAGCTTCTTTCCAGATTTCATCTGAGGATATTTCCTTTTTCACCATAGCCCTCTATGGGCTTCCAAATATCACTTTCACAATTCCACAAGAACTGTCTTAACGAAAGGCTTCTTGAGGGGAAAGCTGTAACTCTGTGAGATGATTTCACAGAGCACACAGAAGTTTCCAAGAAAGCTTCTTTCTCTTTGTTATGGGAGGATATTTCCTTTGGCCCTATAGTCTTCAATGGGATCCGAAATATCTGTTCTCAGATTCCACAGAAATAAGGCTAGCAAAGAGATCCACGAAATACAGATGTAACTCTGTGAGATGAATGAAGAGAACACTAAGCAGATTCTCAGAAAGCTTCTTTCCAGATTTCATCTGAGGATATTTCCTTTTTCACCATAGCCCTCTATGGGCTTCCAAATATCACTTTGCCAATTCCACAAGAACTGTCTTAGCGAAAGGCTTCTTGAGGGGAAAGCTGTAACTCTGTGAGATGATTTCTCAGAACGCAAAGAAGTTTCTCAGAAAGCTTCTTTCTCTTTGTTATCAGAGGATATTTCCTTTGGCCCTATAGTCTTCAAAGGGAACCGAAATATCTGTTCTCAGATTCCACAGAAATAAGGCTAGCAAAGAGATCCACGAAATACAGATGTAACTCTGTGACATGAATTAACAGAACACTGAGTAGTTTCTCAGAAATCTTCTTTCCTGATTCATCTGAGGATATTTCCTTTTTCACCATAGCCCTCTATGGGCTTCCAAATATCACTTTGCCAATTCCACAAGAAGTGTCTTAGCGAAAGGCTTCTTGAGGGGAAAGCTGCAACTCTGTGAGATGATTTCACAGAACACAAAGAAGTTTCTAAAAAAGCTTCTTTCTCTTTGTAATCGGAGGATATTTCCTTTGTCCCTATAGTCTTCAAAGGGATCTGAAATACCTGTTCTCAGATTCCACAGAAATAAGGCTAGCAAAGAGATCAACGAAATACAGATGTAACTCTGTGAGATGAATTAACAGAACACTAAGCAGTTTCTCAGAAAGCTTCTTTCCAGATTTCATCTGAGGATATTTCCTTTTTCACCATAGCCCTCTATGGGCTTCCAAATATCACTTTGCCAATTCCACAAGAACTGTCTTAGCGAAAGGCTTCTTGAGGGGAAAGCTGTAACTCTGTGAGATGATTTCACGGAACACAAAGAAGTTTCTCAGAAAGCTTCTTTCTCTTTGTTATCGGAGGATATTTCCTTTGGCCGTATAGTCTTCAAAGGGAACCGAAATATCCGTTCTCACATTCCACAGAAATAAGGCTAGCAAAGAGATCCACGAAATACAGATGTAACTCTGTGAGATGAATGAACAGAACACTAAGCAGTTTCTCAGAAAGCTTCTTTCCAGATTTCATCTGAGGATATTTCCTTTTTCACCATAGCCCTCTATGGGCTTCCAAATATCACTTTGCCAATTCCACAAGAACTGTCTTAGCGAAAGGCTTCTTGAGGGGAAAGCTGTAACTCTGTGAGATGATTTCTCAGAACGCAAAGAAGTTTCTCAGAAAGCTTCTTTCTCTTTGTTATCAGAGGATATTTGTTTGGCCCTATAGTCTTCAAAGGGAACCGAAATATCTGTTCTCAGATTCCACAGAAATAAGGCTAGCAAAGAGATCCACGAAATACAGATGTAACTCTGTGAGATGAATTAACAGAACACTAAGCAGTTTCTCAGAAAACTTCTTTCCAGATTCATCTGAGAATATTTCCTTTTTCACCATAGCCCTCTATGGGCTTGCAAATATCACTTTGCCAATTCCACAAGAACTGTCTTAGGGAAAGGCTTCTTGAGGGGAAAGCTGCAACTCTGTGAGATGATTTCACAGAACACAAAGAAGTTTCTAAAAAACCTTCTTTCTCTTTGTAATCGGAGGATATTTCCTTTGTCCCTATAGTCTTCAAAGGGATCTGAAATACCTGTTCTCAGATTCCACAGAAATAAGGCTAGCAAAGAGATCCACGAAATACAGATGTAACTTTGTGAGATGAATTAACAGAACACTAAGTAGTTTCCCAGAAAGCTTCTTTCCAGATTTCATCTGAGGATATTTCCTTTTTCACCATAGCCCTCGATGGGATTCCAAATATCACTTTGCCAATTCCACAAGAACTGTCCTAGCGAAAGGATTCTTGAGGGGAAAGCTGTAACTCTGTGAGATGATTTCACAGAACACAAAGAAGTGTCTCAGAAAGCTTCTTTCTCTTTGTTATCGGAGGATATTTCCTTTGGCCGTATAGTCTTCAAAGGGAACCGAAATATCTGTTCTCACATTCCACAGAAATAAGGCTATCAAAGAGAACCACGAAATACAGATGTAACTCTGTGAGATGAATTAACAGAACACTAAGCAGATTCTCAGAAAGCTTCTTTCCAGATTTCATCTGAGGATATTTCCTTTTTCACCAAAGCCCTCTATGGGCTTCCAAATATCACTTTGCCAATTCCACAAGAACTGTCTTAGCGAAAGGCTTCTTGAGGGGAAAGCTGTAACTCTGTGAGATGATTTCTCAGAACGCAAAGAAGTTTCTCAGAAAGCTTCTTTCTCTTTGTTATCAGAGGATATTTCCTTTGGCCCTATAGTCTTCAAAGGGAACCGAAATATCTGTTCTCAGATTCCACAGAAATAAGGCTAGCAAAGAGATCCACGAAATAGAGATGTAACTCTGTGAGATGAATTAACAGAACACTAAGTAGTTTCTCAGAAAACTTCTTTCCAGATTCATCTGAGAATATTTCCTTTTTCACCATAGCCCTCTATGGGCTTCCAAATATCACTTTGCCAATTCCACAAGAACTGTCTTAGGGAAAGGCTCCTTGAGGGGAAAGCTGTAACTCTGTGAGATGATTTCACAGAACACAAAGAATTTTCTAAAAAAGCTTCTTTCTCTTTGTAATTGGAGGATATTTCCTTTGTCCCTATAGTCTTCAAAGGGATCTGAAATACCTGTTCTCAGATTCCACAGAAATAAGGCTAGCAAAGAGATCCACGAAATACAGATGTAACTCTGTGAGATGAATGAACAGAACACTAAGCAGTTTCTCAGAAAGCTTCTTTCCAGATTCATCTGAGGATATTTCTTTTTCACCATAGCCCTCTATGGGCTTCCAAATATCACTTTGCCAATTCCACAAGAACTGTCTTAGCGAAAGGCTTCTTGAGGGGAAAGCTGTAACTCTGTGAGATGATTTCTCAGAACGCACAGAAGTTTCTCAGAAAGCTTCTTTCTCTTTGTTATCAGAGGATATTTCCTTTGGCCCTATAGTCTTCAAAGGGAACCGAAATATCTGTTCTCAGATTCCACAGAAATAAGGCTAGCAAAGAGATCCACGAAATACAGATGTAACTCTGTGACATGAATTAACAGAACACTGAGTAGTTTCTCAGAAATCTTCTTTCCTGATTCATCTGAGGATATTTTCTTTTTCACCATAGCCCTCTATGGGCTTCCAAATATCACTTTGCCAATTCCACAAGAAGTGTCTTAGCGAAAGGCTTCTTGAGGGGAAAGCTGCAACTCTGTGAGATGATTTCACAGAACACAAAGAAGTTTCTAAAAAAGCATCTTTCTCTTTGTAATCGGAGGATATTTCCTTTGTCCCTATAGTCTTCAAAGGGATCTGAAATACCTGTTCTCAGATTCCACAGAAATAAGGCTAGCAAAGAGATCCACGAAATACAGATGTAACTCTGTGAGATGAATTAACAGAACACTAAGCAGTTTCTCAGAAAGCTTCTTTCCATATTTCATCTGAGGATATTTCCTTTTTCACCATAGCCCTCTATGGGCTTCCAAATATCACTTTGCCAATTCCACAAGAACTGTCTTAGCGAAAGGCTTCTTGAGGGGAAAGCTGTAACTCTGTGAGATGATTTCACGGAACACAAAGAAGTTTCTCAGAAAGCTTCTTTCTCTTTGTTATCGGAGGATATTTCCTTTGGCCGTATAGTCTTCAAAGGGAACCGAAATATCTGTTCTCAGATTCCACAGAAATAAGGCTAGCAAAGAGATCCACGAAATACAGATGTAACTCTGTGAGATGAATGAACAGAACACTAAGCAGTTTCTCAGAAAGCTTCTTTCCAGATTTCATCTGAGGATATTTCCTTTTTCACCATAGCCCTCTATGGGCTTCCAAATATCACTTTGCCAATTCCACAAGAACTGTCTTAGCGAAAGGCTTCTTGAGGGGAAAGCTGTAACTCTGTGAGATGATTTCTCAGAACGCAAAGAAGTTTCTCAGAAAGCTTCTTTCTCTTTGTTATCAGAGGATATTTGTTTGGCCCTATAGTCTTCAAAGGGAACCGAAATATCTGTTCTCAGATTCCACAGAAATAAGGCTAGCAAAGAGATCCACGAAATACAGATGTAACTCTGTGAGATGAATTAACAAAACACTAAGCAGTTTCTCAGAAAACTTCTTTCCAGATTCATCTGAGAATATTTCCTTTTTCACCATAGCCCTCTATGGGCTTGCAAATATCACTTTGCCAATTCCACAAGAACTGTCTTAGGGAAAGGCTTCTTGAGAGGAAAGCTGCAACTCTGTGAGATGATTTCACAGAACACAAAGAAGTTTCTAAAAAACCTTCTTTCTCTTTGTAATCGGAGGATATTTCCTTTGTCCCTATAGTCTTCAAAGGGATCTGAAATACCTGTTCTCAGATACCACAGAAATAAGGCTAGCAAAGAGATCCACGAAATACAGATGTAACTCTGTGAGATGAATGAACAGAACACTAAGCAGTTTCTCAGAAAGCTTCTTTCCAGATTTCATCTGAGGATATTTCTTTTTCACCATAGCCCTCTATGGGCTTCCAAATATCACTTTGCCAATTCCACAAGAACTGTCTTAGTGAAAGGCTTCTTGAGGGGAAAGCTGTAACTCTGTGAGATGATTTCTCAGAACGCGAAGAAGTTTCTCAGAAAGTTTCTTTCTCTTTGTTATCGGAGGATATTTCCTTTGGCCCTATAGTCTTCAATGGGATCCGAAATATCTGTTCTCAGATTCCACAGAAATAAGGCTAGCAAAGAGATCCACGAAATACAGATGTAACACTGTGAGATGAATTAACAGAACACTAAGCAGTTTCTCAGAAAGCTTCTTTCCAGATTTCATCAGAGGATATTTCCTTTTTCACCATAGCCCTCTATGGGCTTCCAAATATCACTTTGACAATTCCACAAGAACTGTCTTAACGAAAGGCTTCTTGAGGGGAAAGCTGTAACTCTGTGAGATGATTTCACAGAACACAAAGAAGTTTCTCAGAAACCTTCTTTCTCTTTGTTATCGGAAGACATTTCCTTTGGCCCTATAGTCTTCAATGGGATCCGAAATATCTGTTCTCAGATTCCACAGAAATAAGGCTATCAAAGAGATCCACGAAATACAGATGTAACTCTGTGAGATGAATTAACAGAACACTAAGCAGATTCTCAGAAAGCTTCTTTCCAGATTTCATCTGAGGATATTTCCTTTTTCACCAAAGCCCTCTATGGGCTTCCAAATATCACTTTGCCAATTCCACAAGAACTGTCTTAGCGAAAGGCTTCTTGAGGGGAAACCTGTAACTCTGTGAGGTGATTTCTCAGAACGCAAAGAAGTTTCTCAGAAAGCTTCTTTCTCTTTGTTATCAGAGGATATTTCCTTTGGCCCTATAGTCTTCAAAGGGAACCGAAATATCTGTTCTCAGATTCCACAGAAATAAGGCTAGCAAACAGATCCACGAAATACAGATGTAACTCTGTGAGATGAATTAAGAGAACACTAAGTAGTTTCTCAGAAAACTTCTTTCCAGATTCATCTGAGAATATTTCCTTTTTCACCATAGCCCTCTATGGGCTTCCAAATATCACTTTGCCAATTCCACAAGAACTGTCTTAGGGAAAGGCTTCTTGAGGGGAAAGCTGCAACTCTGTGAGATGATTTCACAGAACACAAAGAAGTTTCTAAAAAACCTTCTTTCTCTTTGTAATCGGAGGATATTTCCTTTGTCCCTATAGTCTTCAAAGGGATCTGAAATACCTGTTCTCTGATACCACAGAAATAAGGCTAGCAAAGAGATCCACGAAATACAGATGTAACTCTGTGAGATGAATGAACAGAACACTAAGCAGTTTCTCAGAAAGCTTCTTTCCAGATTTCATCTGAGGATATTTCTTTTTCACCATAGCCCTCTATGGGCTTCCAAATATCACTTTGCCAATTCCACAAGAACTGTCTTAGTGAAAGGCTTCTTGAGGGGAAAGCTGTAACTCTGTGAGATGATTTCTCAGAACGCAAAGAAGTTTCTCAGAAAGTTTCTTTCTCTTTGTTATCGGAGGATATTTCCTTTGGCCCTATAGTCTTCAATGGGATCCGAAATATCTGTTCTCAGATTCCACAGAAATAAGGCTAGCAAAGAGATCCACGAAATACAGATGTAACACTGTGAGATGAATTAACAGAACACTAAGCAGTTTCTCAGAAAGCTTCTTTCCAGATTTCATCAGAGGATATTTCCTTTTTCACCATAGCCCTCTATGGGCTTCCAAATATCACTTTGCCAATTCCACAAGAACTGTCTTAGTGAAAGGCTTCTTGAGGGGAAAGCTGTAACTCTGTGAGATGATTTCTCAGAACGCAAAGAAGTTTCTCAGAAAGTTTCTTTCTCTTTGTTATCGGAGGATATTTCCTTTGGCCCTATAGTCTTCAATGGGATCCGAAATATCTGTTCTCAGATTCCACAGAAATAAGGCTAGCAAAGAGATCCACGAAATACAAATGTAACTCTGTGAGATGAATTAACAGAACACTAAGCAGTTTCTCAGAAAGCTTCTTTCCAGATTTCATCTGAGGATATTTCCTTTTTCACCATAGCCCTCTATGGGCTTCCAAATATCACTTTGCCAATTCCACAAGAACTGTCTTAGCGAAAGGCTTCTTGAGGGGAAAGCTGTAACTCTGTGAGATGATTTCACGGAACACAAAGAAGTTTCTCAGAAAGCTTCTTTCTCTTTGTTATCGGAGGATATTTCCTTTGGCCGTATAGTCTTCAAAGGGAACCGAAATATCTGTTCTCAGATTCCACAGAAATAAGGCTAGCAAAGAGATCCACGAAATACAGATGTAACTCTGTGAGATGAATTAACAGAACACTAAGCAGATTCTCAGAAAGCTTCTTTCCAGATTTCATCTGAGGATATTTCCTTTTTCACCATAGCCCTCTATGGGCTTCCAAATATCACTTTGCCAATTCCACAAGAACTGTCTTAGCGAAAGGCTTCTTGAGGGGAAAGCTGTAACTCTGTGAGATGATTTCTCAGAACGCAAAGAAGTTTCTCAGAAAGCTTCTTTCTCTTTGTTATCAGAGGATATTTGTTTGGCCCTATAGTCTTCAAAGGGAACCGAAATATCTGTTCTCAGATTCCACAGAAATAAGGCTAGCAAAGAGATCCACGAAATACAGATGTAACTCTGTGAGATTAATTAAGAGAACACTAAGCAGTTTCTCAGAAAACTTCTTTCCAGATTCATCTGAGAATATTTCCTTTTTCACCATAGCCCTCTATGGGCTTCCAAATATCACTTTGCCAATTCCACAAGAACTGTCTTAGGGAAAGGCTTCTTGAGGGGAAAGCTGCAACTCTGTGAGATGATTTCACAGAACACAAAGAAGTTTCTAAAAAACCTTCTTTCTCTTTGTAATCGGAGGATATTTCCTTTGTCCCTATAGTCTTCAAAGGGATCTGAAATACCTGTTCTCAGATACCACAGAAATAAGGCTAGCAAAGAGATCCACGAAATACAGATGTAACTCTGTGAGATGAATGAACAGAACACTAAGCAGTTTCTCAGAAAGCTTCTTTCCAGATTTCATCTGAGGATATTTCTTTTTCACCACAGCCCTCTATGGGCTTCCAAATATCACTTTGCCAATTCCACAAGAACTGTCTTAGTGAAAGGCTTCTTGAGGGGAAAGCTGTAACTCTGTGAGATGATTTCTCCGAACGCAAAGAAGTTTCTCAGAAAGTTTCTTTCTCTTTGTTATCGGAGGATATTGCCTTTGGCCCTATAGTCTTCAATGGGATCCGAAATATCTGTTCTCAGATTCCACAGAAATAAGGCTAGCAAAGAGATCCACGAAATACAGAAGTAACACTGTGAGATGAATTAACAGAACACTAAGCAGTTTCTCAGAGAGCTTCTTTCCAGATTTCATCAGAGGATATTTCCTTTTTCACCATAGCCCTCTATGGGCTTCCAAATATCACTTTGCCAATTCCACAAGATCTGTCTTAGCGAAAGGCTTCTTGAGGGGAAACCTGTAACTCTGTGAGATGATTTCTCAGAACGCAAAGAAGTTTCTCAGAAAGCTTCTTTCTCTTTGTTATCAGAGGATATTTCCTTTGGCCCTATAGTCTTCAAAGGGAACCGAAATATCTGTTCTCAGATTCCACAGAAATAAGGCTAGCAAAGAGATCCACGAAATACAGATGTAACTCTGTGACATGAATTAAGAGAACACTAAGTAGTTTCTCAGAAAACTTCTTTCCAGATTCATCTGAGAATATTTCCTTTTTCACCATAGCCCTCTATGGGCTTCCAAATATCACTTTGCCAATTCCACAAGAACTGTCTTAGGGAAAGGCTTCTTGAGGGGAAAGCTGTAACTCTGTGAGATTATTTCACAGAACACAAAGAAGTTTCCAAGAAAGCTTCTTTCTCTTTGTAATCGGAGGATATTTCCTTTGTCCCTACAGTCTTCAAAGGGATCTGAAATACCTGTTCTCAGATTCCACAGAAATAAGGCTAGCAAAGAGATCCACGAAATACAGATGTAACTCTGTGAGATGAATGAACAGAACACTAAGCAGTTTCTCAGAAAGCTTCTTTCCAGATTTCATCTGAGGATATTTCCTTTTTCACCATAGCCCTCTCTGGGCTTCCAAATATCACTTTGCCAATTCCACAAGAACTGTCTTAGTGAAAGGCTTCTTGAGGGGAAAGCTGTAACTCTGTGAGATGATTTCACAGAACACAAAGAAGTTTCTCAGAAAGCTTCTTTCTCTTCGTTATCGGAGGTTATTTCCTTTGGCCCTATAGTCTTCAAAGGGATCCGAAATATCTGTTCTCAGATTCCACAGAAATAAGGCTAGCAAAGAGATCCACGAAATACAGATGTAACTCTGTGAGATGAATTAACAGAACACTAAGCCGTTTCTCAGAAAGCTTCTTTCCAGATTTCATCTGAGGATATTTCCTTTTTCACCATAGCCCTCTAAGGGATTCCAAATATCACTTTGCCAATTCCACAAGAACTGTCCTAGAGAAAGGCTTCTTGAGGGGAAAGCTGTAACTCTGTGAGATGATTTCTCAGAACGCAAAGAAGTTTCTCAGAAAGCTTCTGTCTCTTTGTAATCGGAGGATATTTCCTTTGTCCCTATAGTATACAAAGGGATCTGAAATACCTGTTCTCAGATTCCACAGAAATAAGGCTAGCAAAGTGATCCACGAAATACAGATGTAACTCTGTGAGATGAATGAACAGAACACTAAGCAGTTTCTCAGAAAGCTTCTTTCCAGATTTCATCTGAGGATATTTCCTTTTTCACCACAGCCCTCTATGGGCTTCCAAATATCACTTTGCCAATTCCACAAGAACTGTCTTAGTGAAAGGCTTCCTGAGGGGAAAGCTGTAACTCTGTGAGATGATTTCACAGAACAAAAAGAAGTTTATCAGAAAGCTTCTTTCTCTTTGTTATCGGAGGTTATTTCCTTTGGCCCTATAGTCTTCAAAGGGATCCGAAATATCTGTTCTCAGATTCCACAGAAATAAGGCTATCAAAGAGATCCACGAAATAAAGATGTAACGCTGTGAGATGAATTAACAGAACACTAAGCAGTTTCTCAGAAAGCTTCTTTCCAGATTTCATCTGAGGATATTTCCTTTTTCACCATAGCCCTCTATGGGCTTCCAAATATCACTTTGCCAATTCAACAAGAACTGTCTTAGCGAAAGGCTTCTTGAGGGGAAAGCTGTAACTCTGTGAGATGATTTCACGCAACGCAAAGAAGTTTCTCAGAAAGCTTCTTTCTCTTTGTTATCGGAGGATATTTCCTTTGGCCGTATAGTCTTCAAAGGGAACCGAAATATCTGTTCTCAGATTCCACAGAAATAAGGCTAGCAAAGAGATCCACGAAATACAGATGTAACTCTTTGAGATGAATTAACAGAACACTAAGCAGATTCTCAGAAAGCTTCTTTCCAGATTTCATCTGAGGATATTTCCTTTTTCACCATAGCCCTCTATGGGCTTCCAAATATCACTTTGCCAATTCCACAAGAACTGTCTTAGCGAAAGGCTTCTTGAGGGGAAAGCTGTAACTCTGTGAGATGATTTCTCAGAACGCAAAGAAGTTTCTCAGAAAGATTCTTTCTCTTTGTTATCAGAGGATATTTCCTTTGGCCCTATAGTCTTCAAAGGGAACCGAAATATCTGTTCTCAGATTCCACAGAAATAAGGCTAGCAAAGAGATCCACGAAATACAGATGTAACTCTGTGAGATGAATTAACAGAACACTAAGCAGTTTCTCAGAAAGCTTCTTTCCAGATTCATCTGAGAATATTTCCTTTTTCACCATAACCCTCTATGGGCTTCCAAATATCACTTTGCCAATTCCACAAGAACTGTCATAGGGAAAAGCTTCTTGAGGGGAAAGCTGTAACTCTGTGAGTTGATTTCACAGAACACAAAGAAGTTTCTAAAAAAGCTTCTTTCTCTTTGTAATCGGAGGATATTTCCTTTGTCCCTATAGTCTTCAAAGGGATCTGAAATACCTGTTCTCAGATTCCACAGAAATAAGGCTAGCAAACAGATCCACGAAATAGAGATGTAACTCTGTGAGATGAATGAAGAGAACACTAAGCAGTTTCTCAGAAAGCTTCTTTCCAGATTTCATCTGAGGATATTTCTTTCACCATAGCCCTCTATGGGCTTCCAAATATCACTTTGCCAATTCCACAAGAACTGTCTTAGTGAAAGGCTTCTTGAGGGGAAAGCTGTAACTCTGTGAGATGATTTCTCAGAACGCAAAGAAGTTTCTCAGAAAGTTTCTTTCTCTTTGTTATCGGAGGATATTTCCTTTGGCCCTATAGTCTTCAATGGGATCCGAAATATCTGTTCTCAGATTCCACAGAAATAAAGCTAGCAAACAGATCCACGAAATACAGATGTAACTCTGTGAGATGAATGAACAGAACACTAAGCAGTTTCTCAGAAAGCTTCTTTCCAGATTTCATCTGAGGATATTTCCTTTTTCACCATAGCCCTCTATGGGCTTCCAAATGTCACTTTGCCAATTCCACAAGAACTGTCTTAGCGAAAGGCTTCTTGAGGGGAAAGCTGTAACTCTGTGAGATGATTTCACAGAACACAAAGAAGTTTCTCAGAAACCTTCTTTCTCTTTGTTATCGGAAGACATTTCCTTTGGCCCTATAGTCTTCAATGGGATCCGAAATATCTGTTCTCAGATTCCACAGAAATAAGGCTAGCAAAGAGATCCACGAAATACAGATGTAACTCTGTGAGATGAATGAAGAGAACACTAAGCAGATTCTCAGAAAGCTTCTTTCCAGATTTCATCTGAGGATATTTCCTTTTTCACCATAGCCCTCTATGGGCTTCCAAATATCACTTTGCCAATTCCACAAGAACTGTCTTAGCGAAAGGCTTCTTGAGGGGAAAGCTGTAACTCTGTGAGATGATTTCTCAGAACGCAAAGAAGTTTCTCAGAAAGCTTCTTTCTCTTTGTAATCAGAGGATATTTCCTTTGGCCCTATAGTCTTCAAAGGGAACCGAAATATCTGTTCTCAGATTCCACAGAAATAAGGCTAGCAAAGATATCCACGAAATACAGATGTAACTCTGTGAGATGAATTAACAGAACACTAAGCAGTTTCTCAGAAAGCTTCTTTCCAGATTTCATCTGAGGATATTTCCTTTTTCACCATAGCCATCTAAGGGATTCCAAATATCACTTTGCCAATTCCACAAGAACTGTCCTAGAGAAAGGCTTCTTGAGGGGAAAGCTGTAACTCTGTGAGATGATTTCTCAGAACGCAAAGAAGTTTCTCAGAAACCTTCTTTCTCTTTGTAATCGGAGGATATTTCCTTTGTCCCTATAGTCTTCAAAGGGATCTGAAATACCTGTTCTCAGATTCCACAGAAATAAGGCTAGCAAAGAGATCCACGAAATACAGATGTAACTCTGTGAGATGAATGAACAGAACACTAAGCAGTTTCTCAGAAAGCTTCTTTCCAGATTTCATCTGAGGATATTTCCTTTTTCACCATAGCCCTCTAAGGGCTTCCAAATATCACTTTGCCAATTCCACAAGAACTGTCTTAGCGAAAGGCTTCTTGAGGGGAAAGCTGTAACTCTGTGAGATGATTTCACAGAACACACAGAAGTTTCCAAGAAAGCTTCTTTCTCTTTGTAATCGGAGGATAATTCCTTTGTCCCTATAGTCTTCAAAGGGATCTGAAATACCTGTTCTCAGATACCACAGAAATAAGGCTAGCAAAGAGATCCACGAAATACAGATGTAACTCTGTGAGATGAATGAACAGAACACTAAGCAGTTTCTCAGAAAGCTTCTTTCCAGATTTCATCTGAGGATATTTCTTTTTCACCATAGCCCTCTATGGGCTTCCAAATATCACTTTGCCAATTCCACAAGAACTGTCTTAGTGAAAGGCTTCTTGAGGGGAAAGCTGTAACTCTGTGAGATGATTTCTCAGAACGCAAAGAAGTTTCTCAGAATGTTTCTTTCTCTTTGTTATCGGAGGATATTTCCTTTGGCCCTATAGTCTTCAATGGGATCCGAAATATCTGTTCTCAGATTCCACAGAAATAAGGCTAGCAAAGAAATCCACGAAATACAGATGTAACTCTGTGAGATGAATTAACAGAACACTAAGCAGTTTCTCAGAAAGCTTCTTTCCAGATTTCATCTGAGGATATTTCCTTTTTCACCATAGCCCTCTATGGGCTTCCAAATATCACTTTGACAATTCCACAAGAACTGTCTTAACGAAAGGCTTCTTGAGGGGAAAGCTGTAACTCTGTGAGATGATTTCACAGAACACAAAGAAGTTTCTAAAAAAGCTTCTTTCTCTTTGTAATCGGAGCATATTTCCTTTGTCCCTATAGAATTCAAAGGGATCTGAAATACCTGTTCTCAGATTCCACAGAAATAATGCTAGCAAAGAGATCCACGAAATACAGATGTAACTCTGTGAGATGAATTAACAGAACACTAAGCAGTTTCTCAGAAAGCTTCTTTCCAGATTTCATCTGAGGATATTTCCTTTTTCACCATAGCCCTCTATGGGCTTCCAAATATCACTTTGCCAATTCCACAAGAACTGTCTTAGTGAAAGGCTTCTTGAGGGGAAAGCTGTAACTCTGTGAGATGATTTCTCAGAACGCAGAGAAGTTTCTCAGAAAGCTTCTTTCTCTTTGTTATCGGAGGATATTTCCTTTGGCCCTATAGTCTTCAATGGGATCCGAAATATCTGTTCTCAGATTCCACAGAAATAAGGCTAGCAAAGAGATCCACGAAATACAGATGTAACTCTGTGAGATGAATTAACAGAACACTAAGCAGTTTCTCAGAAAACTTCTTTCCAGATTCATCTGAGGATATTTCCTTTTTCACCATAGCCCTCTATGGGCTTCCAAATATCACTTTGCCAATTCCACATGAAGTGTCTTAGCGAAAGGCTTCTTGAGGGGAAAGCTGTAACTCTGTGAGATGATTTCTCAGAACGCAAAGAAGTTTCTCATAATGTTTCTTTCTCTTTGTTATCGGAGGATATTTCCTTTGGCCCTATAGTCTTCAATGGGATCCGAAATATCTGTTCTCAGATTCCACAGAAATAAGGCTAGCAAAGAAATCCACGAAATACAGATGTAACTCTGTGAGATGAATTAACAGAACACTAAGCAGTTTCTCAGAAAGCTTCTTTCCAGATTTCATCTGAGGATATTTCCTTTTTCACCATAGCCCTCTATGGGCTTCCAAATATCACTTTGACAATTCCACAAGAACTGTCTTAACGAAAGGCTTCTTGAGGGGAAAGCTGTAACTCTGTGAGATGATTTCACAGAACACAAAGAAGTTTCTAAAAAAGCTTCTTTCTCTTTGTAATCGGAGCATATTTCCTTTGTCCCTATAGAATTCAAAGGGATCTGAAATACCTGTTCTCAGATTCCACAGAAATAATGCTAGCAAAGAGATCCACGAAATACAGATGTAACTCTGTGAGATGAATAAACAGAACACTAAGCAGTTTCTCAGAAAGCTTCTTTCCAGATTTCATCTGAGGATATTTCCTTTTTCACCATAGCCCTCTATGGGCTTCCAAATATCACTTTGCCAATTCCACAAGAACTGTCTTAGTGAAAGGCTTCTTGAGGGGAAAGCTGTAACTCTGTGAGATGATTTCTCAGAACGCAGAGAAGTTTCTCAGAAAGCTTCTTTCTCTTTGTTATCGGAGGATATTTCCTTTGGCCCTATAGTCTTCAATGGGATCCGAAATATCTGTTCTCAGATTCCACAGAAATAAGGCTAGCAAAGAGATCCACGAAATACAGATGTAACTCTGTGAGATGAATTAACAGAACACTAAGCAGTTTCTCAGAAAACTTCTTTCCAGATTCATCTGAGGATATTTCCTTTTTCACCATAGCCCTCTATGGGCTTCCAAATATCACTTTGCCAATTCCACATGAAGTGTCTTAGCGAAAGGCTTCTTGAGGGGAAAGCTGTAACTCTGTGAGATGATTTCACAGAACACAAAGAAGTTTCTCAGAAAGCTTCTTTCTCTTTGTTAACGGAAGACATTTCCTCTGGCCCTATAGACTTCAATGGGATCCGAAATATCTGTTCTCAGATTCCACAGAAATAAGGCTAGCAAAGAGAGCCACGAAATACAGATGTAACTCTGTGACATGAATTAACAGAACACTAAGCAGTTTCTCAGAAAGCTTCTTTACAGATTTCATCTGATGATATTTCCTTTTTCACCATTGCCCTCTATGGGCTTCCAAATATCACTTTGCCAATTCCACAAGAACTGTCTTAGGGAAAGGCTTCTTGAGGGGAAAGCTGTAACTCTGTGAGATGATTTCACAGAACACAAAGAAGTTTCTAAAAAAGCTTCTTTCTCTTTGTAATCGGAGGATATTTCCTTTGTCCCTATAGTCTTCAAAGGGATCTGAAATACCTGTTCTCAGATTCCACAGAAATAAGGCTAGCAAAGAGATCCACGAAATACAGATGTAACTCTGTGAGATGAATGAACAGAACACTAAGCAGTTTCTCAGAAAGCTTCTTTCCAGATTCATCTCAGGATAATTCCTTTTTCACCATAGCCCTCTATGGGCTTTCAAATATCACTTTGACAATTCCACAAGAAGTGTCTTAGCGAAAGGCTTCTTGAGGGGAAAGCTGTAACTCTGTGAGATGATTTCAGAGAACACACAGAAGTTTCCAAGAAAGCTTCTTTCTCTTTGTTATCGGAGGATATTTCCTTTGGCCCTATAGTCTTCAATGGGATCCGAAATATCTGTTCTCAGATTCCACAGAAATAAGGCTAGCAAAGAGATCCACGAAATACAGATGTAACTCTGTGAGATGAATTAACAGAACACTAAGCAGTTTCTCAGAAAGCTTCTTTCCAGATTTCATGTGAGTATATTTCCTTTTTCACCATAGCCCTCTATGGGCTTCCAAATATCACTTTGCCAATTCCACAGGAACTGTCTTAGCGAAAGGCTTCTTGAGGGGAAAGCTGAAACTCTGTGAGATGATTTCAGAGAACACACAGAAGTTTCCAAGAAAGCTTCTTTCTCTTTGTTATCGGAGGATATTTCCTTTGGCCCTATAGTCTTCAAAGGGATCCGAAATATCTGTTCTCAGATTCCACAGAAATAAGGCTAGCAAAGAGATCCACGAAATACAGATGTAACTCTGTGAGATGAATTAACAGAACACTAAGCAGTTTCTCAGAAAGCTTCTTTCCAGATTTCATCTGATGATATTTCCTTTTTCACCATTGCCGTATAAGGGCTTCCAAATATCACTTTGCCAATTCCACAAGAACTGTCCTAGCGAAAGGCTTCTTGAGGGGAAAGCTGTAACTCTGTGAGATGATTTCACAGAACACAAAGAAGTTTCTAAGAAAGCTTCTTTCTCTTTGTAATCGGAGGATATTTCCTTTGTCCCTATAGTCTGCAAAGGGATCTGATATACCTGTTCTCAGATTCCACAGAAATAAGGGTAGCAAAGACATCCACGAAATACAGATGTAACTCTGTGAGATGAATGAACAGAACACTAAGAAGTTTCTCAGAAAGCTTCTTTCCAGATTTCATCTGAGGATATTTCCTTTTTCACCATAGCCCTCTATGGGCTTCCAAATATCACTTTGCCAATTCCACAAGAACTGTCTTAGGGAAAGGCTTCTTGAGGGGAAAGCTGTAACTCTGTGAGATGATTTCTCAGAACACAATAAAGTTTCTCAGAAAGCCTCTTTCTCTTTGTTATTGGAGGATATTTCCTTTGGCCGTATAGTCTTCAAAGGGAACCGAAATATCTGTTCTCAGATTCCACAGAAATAAGGCTAGCAAAGAGATCCACGAAATACAGATGTAACTCTGTGAGATGAATTAACAGAACACTAAGCAGTTTCTCAGAAAACTTCTTTCCAGATTCATCTGAGGATATTTCCTTTTTCACCATAGCCCTCTATGGGCTTCCAAATATCACTTTGCCAATTCCACAAGAAGTGTCTTAGCGAAAGGCTTCTTGAGGGGAAAGCTGTAACTCTGTGAGATGATTTCACAAAACACAAAGAAGTTTCTCAGAAAGCTTCTTTCTCTTTGTTAACGGAAGACATTTCCTTTGGCCCTATAGTCTTCAATGGGATCCGAAATATCTGTTCTCAGATTCCACAGAAATAAGGCTAGCAAAGAGATCCACGAAATACAGATGTAACTCTGTGACATGAATTAACAGAACACTAAGCAGTTTCTCAGAAAGCTTCTTTCCAGATTCATCTGAGGATATTTCCTTTTTCACCATAGCCCTCTATGGGCTTCCAAATATCACTTTGCCAATTCCACAAGAACTGTCTTAGCGAAAGGCTTCTTGAGGGGAAAGCTGTAACTCTGTGAGATGATTTCACAGAACACAAAGAAGATTCTCAGAAAGCATCTTTCTCTTTGTTAACAGAAGGCATTTCCTTTGGCCCTATAGTCTTCAATGGGATCCGAAATATCTGTTCTCAGATTCCACAGAAATAAGGCTAGCAAAGAGATCCACGAAATACAGATGTAACTCTGTGACATGAATTAACAGAACACTAAGCAGTTTCTCAGAAAGCTTCTTTACAGATTTCATCTGATGATATTTCTTTTTTCACCATTGCCCTCTATGGGCTTCCAAATATCACTTTGCCAATTCCACAAGAACTGTCTTACGGAAAGGCTTCTTGAAGGGAAAGCTGTAACTCTGTGAGATGATTTCACAGAACACAAAGAAGTTTCTAAAAAAGCTTCTTTCTCTTTGTAATCGGAGGATATTTCCTTTGTCCCTATATTCTTCAAAGGGATCTGAAATACCTGTTCTCAGATTCCACAGAAATAAGGCTAGCAAAGAGATCCACGAAATACAGATGTAACTCTGTGAGATGAATGAACAGAACACTAAGCAGTTTCTCAGAAAGCTTCTTTCCAGATTCATCTGAGGTTATTTCCTTTTTCACCATAGCCCTCTATGGGCTTTCAAATATCACTTTGCCAATTCCACAAGAAGTTTCTTAGCGAAAGGCTTCTTGAGGGAAGCTGTAACTCTGTGAGATGATTTCACAGAACACAAAGAATTTTCTCAGAAAGCTTCTTTCTCTTTGTTAACGGAAGACATTTCCTTTGGCCCTATAGTCTTCAATGGGATCCGAAATATCTGTTCTCAGATTCCACAAAAACAAGGCTAGCAAAGAGATCCACGAAATACAGATGTAACTCTGTGACATGAATTAACAGAACACTAAGCAGTTTCTAAGAAAGCTCCTTTCCAGATTTCATCTGAGGATATTTCCTTTTTCACCATAGCCCTCTATGGGCTTCCAAATATCACTTTGCCAATTCCACAGGAACTGTCTTAGCGAAAGGCTTCTTGAGGGGAAAGCTGTAACTCTGTGAGATGATTTCACAGAACACACAGAAGTTTCCAACAAAGCTTCTTTCTCTTTGTTATCGGAGTATATTTCCTTTGGCCCTATAGACTTCAATGGGATCCAAAATATGTGTTCTCAGATTCCACAGAAATAAGGCTTGCAAAGAGATCCACGAAATACAGATGTAACTCTGTGAGATGAATTAACAGAACACTAAGCAGTTTCTCAGAAAGCTTCTTTCAGGATTCATCTGAGGATATTTCCTTTTTCACCATAGCCCTCTATGGGCTTCCAAATATCACTTTGCCAATTCCACAAGAAGTGTCTTAGCGAAAGGCTTCTTGAGGGGAAAGCTGTAACTCTGTGAGATGATTTCACAGAACACAAAGCAGTTTCTCAGAAACCTTCTTTCTCTTTGTTAACGGAAGACATTTCCTTTGGCCCTATAGTCTTCAATGGGATCCGTAATATCTGTTCGCAGATTCCACAGAAATAAGGCTAGCAAAGAGATCCACGAAATACAGATGTACCTCGGTGACATGAATTAACAGAACACTAAGCAGTTTCTCAGAAAGCTTCTTTACAGATTTCAACTGATGATATTTCCTTTTTCACATTTGCCCTCTATGGGCTTCAAAATATCACTTTGCCAATTCCACAAGAACTGTCTTAGGGAAAGGCTTCTTGAGGGGAAAGCTGTAACTCTGTGAGATGATTTCACAGAACACAAAGAAGTTTCTAAAAAAGCTTCTTTCTCTTTGTAATCGGAGGATATTTCCTTTGTCCCTATAGTCTTCAAAGGGATCTGAAATACCTGTTCTCAGATTCCACAGAAATAAGGCTAGCAAAGAGATCCACGAAATACAGATGTAACTCTGTGAGATGAATGAACAGAACACTAAGCAGTTTCTCAGAAAGCTTCTTTCCAGATTTCATCTGAGGATATTTCCTTTTTCACCATAGCCCTCTATGGGCTTCCAAATATCACTTTGCCAATTCCACAAGAACTGTCCTAGCGAAAGGCTTCTTGAGGGGAAAGCTTTAACTCTGTGAGATGATTTCAGAGAACACACCGAAGTTTCCAAGAAAGCTTCTTTCTCTTTGTTATCGGAGGATATTTCCTTTGGCCCTATAGTCTTCAATGGGATCCGAAATATCTGTTCTCAGATTCCACAGAAATAAGGCTAGCAAAGAGATACACGAAATACAGATGTAACTCTGTGAGATGAATTAACAGAACACTAAGCAGTTTCTCAGAAAGCTTCTTTCCAGATTTCATCTGAGGATATTTCCTTTTTCACCATTGCCCTCTAAGGACTTCCAAATATCACTTTGCCAATTCCACAAGAACTGTCTTAGGGAAAGGCTTCTTGAGGGGAAAGCTGTAACTCTGTGAGATGATTTCACAGAACACAATGAAGTTTCTAAAAAAGCTTCTTTCTCTTTGTAATCGGAGGATATTTCCTTTGTCCCTATATTCTTCAAAGGGATCTGAAATACCTGTTCTCAGATTCCACAGAAATAAGGCTAGCAAAGAGATCCACGAAATACAGATGTAACTCTGTGAGATGAATGAACAGAACACTAAGCAGTTTCTCAGAAAGCTTCTTTCCAGATTAATCTGAGGATATTTCCTTTTTCACCATAGCCCTCTATGGGCTTTCAAATATCACTTTGCCAATTCCACAAGAAGTGTCTTAGCGAAAGGCTTCTTGAGGGGAAAGCTGTAACTCTGTGAGATGATTTCTCAGAACACAAAGAAGTTTCTCAGAAAGCTTCTTTCTCTTTGTTAACGGAAGAGATTTCATTTGGCCCTATAGTCTTCAATGGGATCCGAAATATCTGTTCTCAGATTCCACAAAAACAAGGCTAGCAAAGAGATCCACGAAATACAGATGTAACTCTGTGACATGAATTAACAGAACACTAAGCAGTTTCTCAGAAAGCTCCTTTCCAGATTTCATCTGAGGATATTTCCTTTTTCACCATAGCCCTCTATGGGCTTCCAAATATCACTTTGCCAATTCCACAGGAACTGTCTTAGCGAAAGGCTTCTTGAGGGGAAAGCTGTAACTCTGTGAGATGATTTCACAGAACACACAGAAGTTTCCAAGAAAGCTTCTTTCTCTTTGTTATCGGAGGATGTTTCCTTTGGCCCTATAGTCTTCAATGGGATCCAAAATATCTGTTCTCAGATTCCACAGAAATAAGGCTTGCAAAGAGATCCACGAAATACAGATGTAACTCTGTGAGATGAATTAACAGAACACTAAGCAGTTTCTCAGAAAGCTTCTTTCAGGATTCATCTGAGGATATTTCCTTTTTCACCATAGCCCACTATGGGCTTCCAAATATCACTTTGCCAATTCCACAAGAAGTGTCTTAATGAAAGGCTTCTTGAGGGGAAAGCTGTAACTCTGTGAGATGATTTCACAGAACACAAAGAAGTTTCTCAGAAACCTTCTTTCTCTTTGTTAACGGAAAACATTTCCTTTGGCCCTATAGTCTTCAATGGGATCCGTAATATCTGTTCGCAGATTCCACAGAAATAAGGCTAGCAAAGAGATCCACGAAATACAGATGTAACTCGGTGACATGAATTAACAGAACACTAAGCAGTTTCTCAGAAAGCTTCTTTACAGATTTCATCTGATGATATTTCCTTTTTCACCATTGCCCTCTATGGGCTTCCAAATATCACTTTGCCAATTCCACAAGAACTGTCTTAGGGAAAGGCTTCTTGAGGGGAAAGCTGTAACTCTGTGAGATGATTTCACAGAACACAAAGAAGTTTCTAAAAAAGCTTCTTTCTCTTTGTAATCGGAGGATATTTCCTTTGTCCCTATAGTCTTCAAAGGGATCTGAAATACCTGTTCTCAGATTCCACAGAAATAAGGCTAGCAAAGAGATCCACGAAATACAGATGTAACTCTGTGAGATGAATGAACAGAACACTAAGCAATTTCTCAGAAAGCTTCTTTCCAGATTTCATCTGAGGATATTTCCTTTTTCACCATAGCCCTCTATGGGCTTCCAAATATCACTTTGCCAATTCCACAAGAACTGTCCTAGCGAAAGGCTTCTTGAAGGGAAAGCTGTAACTCTGTGAGATGATTTCAGAGAACACACAGAAGTTTCCAAGAAAGCTTCTTTCTCTTTGTTATCGGAGGATATTTCCTTTGGCCCTATAGTCTTCAATGGGATCCGAAATATCTGTTCTCAGATTCCACAGTAATAAGGCTAGCAAAGAGATCCACGAAATACAGATGTAACTCTGTGAGATGAATTAACAGAACACTAAGCAGTTTCTCAGAAAGCTTCTTTCCAGATTTCATGTGAGTATATTTCCTTTTTCACCATAGCCCTCTATGGGCTTCCAAATATCACTTTGCCAATTCCACAGGAACTGTCTTAGCGAAAGGCTTCTTGAGGGGAAAGCTGTAACTCTGTGAGATGATTTCAGAGAACACACAGAAGTTTCCAAGAAAGCTTCTTTCTCTTTGTAATCGGAGGATATTTCCTTTGGCCCTATAGTCTTCAAAGGGATCCGAAATATCTGTTCTCAGATTCCACAGAAATAAGGCTAGCAAAGAGATCCACGAAATACAGATGTAACTCTGTGAGATGAATTAACAGAACACTAAGCAGTTTCTCAGAAAGCTTCTTTACAGATTTCATCTGATGATATTTCCTTTTTCACCATTGCCCTATAAGGGCTTCCAAATATCACTTTGCCAATTCCACAAGAACTGTCCTAGCGAAAGGCTTCTTGAGGGGAATGCTGTAACTCTGTGAGATGATTTCACAGAACACAAAGAAGTTTCTAAGAAAGCTTCTTTCTCTTTGTAATCGGAGGATATTTCCTTTGTCCCTATAGTCTTCAAAGGGATCTGATATACCTGTTCTCAGATTCCACAGAAATAAGGGTAGCAAAGAGATCCACGAAATACAGATGTAACTCTGTGAGATGAATGAACAGAACACTAAGAAGTTTCTCAGAAAGCTTCTTTCCAGATTTCATCTGAGGATATTTCCTTTTTCACCATAGCCCTCTATGGGCTTCCAAATATCACTTTGCCAATTCCACAAGAACTGTCTTAGGGAAAGGCTTCTTGAGGGGAAAGCTGTAACTCTGTGAGATGATTTCTCAGAACACAAAGAAGTTTCTCAGAAAGCTTCTTTCTCTTTGTTATTGGAGGATATTTCCTTTGGCCGTACAGTCTTCAAAGGGAACCGAAATATCTGTTCTCAGATTCCACAGAAATAAGGCTAGCAAAGAGATCCACGACATACAGATGTAACTCTGTGAGATGAATTAACAGAACACTAAGCAGTTTCTCAGAAAACTTCTTTCCAGATTCATCTGAGGATATTTCCTTTTTCACCATAGCCCTCTATGGGCTTCCAAATATCACTTTGCCAATTTCACAAGAAGTGTCTTAGCGAAAGGCTTCTTGAGGGGAAAGCTGTAACTCTGTGAGATGATTTCACAGAACACAAAGAAGTTTCTCAGAAAGCTTCTTTCTCTTTGTTAACAGAAGACATTTCCTTTGGCCCTATAGTCTTCAATGGGATCCGAAATATCTGTTCTCAGATTCCACAGAAATAAGGCTAGCAAAGAGATCCACGAAATACAGATGTAACTCTGTGACATGAATTAACAGAACACTAAGCAGTTTCTCAGAAAGCTTCTTTCCAGATTTCATCTGAGGATATTTCCTTTTTCACCATTGCCCTCTATGGGCTTCCAAATATCACTTTGCCAATTCCACAAGAACTGTCTTAGGGAAAGGCTTCTTGAGGGGAAAGCTGTAACTCTGTGAGGTGATTTCACAAAACACAAAGGAGTTTCTAAAAAAGCTTCTTTCTCTTTGTAATCGGAGGATATTTCCTTTGTCCCTATAGTCTTCAAAGGGATCTGAAATACCTGTTCTCAGATTCCACAGAAATAAGGCTAGCAAAGAGATCCACGAAATACAGATGTAACTCTGTGAGATGAATTAACAGAACACTAAGCAGTTTCTCAGAAAGCTTCTTTCCAGATTCATCTGAGGATATTTCCTTTTTCACCATAGCCTTCTATGGGCTTCCAAATATCACTTTGCCAATTCCACAAGAACTGTCTTAGCGAAAGGCTTCTTGAGGGGAAAGCTGTAACTCTGTGAGATGATTTCAAAGAACACAAAGAAGTTTCTCAGAAAGCATCTTTCTCTTTGTTAACGGAAGGCATTTCCTTTGGCCCTATAGTCTTCACTGGGATCCGAAATATCTGTTCTCAGATTCCACAGAAATAAGGCTAGCAAAGAGATCCACGAAATACAGATGTAACTCTGTGACATGAATTAACAGAACACTAAGCAGTTTCTCAGAAAGCTTCTTTACAGATTTCATCTGATGATATTTCCTTTTTCACCATTGCCCTCTATGGGCTTCCAAATATCACTTTGCCAATTCCACAAGAACTGTCTTACGGAAAGGCTTCTTGAGGGGAAAGCTGTAACTCTGTGAGATGATTTCAGAGAACACAAAGAAGTTTCTAAAAAAGCTTCTTTCTCTTTGTAATCGGAGCATATTTCCTTTGTCCCTATAGAATTCAAAGGGATCTGAAATACCTGTTCTCAGATTCCACAGAAATAATGCTAGCAAAGAGATCAACGAAATAGAGATGTAACTCTGTGAGATGAATTAACAGAACACTAAGCAGTTTCTCAGAAAGCTTCTTTCCAGATTTCATCTGAGGATATTTCCTTTTTCACCATAGCCCTCTATGGGCTTCCAAATATCACTTTGCCAATTCCACAAGAACTGTCTTAGTGAAAGGCTTCTTGAGGGGAAAGCTGTAACTCTGTGAGATGATTTCTCAGAACGCAGAGAAGTTTCTCAGAAAGCTTCTTTCTCTTTGTTATCGGAGGATATTTCCTTTGGCCCTATAGTCTTCAATGGGATCCGAAATATCTGTTCTCAGATTCCACAGAAATAAGGCTAGCAAAGAGATCCACGAAATACAGATGTAACTCTGTGAGATGAATTAACAGAACACTAAGCAGTTTCTCAGAAAACTTCTTTCCAGATTCATCTGAGGATATTTCCTTTTTCACCATAGCCCTCTATTTGATTCCAAATATCACTTTGCCAATTCCACATGAAGTGTCTTAGCGAAAGGCTTCTTGAGGGGAAAGCTGTAACTCTGTGAGATGATTTCACAGAACACAAAGAAGTTTCTCAGAAAGCTTCTTTCTCTTTGTTAACGGAAGACATTTCCTTTGGCCCTATAGTCTTCAAAGGGATCCGAAATATCTGTTCTCAGATTCCACAGAAATAAGGCTAGCAAAGAGATCCACGAAATACAGATGTAACTCTGTGACATGAATTAACAGAACACTAAGCAGTTTCTCAGAAAGCTTCTTTACAGATTTCATCTGATGATATTCCCTTTTTCACCATTGCCCTCTATGGGCTTCCAAATATCACTTTGCCAATTCCACAAGAACTGTCTTAGGGAAAGGCTTCTTGAGGGGAAAGCTGTAACTCTGTGAGATGATTTCACAGAACACAAAGAAGTTTCTAAAAAAGCATCTTTCTCTTTGTAATCGGAGGATATTTCCTTTGTCCCTATATTCTTCAAAGGGATCTGAAATACCTGTTCTCAGATTCCACAGAAATAAGGCTAGCAAAGAGATCCACGAAATACAGATGTAACTCTGTGAGATGAATTAACAGAACACTAAGCAGTTTCTCAGAAAGCTTCTTTCCAGATTTCATGTGAGTATATTTCCTTTTTCACCATAGCCCTCTATGGGCTTCCAAATATCACTTTGCCAATTCCACAGGAACTGTCTTAGCGAAAGGCTTCTTGAGGGGAAAGCTGTAACTCTGTGAGATGATTTCAGAGAACACACAGAAGTGTCCAAGAAAGCTTCTTCCTCTTTGTTATCGGAGGATATTTCCTTTGGACCTATAGTCTTCAAAGGGATCCGAAATATCTGTTCTCAGATTCCACAGAAATAAGGCTAGCAAAGAGATCCACGAAATACAGATGTAACTCTGTGAGATGAATTAACAGAACACTAAGCAGTTTCTCAGAAAGCTTCTTTACAGATTTCATCTGATGATATTTCCTTTTTCACCATTGCCCTATAAGGGCTTCCAAATATCACTTTGCCAATTCCACAAGAACTGTCCTAGCGAAAGGCTTCTTGAGGGGAAAGCTGTAACTCTGTGAGATGATTTCACAGAACACAAAGAAGTTTCTAAGAAAGCTTCTTTCTCTTTGTAATCGGAGGATATTTCCTTTGTCCCTATAGTCTTCAAAGGGATCTGATATACCTGTTCTCAGATTCCACAGAAATAAGGGTAGCAAAGAGATCCACGAAATACAGATGTAACTCTGTGAGATGAATGAACAGAACACTAAGAAGTTTCTCAGAAAGCTTCTTTCCAGATTTCATCTGAGGATATTTCCTTTTTCACCATAGCCCTCTATGGGCTTCCAAATATCACTTTGCCAATTCCACAAGAACTGTCTTAGGGAAAGGCTTCTTGAGGGGAAAGCTGTAACTCTGTGAGATGATTTCTCAGAACACAAAGAAGTTTCTCAGAACGCTTCTTTCTCTTTGTTATTGGAGGATATTTCCTTTGGCCGTATAGTCTTCAAAGGGAACCGAAATATCTGTTCTCAGATTCCACAGAAATAAGGCTAGCAAAGAGATCCACGAAATACAGATGTAACTCTGTGAGATGAATTAACAGAACACTAAGCAGTTTCTCAGAAAACTTCTTTCCAGATTCATCTGAGGATATTTCCTTTTTCACCATAGCCCTCTATGGGCTTCCAAATATCACTTTGCCAATATCACAAGAGGTGTCTTAGCGAAAGGCTTCTTGAGGGGAAAGCTGTAACTCTGTGAGATGATTTCACAGAACACAAAGAAGTTTCTCAGAAAGCTTCTTTCTCTTTGTTAACGGAAGACATTTCCTTTGGCCCTATAGTCTTCAATGGGATCCGAAATATCTGTTCTCAGATTCCACAGAAATAAGGCTAGCAAAGAGATCCACGAAATACAGATGTAACTCTGTGACATGAATTAACAGAACACTAAGCAGTTTCTCAGAAAGCTTCTTTCCAGATTTCATCTGAGGATATTTCCTTTTTCACCATTGCCCTCTATGGGCTTCCAAATATCACTTTGCCAATTCCACAAGAACTGTCTTACGGAAAGGCTTCTTGAGGGGAAAGCTGTAACTCTGTGAGGTGATTTCACAAAACACAAAGGAGTTTTTAAAAAAGCTTCTTTCTCTTTGTAATCGGAGGATATTTCCTTTGTCCCTATAGTCTTCAAAGGGATCTGAAATACCTGTTCTCAGATTCCACAGAAATAAGGCTAGCAAAGAGATCCACGAAATACAGATGTAACTCTGTGAGATGAATGAACAGAACACTAAGCAGTTTCTCAGAAAGCTTCTTTCCAGATTTCATGTGAGTATATTTCCTTTTTCACCATAGCCCTCTATGGGCTTCCAAATATCACTTTGCCAATTCCACAAGAACTGTCTTAGTGAAAGGCTTCTTGAGGGGAAAGCTGTAACTCTGTGAGATGATTTCACAGAACACAAAGAAGTTTCTCAGAAAGCTTCTTTCTCTTTGTAATCGGAGCATATTTCCTTTGTCCCTATAGAATTCAAAGGGATCTGAAATACCTGTTCTCAGATTCCACAGAAATAATGCTAGCAAAGAGATCCACGAAATACAGATGTAACTCTGTGAGATGAATTAACAGAACACTAAGCAGTTTCTCAGAAAGCTTCTTTCCAGATTTCATCTGAGGATATTTCCTTTTTCACCATAGCCCTCTATGGGCTTCCAAATATCACTTTGCCAATTCCACAAGAACTGTCTTAGTGAAAGGCTTCTTGAGGGGAAAGCTGTAACTCTGTGAGATGATTTCTCAGAACGCAAGAAGTTTCTCAGAAAGCTTCTTTCTCTTTGTTATCGGAGGATATTTCCTTTGGCCCTATAGTCTTCAATGGGATCCGAAATATCTGTTCTCAGATTCCACAGAAATAAGGCTAGCAAAGAGATCCACGAAATACAGATGTAACCCTGTGAGATGAATTAACAGAACACTAAGCAGTTTCTCAGAAAACTTCTTTCCAGATTCATCTGAGGATATTTCCTTTTTCACCATAGCCCTCTATGGGCTTCCAAATATCACTTTGCCAATTCCACATGAAGTGTCTTAGCGAAAGGCTTCTCGAGGGGAAAGCTGTAACTCTGTGAGATGATTTCACAGAACACAAAGAAGTTTCTCAGAAAGCTTCTTTCTCTTTGTTAACGGAAGACATTTCCTATGGCCCTATAGTCTTCAATGGGATCCGAAATATCTGTTCTCAGATTCCACAGAAATAAGGCTAGCAAAGAGATCCACGAAATACAGATGTAACTCTGTGACATGAATTAACAGAACACTAAGCAGTTTCTCAGAAAGCTTCTTTCCAGATTTCATCTGATGATATTTCCTTTTTCACCATAGCCCTCTATGGGCTTTCAAATATCACTTTGACAATTCCACAAGAAGTGTCTTAGCGAAAGGCTTCTTGAGGGGAAAGCTGTAACTCTGTGAGATGATTTCAGAGAACACACAGAAGTTTCCAAGAAAGCTTCTTTCTCTTTGTTATCGGAGGATATTTCCTTTGGCCCTATAGTCTTCAATGGGATCCGAAATATCTGTTCTCAGATTCCACAGAAATAAGGCTAGCAAAGAGATCCACGAAATACAGATGTAACTCTGTGAGATGAATTAACAGAACACTAAGCAGTTTCTCAGAAAGCTTCTTTCCAGATTTCATGTGAGTATATTTCCTTTTTCACCATAGCCCTCTATGGGCTTCCAAATATCACTTTGCCAATTCCACAGGAACTGTCTTAGCGAAAGGCTTCTTGAGGGGAAAGCTGTAACTCTGTGAGATGATTTCAGAGAACACACAGAAGTTTCCAAGAAAGCTTCTTTCTCTTTGTTATCGGAGGATATTTCCTTTGGCCCTATAGTCTTCAAAGGGATCCGAAATATCTGTTCTCAGATTCCACAGAAATAAGGCTAGCAAAGAGATCCACGAAATACAGATGTAACTCTGTGAGATGAATTAACAGAACACTAAGCAGTTTCTCAGAAAGCTTCTTTACAGATTTCATCTGATGATATTTCCTTTTTCACCATTGCCCTATAAGGGCTTCCAAATATCACTTTGCCAATTCCACAAGAACTGTCCTAGCGAAAGGCTTCTTGAGGGGAAAGCTGTAACTCTGTGAGATGATTTCACAGACCACAAAGAAGTTTCTAAGAAAGCTTCTTTCTCTTTGTAATCGGAGGATATTTCCTTTGTCCCTATAGTCTTCAAAGGGATCTGATATACCTGTTCTCAGATTCCACAGAAATAAGGGTAGCAAAGAGATCCACGAAATACAGATGTAACTCTGTGAGATGAATGAACAGAACAGTAAGAAGTTTCTCAGAAAGCTTCTTTCCAGATTTCATCTGAGGATATTTCCTTTTTCACCATAGCCCTCTATGGGCTTCCAAATATCACTTTGCCAATTCCACAAGAACTGTCTTAGGGAAAGGCTTCTTGAGGGGAAAGCTGTAACTCTGTGAGATGATTTCTCAGAACACTAAGAAGTTTCTCAGAACGCTTCTTTCTCTTTGTTATTGGAGGATATTTCCTTTGGCCGTATCGTCTTCAAAGGGAACCGAAATATCTGTTCTCAGATTCCACAGAAATAAGGCTTGCAAAGAGATCCACGAAATACAGATGTAACTCTGTGAGATGAATTAACAGAACACTAAGCAGTTTCTCAGAAAACTTCTTTCCAGATTCATCTGAGGATATTTCCTTTTTCACCATAGCCCTCTATGGGCTTCCAAATATCACTTTGCCAATTTCACAAGAAGTGTCTTAGCGAAAGGCTTCTTGAGGGGAAAGCTGTAACTCTGTGAGATGATTTCACAGAACACAAAGAAATTTCTCAGAAAGCTTCTTTCTCTTTGTTAACGGAAGACATTTCCTTTGGCCCTATAGTCTTCAATGGGATCCGAAATATCTGTTCTCAGATTCCACAGAAATAAGGCTAGCAAAGAGATCCACGAAATACAGATGTAACTCTGTGACATGAATTAACAGAACACTAAGCAGTTTCTCAGAAAGCTTCTTTCCAGATTTCATCTGAGGATATTTCCTTTTTCACCATAGCCCTCTATGGGCTTCCAAATATCACTTTGCCAATTCCACAAGAACTGTCTTAGGGAAAGGCTTCTTGAGGGGAAAGCTGTAACTCTGTGAGGTGATTTCACAAAACACAAAGGAGTTTCTAAAAAAGCTTCTTTCTCTTTGTAATCGGAGGATATTTCCTTTGTCCCTATAGTCTTCAAAGGGATCTGAAATACCTGTTCTCAGATTCCACAGAAATAAGGCTAGCAAAGAGATCCACGAAATACAGATGTAACTCTGTGAGATGAATTAACAGAACACTAAGCAGTTTCTCAGAAAGCTTCTCTCCAGATTTCATCTGAGGATATTTCCTTTTTCACCATAGCCCTCTATGGGTTTCCAAATATCACTTTGCCAATTCCACAAGAACTGTCTTAGTGAAAGGCTTCTTGAGGGGAAAGCTGTAACTCTGTGAGATGATTTCTCAGAACGCAGAGAAGTTTCTCAGAAAGCTTCTTTCTCTTTGTTATCGGAGGATATTTCCTTTGGCCCTATAGTCTTCAATGGGATCCGAAATATCTGTCTCAGATTCCACAGAAATAAGGCTAGCAAAGAGATCCACGAAATACAGATGTCACTCTGTGAGATGAAATAACAGAACACTAAGCAGTTTCCCAGAAAGCTTCTTTCCAGATTTCATCTTAGGATATTTCCTTTTTCACCATAGCCCTCTATGGGCTTCCAAATATCACTTTGCCAATTCCACAAGAAGTGTCTTAGCGAAAGGCTTCTTGAGGGGAAAGCTGTAACTCTGTGAGATGATTTCACAGAACACAAAGAAGTTTCTAAAAAAGCTTCTTTCTCTTTGTAATCGGAGGATATTTCCTTTGTCCCTATATTCTTCAAAGGGATCTGAAATACCTGTTCTCAGATTCCACAGAAATAAGGCTAGCAAAGAGATCCACGAAATACAGATGTAACTCTGTGTGATGAATGAACAGAACACTAAGCAGTTTCTCAGAAAGTTTCTTTCCAGATTCATCTCTGGATAATTCCTTTTTCACCATAGCCCTCTATGGGCTTTCAAATATCACTTTGCCAATTCCACAAGAAGTGTCTTAGCGAAAGGCTTCTTGAGGGGAAAGCTGTAACTCTGTGAGATGATTTCACAAAACACAAAGAAGTTTCTCAGAAAGCTTCTTTCTCTTTGTTAAAGGAAGACATTTCCTTTGGACCTATAGTCTTCAATGGGATCCGAAATATCAGTTCTCAGATTCCACAAAAATAAGGCTAGCAAAGAGATCCACGAAATACAGATGTAACTCAGTGACATGAATTAACAGAACACTAAGCAGTTTCTCAGAAAGCTCCTTTCCAGATTTCATCTGAGGATATTTCCTTTTTCACCATAGCCCTCTATGGGCTTCCAAATATCACTTTGCCAATTCCACAGGAACTGTCTTAGCGAAAGGCTTCTTGAGGGGAAAGCTGTAACTCTGTGAGATGATTTCACAGAACACACAGAAGTTTCCAAGAAAGCTTCTTTCTCTTTGTTATCGGAGGATATTTCCTTTGGCCCTATAGTCTTCAATGGGATCCAAAATATCTGTTCTCAGATTCCACAGAAATAAGGCTTGCAAAGAGATCCACGAAATACAGATGTAACTCTGTGAGATGAATTAACAGAACACTAAGCAGTTTCTCAGAAAGCTTCTTTCCAGATTTCATCTGAGGATATTTCCTTTTTCACCTTAGCCCTCTAAGGGCTTCCAAATATCACTTTGCCAATTCCACAAGAACTGTCCTAGCGAAAGGCTTCTTGAGGGGAAAGCTGTAACTCTGTGAGATGATTTCTCAGAACGCAAAGAAGTTACTCAGAAAGCTTCTTTCTCTTTGTTATCGGAGGATATTTCCTTTGTCCCTATAGTCTTCAAAGGGATCTGATATACCTGTTCTCAGATTCCACAGAAATAAGGCTAGCAAAGAGATCCACGAAATACAGATGTAACTCTGTGAGATGAATGAACAGAACACTAAGAAGTTTCTCAGAAAGCTTCTTTCCAGATTTCATCTGAGGATATTTCCTTTTTCACCATAGCCCTCTATGGGCTTCCAAATATCACTTTGCCAATTCCACAAGAACTGTCTTAGGGAAAGGCTTCTTGAGGGGAAAGCTGTAACTCTGTGAGATGATTTCTCAGAACACAAAGAAGTTTCTCAGAACGCTTCTTTCTCTTTGTTATTGGAGGATATTTCCTTTGGCCGTATAGTCTTCAAAGGGAACCGAAATATCTGTTCTCAGATTCCACAGAAATAAGGCTAGCAAAGAGATCCACGAAATACAGATGTAACTCTGTGAGATGAATTAACAGAACACTAAGCAGTTTCTCAGAAAACTTCTTTCCAGATTCATCTGAGGATATTTCCTTTTTCACCATAGCCCTCTATGGGCTTCCAAATATCACTTTGCCAATTTCACAAGAAGTGTCTTAGCGAAAGGCTTCTTGAGGGGAAAGCTGTAACTCTGTGAGATGATTTCTCAGAACACAAAGAAGTTTCTCAGAACGCTTCTTTCTCTTTGTTATTGGAGGATATTTCCTTTGGCCGTATAGTCTTCAAAGGGAACCGAAATATCTGTTCTCAGATTCCACAGAAATAAGGCTAGCAAAGAGATCCACGAAATACAGATGTAACTCTGTGACATGAATTAACAGAACACTAAGCAGTTTCTCAGAAAGCTTCTTTCCAGATTTCATCTGAGGATATTTCCTTTTTCACCATTGCCCTCTATGGGCTTCCAAATATCACTTTGCCAATTCCACAAGAACTGTCTTAGGGAAAGGCTTCTTGAGGGGAAAGCTGTAACTCTGTGAGGTGATTTCACAAAACACAAAGGAGTTTTTAAAAAAGCTTCTTTCTCTTTGTAATCGGAGGATATTTCCTTTGTCCCTATAGTCTTCAAAGGGATCTGAAATACCTGTTCTCAGATTCCAGAGAAATAAGGCTAGCAAAGAGATCCACGAAATACAGATGTAACTCTGTGAGATGAATGAACAGAACACTAAGCAGTTTCTCAGAAAGCTTCTTTCCAGATTTCATCTGAGGATATTTCCTTTTTCACCATAGCCCTCTATGGGCTTCCAAATATCACTTTGCCAATTCCACAAGAACTGTCTTAGTGAAAGGCTTCTTGAGGGGAAAGCTGTAACTCTGTGAGATGATTTCACAGAATACAAAGAAGTTTCTCAGAAAGCTTCTTTCTCTTTGTTATCGGAGGTTATTTCCTTTGGCCCTATAGTCTTCAAAGGGATCCGAAATATCAGTTCTCAGATTCCAGAGAAATAAGGCTAGCAAAGAGATCCACGAAATACAGATGTAACTCTGTGACATGAATTAACAGAACACTAAGCAGTTTCTCAGAAAACTTCTTTACAGATTTCATCTGATGATATTTCCTTTTTCACCATTGCCCTCTATGGGCTTCCAAATATCACTTTGCCAATTCCACAAGAACTGTCTTACGGAAAGGCTTCTTGAGGGGAAAGCTGTAACTCTGTGAGATGATTTCACAGAACACAAAGAAGTTTCTAAAAAAGCTTCTTTCTCTTTGTAATCGGAGCATATTTCCTTTGTCCCTATAGAATTCAAAGGGATCTGAAATACCTGTTCTCAGATTCCACAGAAATAATGCTAGCAAAGAGATCCACGAAATACAGATGTAACTCTGTGAGATGAATTAACAGAACACTAAGCAGTTTCTCAGAAAGCTTCTTTCCAGATTTCATCTGAGGATATTTCCTTTTTCACCATAGCCCTCTATGGGCTTCCAAATATCACTTTGCCAATTCCACAAGAACTGTCTTAGTGAAAGGCTTCTTGAGGGGAAAGCTGTAACTCTGTGAGATGATTTCTCAGAACGCAAGAAGTTTCTCAGAAAGCTTCTTTCTCTTTGTTATCGGAGGATATTTCCTTTGGCCCTATAGTCTTCAAAGGGATCCGAAATATCAGTTCTCAGATTCCACAGAAATAAGGCTAGCAAAGAGATCCACGAAATACAGATGTAACCCTGTGAGATGAATTAACAGAACACTAAGCAGTTTCTCAGAAAACTTCTTTCCAGATTCATCTGAGGATATTTCCTTTTTCACCATAGCCCTCTATGGGCTTCCAAATATCACTTTGCCAATTACACATGAAGTGTCTTAGCGAAAGGCTTCTTGAGGGGAAAGCTGTAACTCTGTGAGATGATTTCACAGAACACAAAGAAGTTTCTCAGAAAGCTTCTTTCTCTTTGTTAACGGAAGACATTTCCTTTGGCCCTATAGTCTTCAATGGGATCCGAAATATCTGTTCTCAGATTCCACAGAAATAAGGCTAGCAAAGAGAGCCACGAAATACAGATGTAACTCTGTGACATGAATTAACAGAACACTAAGCAGTTTCTCAGAAAGCTTCTTTCCAGATTTCATCTGATGATATTTCCTTTTTCACCAATGCCCTCTATTGGCTTCCAAATATCACTTTGCCAATTCCACAAGAACTGTCTTAGGGAAAGGCTTCTTGAGGGGAAAGCTGTAACTCTGTGAGATGATTTCACAGAACACAAAGAAGTTTCTAAAAAAGCTTCTTTCTCTTTGTAATCGGAGGATATTTCCTTTGTCCCTATATTCTTCAAAGGGATCTGAAATACCTGTTCTCAGATTCCACAGAAATAAGGCTAGCAAAGAGATCCACGAAATACAGATGTAACTCTGTGAGATGAATGAACAGAACACTAAGCAATTTCTCAGAAAGCTTCTTTCCAGATTCATCTCTGGATAATTCCTTTTTCACCATAGCCCTCTATGGGCTTTCAAATATCACTTTGACAATTCCACAAGAAGTGTCTTAGCGAAAGGCTTCTTGAGGGGAAAGCTGTAACTCTGTGAGATGATTTCACAGAACACACAGAAGTTTCCGAGAAAGCTTCTTTCTCTTTGTTATCGGAGGATATTTCCTTTGGCCCTATAGTCTTCAATGGGATCCGAAATATCTGTTCTCAGATTCCACAGAAAAAAGGCTAGCAAAGAGATCCACGAAATACAGATGTAACTCTGTGAGATGAATTAACAGAACACTAAGCAGTTTCTCAGAAAGCTTCTTTCCAGATTTCATCTGAGGATATTTCCTTTTTCACCATTGCCCTCTATGGGCTTCCAAATATCACTTTGCCAATTCCACAAGAACTGTCTTAGGGAAAGGCTTCTTGAGGGGAAAGCTGTAACTCTGTGAGGTGATTTCACAAAACACAAAGGAGTTTTTAAAAAAGCTTCTTTCTCTTTGTAATCGGAGGATATTTCCTTTGTCCCTATAGTCTTCAAAGGGATCTGAAATACCTGTTCTCAGATTCCACAGAAATAAGGCTAGCAAAGAGATCCACGAAATACAGATGTAACTCTGTGAGATGAATTAACAGAACACTAAGCAGTTTCTCAGAAAGCTTCTTTCCAGATTTCATCTGAGGATATTTCCTTTTTCACCATAGCCCTCTATGGGCTTCCACATATCACTTTGCCAATTCCACAAGAACTGTCTTAGTGAAAGGCTTCTTGAGGGGAAAGTTGTAACTCTGTGAGATGATTTCACAGAATACAAAGAAGTTTCTCAGAAAGCTTCTTTCTCTTTGTTATCGGAGGTTATTTCCTTTGGCCCTATAGTCTTCAAAGGGATCCGAAATATCAGTTCTCAGATTCCACAGAAATAAGGCTAGCAAAGAGATCCACGAAATACAGATGTAACTCTGTGACATGAATTAACAGAACACTAAGCAGTTTCTCAGAAAGCTTCTTTACAGATTTCATCTGATGATATTTCCTTTTTCACCATTGCCCTCTATGGGCTTCCAAATATCACTTTGCCAATTCCACAAGAACTGTCTTACGGAAAGGCTTCTTGAGGGGAAAGCTGTAACTCTGTGAGATGATTTCACAGAACACAAAGAAGTTTCTAAAAAAGCTTCTTTCTCTTTGTAATCGGAGCATATTTCCTTTGTCCCTATAGAATTCAAAGGGATCTGAAATACCTGTTCTCAGATTCCACAGAAATAATGCTAGCAAAGAGATCCACGAAATACAGATGTAACTCTGTGAGATGAATTAACAGAACACTAAGCAGTTTCTCAGAAAGCTTCTTTCCAGATTTCATCTGAGGATATTTCCTTTTTCACCATAGCCCTCTATGGGCTTCCAAATATCACTTTGCCAATTCCACAAGAACTGTCTTAGTGAAAGGCTTCTTGAGGGGAAAGCTGTAACTCTGTGAGATGATTTCTCAGAACGCAAGAAGTTTCTCAGAAAGCTTCTTTCTCTTTGTTATCGGAGGATATTTCCTTTGGCCCTATAGTCTTCAATGGGATCCGAAATATCTGTTCTCAGATTCCACAGAAATAAGGCTAGCAAAGAGATCCACGAAATACAGATGTAACCCTGTGAGATGAATTAACAGAACACTAAGCAGTTTCTCAGAAAACTTCTTTCCAGATTCATCTGAGGATATTTCCTTTTTCACCATAGCCCTCTATGGGCTTCCAAATATCACTTTGCCAATTCCACATGAAGTGTCTTAGCGAAAGGCTTCTTGAGGGGAAAGATGTAACTCTGTGAGATGATTTCACAGAACACAAAGAAGTTTCTCAGAAAGCTTCTTTCTCTTTGTTAACGGAAGACATTTCCTTTGGCCCTATAGTCTTCAATGGGATCCGAAATATCTGTTCTCAGATTCCACAGAAATAAGGCTAGCAAAGAGAGCCACGAAATACAGATGTAACTCTGTGAGATGAATTAACAGAACACTAAGCAGTTTCTCAGAAAGCTTCTTTCCAGATTTCATCTGATGATATTTCCTTTTTCACCATTGCCCTCTATGGGCTTCCAAATATCACTTTGCCAATTCCACAGGAACTGTCTTAGCGAAAGGCTTCTTGAGGGGAAAGCTGTAACTCTGTGAGATGATTTCACAGAACACAAAGAAGTTTCTAAAAAAGCTTCTTTCTCTTTGTAATCGGAGGATATTTCCTTTGTCCCTATATTCTTCAAAGGGATCTGAAATACCTCTTCTCAGATTCCACAGAAATAAGGCTAGCAAAGAGATCCACGAAATACAGATGTAACTCTGTGTGATGAATGAACAGAACACTAAGCAGTTTCTCAGAAAGCTTCTTTCCAGATTCATCTCAGGATAATTCCTTTTTCACCATAGCCCTCTATGGGCTTTCAAATATCACTTTGCCAATTCCACAAGAAGTGTCTTAGCGAAAGGCTTCTTGAGGGGAAAGCTGTAACTCTGTGAGATGATTTCACAAAACACAAAGAAGTTTCTCAGAAAGCTTCTTTCTCTTTGTTAAAGGAAGACATTTCCTTTGGACCTATAGTCTTCAATGGGATCCGAAATATCAGTTCTCAGATTCCACAAAAATAAGGCTAGCAAAGAGATCCACGAAATACAGATGTAACTCAGTGACATGAATTAACAGAACACTAAGCAGTTTCTCAGAAAGCTCCTTTCCAGATTTCATCTGAGGATATTTCCTTTTTCACCATAGCCCTCTATGGGCTTCCAAATATCACTTTGCCAATTCCACAGGAACTGTCTTAGCGAAAGGCTTCTTGAGGGGAAAGCTGTAACTCTGTGAGATGATTTCACACAACACACAGAAGTTTCCAAGAAAGCTTCTTTCTCTTTGTTATCGGAGGATATTTCCTTTGGCCCTATAGTCTTCAATGGGATCCAAAATATCTGTTCTCAGATTCCACAGAAATAAGGCTTGCAAAGAGATCCACGAAATACAGATGTAACTCTGTGAGATGAATTAACAGAACACTAAGCAGTTTCTCAGAAAGCTTCTTTCCAGATTTCATCTGAGGATATTTCCTTTTTCACCTTAGCCCTCTAAGGGCTTCCAAATATCACTTTGCCAATTCCACAAGAACTGTCCTAGCGAAAGGCTTCTTGAGGGGAAAGCTGTAACTCTGTGAGATGATTTCTCAGAACGCAAAGAAGTTACTCAGAAAGCTTCTTTCTCTTTGTTATCGGAGGATATTTCCTTTGTCCCTATAGTCTTCAAAGGGATCTGATATACCTGTTCTCAGATTCCACAGAAATAAGGCTAGCAAAGAGATCCACGAAATACAGATGTAACTCTGTGAGATGAATGAACAGAACACTAAGAAGTTTCTCAGAAAGCTTCTTTCCAGATTTCATCTGAGGATATTTCCTTTTTCACCATAGCCCTCTATGGGCTTCCAAATATCACTTTGCCAATTCCACAAGAACTGTCTTAGGGAAAGGCTTCTTGAGGGGAAAGCTGTAACTCTGTGAGATGATTTCTCAGAACACAAAGAAGTTTCTCAGAACGCTTCTTTCTCTTTGTTATTGGAGGATATTTCCTTTGGCCGTATAGTCTTCAAAGGGAACCGAAATATCTGTTCTCAGATTCCACAGAAATAAGGCTAGCAAAGAGATCCACGAAATACAGATGTAACTCTGTGAGATGAATTAACAGAACACTAAGCAGTTTCTCAGAAAACTTCTTTCCAGATTCATCTGAGGATATTTCCTTTTTCACCATAGCCCTCTATGGGCTTCCAAATATCACTTTGCCAATTTCACAAGAAGTGTCTTAGCGAAAGGCTTCTTGAGGGGAAAGCTGTAACTCTGTGAGATGATTTCTCAGAACACAAAGAAGTTTCTCAGAACGCTTCTTTCTCTTTGTTATTGGAGGATATTTCCTTTGGCCGTATAGTCTTCAAAGGGAACCGAAATATCTGTTCTCAGATTCCACAGAAATAAGGCTAGCAAAGAGATCCACGAAATACAGATGTAACTCTGTGACATGAATTAACAGAACACTAAGCAGTTTCTCAGAAAGCTTCTTTCCAGATTTCATCTGAGGATATTTCCTTTTTCACCATTGCCCTCTATGGGCTTCCAAATATCACTTTGCCAATTCCACAAGAACTGTCTTAGGGAAAGGCTTCTTGAGGGGAAAGCTGTAACTCTGTGAGGTGATTTCACAAAACACAAAGGAGTTTTTAAAAAAGCTTCTTTCTCTTTGTAATCGGAGGATATTTCCTTTGTCCCTATAGTCTTCAAAGGGATCTGAAATACCTGTTCTCAGATTCCAGAGAAATAAGGCTAGCAAAGAGATCCACGAAATACAGATGTAACTCTGTGAGATGAATGAACAGAACACTAAGCAGTTTCTCAGAAAGCTTCTTTCCAGATTTCATCTGAGGATATTTCCTTTTTCACCATAGCCCTCTATGGGCTTCCAAATATCACTTTGCCAATTCCACAAGAACTGTCTTAGTGAAAGGCTTCTTGAGGGGAAAGCTGTAACTCTGTGAGATGATTTCACAGAATACAAAGAAGTTTCTCAGAAAGCTTCTTTCTCTTTGTTATCGGAGGTTATTTCCTTTGGCCCTATAGTCTTCAAAGGGATCCGAAATATCAGTTCTCAGATTCCACAGAAATAAAGCTAGCAAAGAGATCCACGAAATACAGATGTAACTCTGTGACATGAATTAACAGAACACTAAGCAGTTTCTCAGAAAACTTCTTTACAGATTTCATCTGATGATATTTCCTTTTTCACCATTGCCCTCTATGGGCTTCCAAATATCACTTTGCCAATTCCACAAGAACTGTCTTACGGAAAGGCTTCTTGAGGGGAAAGCTGTAACTCTGTGAGATGATTTCACAGAACACAAAGAAGTTTCTAAAAAAGCTTCTTTCTCTTTGTAATCGGAGCATATTTCCTTTGTCCCTATAGAATTCAAAGGGATCTGAAATACCTGTTCTCAGATTCCACAGAAATAATGCTAGCAAAGAGATCCACGAAATACAGATGTAACTCTGTGAGATGAATTAACAGAACACTAAGCAGTTTCTCAGAAAGCTTCTTTCCAGATTTCATCTGAGGATATTTCCTTTTTCACCATAGCCCTCTATGGGCTTCCAAATATCACTTTGCCAATTCCACAAGAACTGTCTTAGTGAAAGGCTTCTTGAGGGGAAAGCTGTAACTCTGTGAGATGATTTCTCAGAACGCAAGAAGTTTCTCAGAAAGCTTCTTTCTCTTTGTTATCGGAGGATATTTCCTTTGGCCCTATAGTCTTCAAAGGGATCCGAAATATCAGTTCTCAGATTCCACAGAAATAAGGCTAGCAAAGAGATCCACGAAATACAGATGTAACCCTGTGAGATGAATTAACAGAACACTAAGCAGTTTCTCAGAAAACTTCTTTCCAGATTCATCTGAGGATATTTCCTTTTTCACCATAGCCCTCTATGGGCTTCCAAATATCACTTTGCCAATTCCACATGAAGTGTCTTAGCGAAAGGCTTCTTGAGGGGAAAGCTGTAACTCTGTGAGATGATTTCACAGAACACAAAGAAGTTTCTCAGAAAGCTTCTTTCTCTTTGTTAACGGAAGACATTTCCTTTGGCCCTATAGTCTTCAATGGGATCCGAAATATCTGTTCTCAGATTCCACAGAAATAAGGCTAGCAAAGAGAGCCACGAAATACAGATGTAACTCTGTGACATGAATTAACAGAACACTAAGCAGTTTCTCAGAAAGCTTCTTTCCAGATTTCATCTGATGATATTTCCTTTTTCACCAATGCCCTCTATGGGCTTCCAAATATCACTTTGCCAATTCCACAAGAACTGTCTTAGGGAAAGGCTTCTTGAGGGGAAAGCTGTAACTCTGTGAGATGATTTCACAGAACACAAAGAAGTTTCTAAAAAAGCTTCTTTCTCTTTGTAATCGGAGGATATTTCCTTTGTCCCTATATTCTTCAAAGGGATCTGAAATACCTGTTCTCAGATTCCACAGAAATAAGGCTAGCAAAGAGATCCACGAAATACAGATGTAACTCTGTGAGATGAATGAACAGAACACTAAGCAATTTCTCAGAAAGCTTCTTTCCAGATTCATCTCTGGATAATTCCTTTTTCACCATAGCCCTCTATGGGCTTTCAAATATCACTTTGACAATTCCACAAGAAGTGTCTTAGCGAAAGGCTTCTTGAGGGGAAAGCTGTAACTCTGTGAGATGATTTCACAGAACACACAGAAGTTTCCGAGAAAGCTTCTTTCTCTTTGTTATCGGAGGATATTTCCTTTGGCCCTATAGTCTTCAATGGGATCCGAAATATCTGTTCTCAGATTCCACAGAAAAAAGGCTAGCAAAGAGATCCACGAAATACAGATGTAACTCTGTGAGATGAATTAACAGAACACTAAGCAGTTTCTCAGAAAGCTTCTTTCCAGATTTCATCTGAGGATATTTCCTTTTTCACCATTGCCCTCTATGGGCTTCCAAATATCACTTTGCCAATTCCACAAGAACTGTCTTAGGGAAAGGCTTCTTGAGGGGAAAGCTGTAACTCTGTGAGGTGATTTCACAAAACACAAAGGAGTTTTTAAAAAAGCTTCTTTCTCTTTGTAATCGGAGGATATTTCCTTTGTCCCTATAGTCTTCAAAGGGATCTGAAATACCTGTTCTCAGATTCCACAGAAATAAGGCTAGCAAAGAGATCCACGAAATACAGATGTAACTCTGTGAGATGAATTAACAGAACACTAAGCAGTTTCTCAGAAAGCTTCTTTCCAGATTTCATCTGAGGATATTTCCTTTTTCACCATAGCCCTCTATGGGCTTCCACATATCACTTTGCCAATTCCACAAGAACTGTCTTAGTGAAAGGCTTCTTGAGGGGAAAGTTGTAACTCTGTGAGATGATTTCACAGAATACAAAGAAGTTTCTCAGAAAGCTTCTTTCTCTTTGTTATCGGAGGTTATTTCCTTTGGCCCTATAGTCTTCAAAGGGATCCGAAATATCAGTTCTCAGATTCCACAGAAATAAGGCTAGCAAAGAGATCCACGAAATACAGATGTAACTCTGTGACATGAATTAACAGAACACTAAGCAGTTTCTCAGAAAGCTTCTTTACAGATTTCATCTGATGATATTTCCTTTTTCACCATTGCCCTCTATGGGCTTCCAAATATCACTTTGCCAATTCCACAAGAACTGTCTTACGGAAAGGCTTCTTGAGGGGAAAGCTGTAACTCTGTGAGATGATTTCACAGAACACAAAGAAGTTTCTAAAAAAGCTTCTTTCTCTTTGTAATCGGAGCATATTTCCTTTGTCCCTATAGAATTCAAAGGGATCTGAAATACCTGTTCTCAGATTCCACAGAAATAATGCTAGCAAAGAGATCCACGAAATACAGATGTAACTCTGTGAGATGAATTAACAGAACACTAAGCAGTTTCTCAGAAAGCTTCTTTCCAGATTTCATCTGAGGATATTTCCTTTTTCACCATAGCCCTCTATGGGCTTCCAAATATCACTTTGCCAATTCCACAAGAACTGTCTTAGTGAAAGGCTTCTTGAGGGGAAAGCTGTAACTCTGTGAGATGATTTCTCAGAACGCAAGAAGTTTCTCAGAAAGCTTCTTTCTCTTTGTTATCGGAGGATATTTCCTTTGGCCCTATAGTCTTCAATGGGATCCGAAATATCTGTTCTCAGATTCCACAGAAATAAGGCTAGCAAAGAGATCCACGAAATACAGATGTAACCCTGTGAGATGAATTAACAGAACACTAAGCAGTTTCTCAGAAAACTTCTTTCCAGATTCATCTGAGGATATTTCCTTTTTCACCATAGCCCTCTATGGGCTTCCAAATATCACTTTGCCAATTCCACATGAAGTGTCTTAGCGAAAGGCTTCTTGAGGGGAAAGATGTAACTCTGTGAGATGATTTCACAGAACACAAAGAAGTTTCTCAGAAAGCTTCTTTCTCTTTGTTAACGGAAGACATTTCCTTTGGCCCTATAGTCTTCAATGGGATCCGAAATATCTGTTCTCAGATTCCACAGAAATAAGGCTAGCAAAGAGAGCCACGAAATACAGATGTAACTCTGTGAGATGAATTAACAGAACACTAAGCAGTTTCTCAGAAAGCTTCTTTCCAGATTTCATCTGATGATATTTCCTTTTTCACCATTGCCCTCTATGGGCTTCCAAATATCACTTTGCCAATTCCACAGGAACTGTCTTAGCGAAAGGCTTCTTGAGGGGAAAGCTGTAACTCTGTGAGATGATTTCACAGAACACAAAGAAGTTTCTAAAAAAGCTTCTTTCTCTTTGTAATCGGAGGATATTTCCTTTGTCCCTATATTCTTCAAAGGGATCTGAAATACCTGTTCTCAGATTCCACAGAAATAAGGCTAGCAAAGAGATCCACGAAATACAGATGTAACTCTGTGAGATGAATGAACAGAACACTAAGCAATTTCTCAGAAAGCTTCTTTCCAGATTCATCTCTGGATAATTCCTTTTTCACCATAGCCCTCTATGGGCTTTCAAATATCACTTTGACAATTCCACAAGAAGTGTCTTAGCGAAAGGCTTCTTGAGGGGAAAGCTGTAACTCTGTGAGATGATTTCAGAGAACACACAGAAGTTTCCAAGAAAGCTTCTTTCTCTTTGTTATCGGAGGATATTTCCTTTGGCCCTATAGTCTTCAATGGGATCCGAAATATCTGTTCTCAGATTCCACAGAAATAAGGCTAGCAAAGAGATCCACGAAATACAGATGTAACTCTGTGAGATGAATTAACAGAACACTAAGCAGTTTCTCAGAAAGCTTCTTTCCAGATTTCATCTTAGGATATTTCCTTTTTCACCATAGCCCTCTATGGGCTTCCAAATATCACTTTGCCAATTCCACAGGAACTGTCTTAGCGAAAGGCTTCTTGAGGGGAAAGCTGTAACTCTGTGAGATGATTTCACAGAACACAAAGAAATTTCTAAAAAAGCTTCTTTCTCTTTGTAATCGGAGGATATTTCCTTTGTCCCTATATTCTTCAAAGGGATCTGAAATACCTGTTCTCAGATTCCACATAAATAAGGCTAGCAAAGAGATCCACGAAATACCGATGTAACTCTGTGTGATGAATGAACAGAACACTAAGCAGTTTCTCAGAAAGCTTCTTTCCAGATTCATCTCAGGATAATTCCTTTTTCAAAATAGCCCTCTATGGGCTTTCAAATATCACTTTGCCAATTCCACAAGAAGTGTCTTAGCGAAAGGCTTCTTGAGGGGAAAGCTGTAACTCTGTGAGATGATTTCACATAACACAAAGAAGTTTCTCAGAAAGCTTCTTTCTCTTTGTTAAAGGAAGACATTTCCTTTGGCCCTATAGTCTTCAATGGGATCCGAAATATCAGTTCTCAGATTCCACAAAAATAAGGCTAGCAAAGAGATCCACGAAATACAGATGTAACTCAGTGACATGAATTAACAGAACACTAAGCAGTTTCTCAGAAAGCTCCTTTCCAGATTTCATCTGAGGATATTTCCTTTTTCACCATAGCCCTCTATGGGCTTCCAAATATCACTTTGCCAATTCCACAGGAACTGTCTTAGCGAAAGGCTTCTTGAGGGGAAAGCTGTAACTCTGTGAGATGATTTCACAGAACACACAGAAGTTTCCAAGAAAGCTTCTTTCTCTTTGTTATCGGAGGATATTTCCTTTGGCCCTATAGTCTTCAATGGGATCCAAAATATCTGTTCTCAGATTCCACAGAAATAAGGCTTGCAAAGAGATCCACGAAATACAGATGAAACTCTGTGAGATGAATTAACAGAACACTAAGCAGTTTCTCAGAAAGCTTCTTTCCAGATTTCATCTGAGGATATTTCCTTTTTCACCATAGCCCTCTATGGGCTTCCAAATATCACTTTGCCAATTCCACAAGAACTGTCTTAGTGAAAGGCTTCTTGAGGAGAAAGCTGTAACTCTGTGAGATGATTTCTCAGAACGCAAAGAAGTTTCTCAGAAAGCTTCTTTCTCTTTGTTATCGGAGGATATTTCCTTTGGCCCTATAGTCTTCAATGGGATCCGAAATATCTGTTCTCAGATTCCACAGAAATAAGGCTAGCAAAGAGATCCACGAAATACAGATGTAACTCTGTGAGATGAATTAACAGAACACTAAGCAGTTTCTCAGAAAGCTTCTTTCCAGATTTCATCTGAGGATATTTCCTTTTTCACCATTGCCCTCTATGGGCTTTCAAATATCACTTTGCCAATTCCACAAGAAGTGTCTTAGCGAAAAGCTTCTGAGGGGAAAGCTGTAACTCTGTGAGATGATTTCACAGAACACAAAGAAGTTTCTAAGAAAGCTTCTTTCTCTTTGTAATCGGAGGATATTTCCTTTGTTCCTATAGTCTTCAAAGGGATCTGATATACCTGTTCTCAGATTCCACAGAAATAAGGGTAGCAAAGAGATCCACGAAATACAGATGTAACTCTGTGAGATGAATGAACAGAACACTAAGAAGTTTCTCAGAAAGCTTCTTTCCAGATTTCATCTGAGGATATTTCCTTTTTCACCATAGCCCTCTAGGGGCTTCCAAATATCACTTTGCCAATTCCACAAGAACTGTCTTAGCGAAAGGCTTCTTGAGGGGAAAGCTGTAACTCTGTGAGATGATTTCTCAGAACGCAAAGAAGTTTCTCAGAAAGCTTCTTTCTCTTTGTTATTGGAGGATATTTCCTTTGGCCCTATAGTCTTCAAAGGGAAACGAAATATCTGTTCTCAGATTCCACCGAAATAAGGCTAGCAAAGAGATCCACGAAATACAGATGTAACTCTGTGAGATGAATTAACAGAACACTAAGCAGTTTCTCAGAAAACTTCTTTCCAGATTCATCTGAGGATATTTCCTTTTTCACAATAGCCCTCTATGGGCTTCCAAATATCACTTTGTCAATTCCACAAGAAGTGTCTTAGCGAAAGGCTTCTTGAGGGGAAAGCTGTAACTCTGTGAGATGATTTCACAGAACACAAAGAAGTTTCTCAGAAAGCTTCTTTCTCTTTGTTAACGGAAGACATTTCCTTTGGCCCTATAGTCTTCAATGGGATCCGAATTATCTGTTCTCAGATTCCACAGAAATAAGGCTAGCAAAGAGATCCACGAAATACAGATGTAACTCTGTGAGATGAATTAACAGAACACTAAGCAGTTTCTCAGAAAGCTTCTTTCCAGATTTCATCTGAGGATATTTCCTTTTTCACCATTGCCCTCTATGGGCTTCCAAATATCACTTTGCCAATTCCACAAGAACTGTCTTAGGGAAAGGCTTCTTGCGTGGAAAGCTGTAACTCTGTGAGGTGATTTCACAGAACACAAAGAAGTTTCTAAAAAAGCTTCTTTCTCTTTGTAATCGGAGGATATTTCCTTTGTCCCTATAGTCTTCAAAGGGATCTGAAATACCTGTTCTCAGATTCCACAGAAATAAGGCTAGCAAAGAGATCCACGAAATACAGATGTAACTCTGTGAGATGAATGAACACAACACTAAGCAGTTTCTCAGAAAGCTTCTTTCCAGATTTCATCTGAGGATATTTCCTTTTTCACCATAGCCCTCTATGGGCTTCCAAATATCACTTTGCCAATTCCACAAGAACTGTCTTAGTGAAAGGCTTCTTGAGGGGAAAGCTGTAACTCTGTGAGATGATTTCACAGAACACAAAGAAGTTTCTCAGAAAGCTTCTTTCTCTTTGGTATCGGAGGTTATTTCCTTTGGCCCTATAGTCTTCAAAGGGATCCGAAATATCAGTTCTCAGATTCCACAGAAATAAGACTAGCAAAGAGATCCACGAAATACAGATGTAACTCTGTGAGATGAATTAACAGAACACTAAGCAGTTTCTCAGAAAGCTTCTTTCCAGATTTCATCTGAGGATATTTCCTTTTTCACCATAGCCCTCTATGGGATTCCAAATATCACTTTGCCAATTCCACAAGAACTGTCCTAGCGAAAGGCTTCTTGAGGGGAAAGCTGTAACTCTGTGAGTTGATTTCTCAGAACGCAAAGAAGTTTCTCAGAAAGCTTCTTTCTCTTTGTTATGGGAGGATATTTCCTTTGGCCCTATAGTCTTCAATGGGATCCGAAATATCTGTTCTCAGATTCCATAGAAATAAGGCTAGCAAAGAGATCCACGAAATACAGATGTAACTCTGTGACATGAATTAACAGAACACTAAGCAGTTTCTCAGAAAGCTTCTTTCCAGATTTCATCTGAGGATATTACCTTTTTCACCATAGCCCTCTATGGGCTTCCAAATATCACTTTGCCAATTCCACAAGAAGTGTCTTAGCGAAAGGCTTCTTGAGGGGAAAGCTGTAACTCTGTGAGATGATTTCACGGAACACAAAGAAGTTTCTCAGAAAGCTTCTTTCTCTTTGTTATCGGAGGATATTTCCTTTGGCCCTATATTCTTCAAAGGGATCCGAAATATCAGTTCTCAGATTCCACAGAAATAAGACTAGCAAAGAGATCCACGAAATACAGATGTAACTCTGTGAGATGAATTAACAGAACACTAAGCAGTTTCTCAGAAAGCTTCTTTCCAGATTTCATCTGAGGATATTTCCTTTTTCACCATAGCCCTCTATGGGATTCCAAATATTACTTTGCCAATTCCACAAGAACTGTCCTAGCGAAAGGCTTCTTGAGGGGAAAGCTGTAACTCTGTGAGATGATTTCTCAGAACGCAAAGAAGTTTCTCAGAAAGCTTCTTTCTCTTTGTTATGGGAGGATATTTCCTTTGGCCCTATAGTCTTCAATGGGATCCGAAATATCTGTTCTCAGATTCCATAGAAATAAGGCTAGCAAAGAGATCCACGAAATACAGATGTAACTCTGTGACATGAATTAACAGAACACTAAGCAGTTTCTCAGAAAGCTTCTTTCCAGATTTCATCTGAGGATATTACCTTTTTCACCATAGCCCTCTATGGGCTTCCAAATATCACTTTGCCAATTCCACAAGAATTGTCTTAGTGAAAGGCTTCTTGAGGGGAAAGCTGTAACTCTGTGAGGTGATTTCATAAAACACAAAGGAGTTTCTAAAAAAGCTTCTTTCTCTTTGTAATCGGAGGATATTTCCTTTGTCCCTATAGTCTTCAAAGGGATCTGAAATACCTGTTCTCAGATTCCACAGAAATAAGGCTAGCAAAGAGATCCACGAAATACAGATGTAACTCTGTGAGATGAATGAACAGAACACTAAGCAGTTTCTCAGAAAGCTTCTTTCCAGATTTCATCTGAGGATATTTCCTTTTTCACCATAGCCCTCTATGGGCTTCCACATATCACTTTGCCAATTCCACAAGAACTGTCTTAGTGAAAGGCTTCTTGAGGGGAAAGCTGTAACTCTGTGAGATGATTTCACAGAACACAAAGAAGTTTCTCAGAAAGCTTCTTTCTCTTTGTTATCGGAGGTTATTTCCTTTGGCCCTATAGTCTTCAAAGGGATCCGAAATATCAGTTCTCAGATTCCACAGAAATAAGGCTAGCAAAGAGATCCATGAAATACAGATGTAACTCTGTGACATGAATTAACAGAACACTAAGCAGTTTCTCAGAAAGCTTCTTTACAGATTTCATCTGATGATATTTCCTTTTTCACCATTGCCCTCTATGGGCTTCCAAATATCACTTTGCCAATTCCTCAAGAACTGTCTTACGGAAAGGCTTCTTGAGGGGAAAGCTGTAACTCTGTGAGATGATATCACAGAACACAAAGAAGTTTCTAAAAAAGCTTCTTTCTCTTTTTAATCGGAGCATATTTCCTTTGTCCCTATAGAATTCAAAGGGATCTGAAATACCTGTACTCAGATTCCACAGAAATAATGCTAGCAAAGAGATCCACGAAATACAGATGTAACTCTGTGAGATGAATTAACAGAACACTAAGCAGTTTCTCAGAAAGCTTCTTTCCAGATTTCATCTGAGGATATTTCCTTTTTCACCATAGCCCTCTATGGGCTTCCAAATATCACTTTGCCAATTCCACAAGAACTGTCTTAGTGAAAGGCTTCTTGAGGGGAAAGCTGTAACTCTGTGAGATGATTTCTCAGAACGCAAAGAAGTTTCTCAGAAAGCTTCTTTCTCTTTGTTATTGGAGGATATTTCCTTTGGCCCTATAGTCTTCAAAGGGAAACGAAATATCTGTTCTCAGATTCCACCGAAATAAGGCTAGCAAAGAGATCCACGAAATACAGATGTAACTCTGTGAGATGAATTAACAGAACACTAAGCAGTTTCTCAGAAAACTTCTTTCCAGATTCATCTGAGGATATTTCCTTTTTCACCATAGCCCTCTATGGGCTTCCAAATATCACTTTGTCAATTCCACAAGAAGTGTCTTAGCGAAAGGCTTCTTGAGGGGAAAGCTGTAACTCTGTGAGATGATTTCACAGAACACAAAGAAGTTTCTCAGAAAGCTTCTTTCTCTTTGTTAACGGAAGACATTTCCTTTGGCCCTATAGTCTTCAATGGGATCCGAATTATCTGTTCTCAGATTCCACAGAAATAAGGCTAGCAAAGAGATCCACGAAATACAGATGTAACTCTGTGAGATGAATTAACAGAACACTAAGCAGTTTCTCAGAAAGCTTCTTTCCAGATTTCATCTGAGGATATTTCCTTTTTCACCATTGCCCTCTATGGGCTTCCAAATATCACTTTGCCAATTCCACAAGAACTGTCTTAGGGAAAGGCTTCTTGCGTGGAAAGCTGTAACTCTGTGAGGTGATTTCACAGAACACAAAGAAGTTTCTAAAAAAGCTTCTTTCTCTTTGTAATCGGAGGATATTTCCTTTGTCCCTATAGTCTTCAAAGGGATCTGAAATACCTGTTCTCAGATTCCACAGAAATAAGGCTAGCAAAGAGATCCACGAAATACAGATGTAACTCTGTGAGATGAATGAACAGAACACTAAGCAGTTTCTCAGAAAGCTTCTTTCCAGATTTCATCTGAGGATATTTCCTTTTTCACCATAGCCCTCTATGGGCTTCCAAATATCACTTTGCCAATTCCACAAGAACTGTCTTAGTGAAAGGCTTCTTGAGGGGAAAGCTGTAACTCTGTGAGATGATTTCACAGAACACAAAGAAGTTTCTCAGAAAGCTTCTTTCTCTTTGTTATCGGAGGTTATTTCCTTTGGCCCTATAGTCTTCAAAGGGATCCGAAATATCAGTTCTCAGATTCCACAGAAATAAGACTAGCAAAGAGATCCACGAAATACAGATGTAACTCTGTGAGATGAATTAACAGAACACTAAGCAGTTTCTCAGAAAGCTTCTTTCCAGATTTCATCTGAGGATATTTCCTTTTTCACCATTGCCCTCTATGGGCTTCCAAATATCACTTTGCCAATTCCACAAGAACTGTCCTAGCGAAAGGCTTCTTGAGGGGAAAGCTGTAACTCTGTGAGTTGATTTCTCAGAACGCAAAGAAGTTTCTCAGAAAGCTTCTTTCTCTTTGTTATGGGAGGATATTTCCTTTGGCCCTATAGTCTTCAATGGGATCCGAAATATCTGTTCTCAGATTCCATAGAAATAAGGCTAGCAAAGAGATCCACGAAATACAGATGTAACTCTGTGACATGAATTAACAGAACACTAAGCAGTTTCTCAGAAAGCTTCTTTCCAGATTTCATCTGAGGATATTACCTTTTTCACCATAGCCCTCTATGGGCTTCCAAATATCACTTTGCCAATTCCACAAGAAGTGTCTTAGCGAAAGGCTTCTTGAGGGGAAAGCTGTAACTCTGTGAGATGATTTCACGGAACACAAAGAAGTTTCTCAGAAAGCTTCTTTCTCTTTGTTATCGGAGGATATTTCCTTTGGCCCTATAGTCTTCAAAGGGATCCGAAATATCAGTTCTCAGATTCCACAGAAATAAGACTAGCAAAGAGATCCACGAAATACAGATGTAACTCTGTGAGATGAATTAACAGAACACTAAGCAGTTTCTCAGAAAGCTTCTTTCCAGATTTCATCTGAGGATATTTCCTTTTTCACCATAGCCCTCTATGGGATTCCAAATATCACTTTGCCAATTCCACAAGAACTGTCCTAGCGAAAGGCTTCTTGAGGGGAAAGCTGTAACTCTGTGAGATGATTTCACAGAACACAAAGAAGTTTCTAAAAAAGCTTCTTTCTCTTTTTAATCGGAGCATATTTCCTTTGTCCCTATAGAATTCAAAGGGATCTGAAATACCTGTACTCAGATTCCACAGAAATAATGCTAGCAAAGAGATCCACGAAATACAGATGTAACTCTGTGAGATGAATTAACAGAACACTAAGCAGTTTCTCAGAAAGCTTCTTTCCAGATTTCATCTGAGGATATTTCCTTTTTCACCATTGCCCTCTATGGGCTTCCAAATATCACTTTGCCAATTCCACAAGAACTGTCCTAGCGAAAGGCTTCTTGAGGGGAAAGCTGTAACTCTGTGAGTTGATTTCTCAGAACGCAAAGAAGTTTCTCAGAAAGCTTCTTTCTCTTTGTTATGGGAGGATATTTCCTTTGGCCCTATAGTCTTCAATGGGATCCGAAATATCTGTTCTCAGATTCCATAGAAATAAGGCTAGCAAAGAGATCCACGAAATACAGATGTAACTCTGTGACATGAATTAACAGAACACTAAGCAGTTTCTCAGAAAGCTTCTTTCCAGATTTCATCTGAGGATATTACCTTTTTCACCATAGCCCTCTATGGGCTTCCAAATATCACTTTGCCAATTCCACAAGAAGTGTCTTAGCGAAAGGCTTCTTGAGGGGAAAGCTGTAACTCTGTGAGATGATTTCACGGAACACAAAGAAGTTTCTCAGAAAGCTTCTTTCTCTTTGTTATCGGAGGATATTTCCTTTGGCCCTATAGTCTTCAAAGGGATCCGAAATATCAGTTCTCAGATTCCACAGAAATAAGACTAGCAAAGAGATCCACGAAATACAGATGTAACTCTGTGAGATGAATTAACAGAACACTAAGCAGTTTCTCAGAAAGCTTCTTTCCAGATTTCATCTGAGGATATTTCCTTTTTCACCATAGCCCTCTATGGGATTCCAAATATCACTTTGCCAATTCCACAAGAACTGTCCTAGCGAAAGGCTTCTTGAGGGGAAAGCTGTAACTCTGTGAGATGATTTCACAGAACACAAAGAAGTTTCTAAAAAAGCTTCTTTCTCTTTTTAATCGGAGCATATTTCCTTTGTCCCTATAGAATTCAAAGGGATCTGAATACCTGTACTCAGATTCCACAGAAATAATGCTAGCAAAGAGATCCACGAAATACAGATGTAACTCTGTGAGATGAATTAACAGAACACTAAGCAGTTTCTCAGAAAGCTTCTTTCCAGATTTCATCTGAGGATATTTCCTTTTTCACAATAGCCCTCTATGGGCTTCCAAATATCACTTTGCCAATTCCACAAGAACTGTCTTAGTGAAAGGCTTCTTGAGGGGAAAGCTGTAACTCTGTGAGATGATTTCTCAGAACGCAGAGAAGTTTCTCAGAAAGCTTCTTTCTCTTTGTTATTGGAGGATATTTCCTTTGGCCCTATAGTCTTCAATGGGATCCGAAATATCTGTTCTCAGATTCCACAGAAATAAGGCTAGCAAAGAGATCCACGAAATACAGATGTATCTCTGTGAGATGAATTAACAGAACACTAAGCAGTTTCTCAGAAAACTTCTTTCCAGATTCATCTGAGGATATTTCCTTTTTCACCATAGCCCTCTATGGGCTTCCAAATATCACTTTGCCAATTCCACATGAAGTGTCTTAGCGAAAGGCTTCTTGAGGGGAAAGCTGTAACTCTGTGAGATGATTTCACAGAACACAAAGAAGTTTCTCAGAAAGCTTCTTTCTCTTTGTTAACGGAAGACATTTCCTTTGGCCCTATAGTCTTCAATGGGATCCGAAATATCTGTTCTCAGATTCCACAGAAATAAGGCTAGCAAAGAGAGCCACGAAATACAGATGTAACTCTGTGACATGAATTAACAGAACACTAAGCAGTTTCTCAGAAAGCTTCTTTCCAGATTTCATCTGATGATATTTCCTTTTTCACCATTGCCCTCTATGGGCTTCCAAATATCACTTTGCCAATTCCACAAGAACTGTCTTAGGGAAAGGCTTCTTGAGGGGAAAGCTGTAACTCTGTGAGATGATTTCACAGAACACGAAGAAGTTTCTAAAAAAGCTTCTTTCTCTTTGTAATCGGAGGATATTTCCTTTGTCCCTATAGTCTTCAAAGGGATCTGAAATACCTGTTCTCAGATTCCACAGAAATAAGGCTAGCAAAGAGATCCACGCAATACAGATGTAACTCTGTGAGATGAATGGACAGAACACTAAGCAGTTTCTCAGAAAGCTTCTTTCCAGATTCATCTCAGGATAATTCCTTTTTCACCATAGCCCTCTATGGGCTTTCAAATATCACTTTGACAATTCCACAAGAAGTGTCTTAGCGAAAGGCTTCTTGAGGGGAAAGCTGTAACTCTGTGAGATGATTTCAGAGAACACACAGAAGTTTCCAAGAAAGCTTCTTTCTCTTTGTTATCGGAGGATATTTCCTTTGGCCCTATAGTCTTCAATGGGATCCGAAATATCTGTTCTCAGATTCCACAGAAATAAGGCTAGCAAAGAGATCCACGAAATACAGATGTAACTCTGTGAGATGAATTAACAGAACACTAAGCAGTTTCTCAGAAAGCTTCTTTCCAGGTTTCATGTGAGTATATTTCCTTTTTCACCATAGCCCTCTATGGGCTTCCAAATATCACTTTGCCATTTCCACAGGAACTGTCTTAGCGAAAGGCTTCTTGAGGGGAAAGCTGTAACTCTGTGAGATGATTTCAGAGAACACACAGAAGTTTCCAAGAAAGCTTCTTTCTCTTTGTTATCGGAGGATATTTCCTTTGGCCCTATAGTCTTCAAAGGGATCCGAAATATCTGTTCTCAGATTCCACAGAAATAAGGCTAGCAAAGAGATCCACGAAATACAGATGTAACTCTGTGAGATGAATTAACAGAACACTAAGCAGTTTCTCAGAAAGCTTCTTTAGAGATTTCATCTGATGATATTTCCTTTTTCACCATTGCCCTATAAGGGCTTCCAAATATCACTTTGCCAATTCCACAAGAACTGTCCTAGCGAAAGGCTTCTTGAGGGGAAAGCTGTAACTCTGTGAGATGATTTCACAGAACACAAAGAAGTTTCTAAGAAAGCTTCTTTCTCTTTGTAATCGGAGGATATTTCCTTTGTCCCTATAGTCTTCAAAGGGATCTGATATACGTGTTCTCAGATTCCACAGAAATAAGGGTAGCAAAGAGATCCACGAAATACAGATGTAACTCTGTGAGATGAATGAACAGAACACTAAGAAGTTTCTCAGAAAGCTTCTTTCCAGATTTCATCTGAGGATATTTCCTTTTTCACCATAGCCCTCTATGGGCTTCCAAATATCACTTTGCCAATTCCACAAGAACTGTCTTAGGGAAAGGCTTCTTGAGGGGAAAGCTGTAACTCTGTGAGATGATTTCTCAGAACACAAAGAAGTTTCTCAGAACGCTTCTTTCTCTTTGTTATTGGAGGATATTTCCTTTGGCCGTATAGACTTCAAAGGGAACCGAAATATCTGTTCTCAGATTCCACAGAAATAAGGCTAGCAAAGAGATCCACGAAATACAGATGTAACTCTGTGAGATGAATTAACAGAACACTAAGCAGTTTCTCAGAAAACTTCTTTCCAGATTCATCTGAGGATATTTCCTTTTTCACCATAGCCCTCTATGGGCTTCCAAATATCACTTTGCCAATTTCACAAGAAGTGTCTTAGCGAAAGGCTTCTTGAGGGGAAAGCTGTAACTCTGTGAGATGATTTCACAGAACACAAAAAAGTTTCTCAGAAAGCTTCTTTCTCTTTGTTATCGGAGGTTATTTCCTTTGGCCCTATAGACTTCAAAGGGATCCGAAATATCAGTTCTCAGATTCCACAGAAATAAGGCTAGCAAAGAGATCCACGAAATACAGATGTAACTCTGTGAGATGAATTAACAGAACACTAAGCAGTTTCTCAGAAAGCTTCTTTCCAGATTTCATCTGAGGATATTTCCTTTTTCACCATAGCCCTCTATGGGATTCCAAATATCACTTTGCCAATTCCACAAGAACTGTCCTAGCGAAAGGCTTCTTGAGGGGAAAGCTGTAACTCTGTGAGATGATTTCTCAGAACGCAAAGAAGTTTCTCAGAAAGCTTCTTTCTCTTTGTTTTTGGAGGATATTTCCTTTGGCCCTATAGTCTTCAATGGGATCCGAATTATCTGTTCTCAGATTCCACAGAAATAAGGCTGGCAAAGAGATCCACGAAATACAGATGTAACTCTGTGAGATGAATTAACAGAACACTAAGCAGTTTCTCAGAAAGCTTCTTTCCAGATTTCATCTGAGGATATTTCCTTTTTCACCATAGCCCTCTAGGGGCTTCCAAATATCACTTTGCCAATTCCACAAGAAGTGTCTTAGCGAAAGGCTTCTTGAGGGGAAAGCTGTAACTCTGTGAGATGGTTTCACGGAACACAAAGAAGTTTCTCAGAAAGCTTCTTTCTCTTTGTTATTGGAGGATATTTCCTTTGGCCCTATAGTCTTCAAAGGGAACCGAAATATCTGTTCTCAGATTCCACAGAAATAAGGCTAGCAAAGAGATCCACGAAATACAGATGTAACTCTGTGAGATGAATTAACAGAACACTAAGCAGTTTCTCAGAAAGCTTCTTTCCAGATTCATCTGAGGATATTTCCTTTTTCACCATAGCCCTCTATGGGCTTCCAAATATCACTTTGCCAATTCCACAAGAACTGTCTTAGGGAAAGGCTTCTTGAGGGGAAAGCTGTAACTCTGTGAGATGATTTCAAAGAACACAAAGAAGTTTCTCAGAAAGCATCTTTCTCTTTGTTAACGGAAGGCATTTCCTTTGGCCCTATAGTCTTCACTGGGATCCGAAATATCTGTTCTCAGATTCCACAGAAATAAGGCTAGCAAAGAGATCCACGAAATACAGATGTAACTCTGTGACATGAATTAACAGAACACTAAGCAGTTTCTCAGAAAGCTTCTTTACAGATTTCATCTGATGATATTTCCTTTTTCACCATTGCCCTCTATGGGCTTCCAAATATCACTTTGCCAATTCCACAAGAACAGTCTTACGGAAAGGCTTCTTGAGGGGAAAGCTGTAACTCTGTGAGATGATTTCACAGAACACAAAGAAGTTTCTAAAAAAGCTTCTTTCTCTTTGTAATCGGAGCATATTTCCTTTGTCCCTATAGAATTCAAAGGGATCTGAAATACCTGTTCTCAGATTCCACAGAAATAAGGCTAGCAAAGAGATCCACGAAATACAGATGTAACTCTGTGAGATGAATTAACAGAACACTAAGCAGTTTCTCAGAAAGCTTCTTTCCAGATTTCATCTGAGGATATTTCCTTTTTCACCATAGCCCTCTATGGGCTTCCAAATATCACTCTGCCAATTCCACAAGAACTGTCTTAGTGAAAGGCTTCTTGAGGGGAAAGCTGTAACTCTGTGAGATGATTTCTCAGAACGCAGAGAAGTTTCTCAGAAAGATTCTTTCTCTTTGTTATCGGAGGATATTTCCTTTGGCCCTATAGTCTTCAATGGGATCCGAAATATCTGTTCTCAGATTCCACAGAAATAAGGCTAGCAAAGAGATCCACGAAATACAGATGTAACTCTGTGAGATGAAATAACAGAACACTAAGCAGTTTCTCAGAAAGCTTCTTTCCAGATTTCATCTTAGGATATTTCCTTTTTCACCATAGCCCTCTATGGGCTTCCAAATATCACTTTGCCAATTCCACAAGAAGTGTCTTAGCGAAAGGCTTCTTGAGGGGAAAGCTGTAACTCTGTGAGATGATTTCTCAGAACGCAAAGAAGTTTCTCAGAAAGCTTCTTTCTCTTTGTTATTGGAGGATATTTCCTTTGGCCCTATAGTCTTCAAAGGGATCCGAAATATCTGTACTCAGATTCCACAGAAATAAGGCTAGCAAAGAGATCCACGAAATACAGATGTAACTCTGTGAGATGAATTAACAGAACACTAAGCAGTTTCTCAGAAAACTTCTTTCCAGATTCATCTGAGGATATTTCCTTTTTCACCATAGCCCTCTATGGGCTTCCAAATATCACTTTGCCAATTCCACATGAAGTGTCTTAGCGAAAGGCTTCTTGAGGGGAAAGCTGTAACTCTGTGAGATGATTTCACAGAACACAAAGAAGTTTCTCAGAAAGCTTCTTTCTCTTTGTTAACGGAAGACATTTCCTTTGGCCCTATAGTCTTCAATGGGATCCGAAATATCTGTTCTCAGATTCCACAGAAATAAGGCTAGCAAAGAGATCCACGAAATACAGATGTAACTCTGTGACATGAATTAACAGAACACTAAGCAGTTTCTCAGAAAGCTTCTTTACAGATTTCATCTGATGATATTTCCTTTTTCACCATTGCCCTCTATGGGCTTCCAAATATCACTTTGCCAATTCCACAAGAACTGTCTTAGGGAAAGGCTTCTTGAGGGGAAAGCTGTAACTCTGTGAGATGATTTCACAGAACACAAAGAAGTTTCTAAAAAAGCTTCTTTCTCTTTGTAATCGGAGGATATTTCCTTTGTCCCTATATTCTTCAAAGGGATCTGAAATACCTGTTCTCAGATTCCACCGAAATAAGGCTAGCAAAGAGATCCACGAAATACAGATGTAACTCTGTGAGATGAATGAACAGAACACTAAGCAGTTTCTCAGAAAGCTTCTTTCCAGATTCATCTCAGGATAATTCCTTTTTCACCATAGCCCTCTATGGGCTTCCAAATATCACTTTGCCAATTCCACAAGAACTGTCCTAACGAAAGGCTTCTTGAGGGGAAAGCTGTAACTCTGTGAGATGATATCTCAGAACGCAAAGAAGTTACTCAGAAAGCTTCTTTCTCTTTGTTATCGGAGGATATTTCCTTTGGCCCTTTAGTCTTCAATGGGATCCGAAATATCTGTTCTCAGATTCCACAGAAATAAGGCTAGCAAAGAGATCCACGAAATACAGATGTAACTCTGTGACATGAATTAACAGAACACTAAGCAGTTTCTCAGAAAGCTTCTTTCCAGATTTCATCTGAGGATATTTCCTTTTTCACCATAGCCCTCTATGGGCTTCCAAATATCACTTTGACAATTCCACAGGAACTGTCTTAGCGAAAGGCTTCCTGAGGGGAAAGCTGTAACTCTGTGAGATGATTTCACAGAACACAAAGAAGTTTCCAAGAAAGCTTCTTTCTCTTTGTTATCGGAGGATATTTCCTTTGGCCCTATAGTCTTCAATGGGATCCGAAATATCTGTTCTCAGATTCCACAGAAATAAGGCTAGCAAAGAGATCCACGAAATACAGATGTAACTCTGTGAGATGAATTACCAGAACACTAAGCAGTTTCTCAGAAAGCTTCTTTCCAGATTTCATCTGAGGATATTTCCTTTTTCACCATAGCCCTCTATGGGCTTCCAAATATCACTTTGCCAATTCCACAAGAAGTGTCTTAGCGAAAGGCTTCTTGAGGGGAAAGCTGTAACTCTGTGAGATGATTTCACAGAACACAAAGAAGTTTCTCAGAAACCTTCTTTCTCTTTGTTATTGGAAGACATTTCCTTTGGCCCTAAAGTCTTCAATGGGATCCGAAATATCTGTTCTCAGATTCCACAGAAACAAGGCTAGCAAAGAGATCCACGAAATACAGATGTAACTCTGTGAGATGAATTAACAGAACACTAAGCAGTTTCTCAGAAAGCTTCTTTACAGATTTCATCTGATGATATTTCCTTTTTCACCATTGCCATATAAGGGCTTCCAAATATCACTTTGCCAATTCCACAAGAACTGTCCTAGCGAAAGGCTTCTTGAGGGGAAAGCTGTAACTCTGTGAGATGATTTCACAGAACACAAAGAAGTTTCTAAGAAAGCTTCTTTCTCTTTGTAATCGGAGGATATTTCCTTTGTCCCTATAGTCTTCAAAGGGATCTGATATACCTGTTCTCAGATTCCACAGAAATAAGGGTAGCAAAGAGATCCACGAAATACAGATGTAACTCTGTGAGATGAATGAACAGAACACTAAGAAGTTTCTCAGAAAGCTTCTTTCCAGATTTCATCTGAGGATATTTCCTTTTTCACCATAGCCCTCTAGGGGCTTCCAAATATCACTTTGCCAATTCCACAAGAACTGTCTTAGCGAAAGGCTTCTTGAGGGGAAAGCTGTAACTCTGTGAGATGATTTCTCAGAACGCAAAGAAGTTTCTCAGAAAGCTTCTTTCTCTTTGTTATTGGAGGATATTTCCTTTGGCCCTATAGTCTTCAAAGGGAAACGAAATATCTGTTCTCAGATTCCACCGAAATAAGGCTAGCAAAGAGATCCACGAAATACAGATGTAACTCTGTGAGATGAATTAACAGAACACTAAGCAGTTTCTCAGAAAATTTCTTTCCAGATTCATCTGAGGATATTCCCTTTTTCACCATAGCCCTCTATGGGCTTCCAAATATCACTTTGCCAATTCCAGAAGAAGTGTCTTAGCGAAAGGCTTCTTGAGGGGAAAGCTATAACTCTGTGAGATGATTTCACAGAACACAAAGAAGTTTCTCAGAAAGCTTCTTTCTCTTTGTTAACGGAAGACATTTCCTTTGGCCCTATAGTCTTCAATGGGATCCGAATTATCTGTTCTCAGATTTCACAGAAATAAGGCTAGCAAAGAGATCCACGAAATACAGATGTAACTCTGTGACATGAATTAACAGAACACTAAGCAGTTTCTCAGAAAGCTTCTTTCCAGATTCATCTGAGGATATTTCCTTTTTCACCATTGCCCTCTATGGGCTTCCAAATATCACTTTGCCAATTCCACAAGAACTGTCTTAGGGAAAGGCTTCTTGCGTGGAAAGCTGTAACTCTGTGAGATGATATCTCAGAACGCAAAGAAGTTACTCAGAAAGCTTCTTTCTCTTTGTTATCGGAGGATATTTCCTTTGGCCCTTTAGTCTTCAATGGGATCCGAAATATCTGTTCTCAGATTCCACAGAAATAAGGCTAGCAAAGAGATCCACGAAATACAGATGTAACTCTGTGAGATGAATTAACAGAACACTAAGCAGTTTCTCAGAAAGCTTCTTTCCAGATTTCATCTGAGGATATTTCCTTTTTCACCATAGCCCTCTATGGGCTTCCAAATATCACTTTGACAATTCCACAGGAACTGTCTTAGCGAAAGGCTTCCTGAGGGGAAAGCTGTAACTCTGTGAGATGATTTCACAGAACACAAAGAAGTTTCCAAGAAAGCTTCTTTCTCTTTGTTATCGGAGGATATTTCCTTTGGCCCTATAGTCTTCAATGGGATCCGAAATATCTGTTCTCAGATTCCACAGAAATAAGGCTAGCAAAGAGATCCACGAAATACAGATGTAACTCTGTGAGATGAATTACCGGAACACTAAGCAGTTTCTCAGAAAGCTTCTTTCCAGATTTCATCTGAGGATATTTCCTTTTTCACCATAGCCCTGTGTGGGCTTCCAAATATCACTTTGCCAATTCCACAAGAAGTGTCTTAGCGAAAGGCTTCTTGAGGGGAAAGCTGTAACTCTGTGAGATGATTTCACAGAACACAAAGAAGTTTCTCAGAAACCTTCTTTCTCTTTGTTATTGGAAGACATTTCCTTTGGCCCTAAAGTCTTCAATGGGATCCGAAATATCTGTTCTCAGATTCCACAGAAACAAGGCTAGCAAAGAGATCCACGAAATACAGATGTAACTCTGTGAGATGAATTAACAGAACACTAAGCAGTTTCTCAGAAAGCTTCTTTACAGATTTCATCTGATGATATTTCCTTTTTCACCATTGCCATATAAGGGCTTCCAAATATCACTTTGCCAATTCCACAAGAACTGTCCTAGCGAAAGGCTTCTTGAGGGGAAAGCTGTAACTCTGTGAGATGATTTCACAGAACACAAAGAAGTTTCTAAGAAAGCTTCTTTCTCTTTGTAATCGGAGGATATTTCCTTTGTCCCTATAGTCTTCAAAGGGATCTGATATACCTGTTCTCAGATTCCACAGAAATAAGGGTAGCAAAGAGATCCACGAAATACAGATGTAACTCTGTGAGATGAATGAACAGAACACTAAGAAGTTTCTCAGAAAGCTTCTTTCCAGATTTCATCTGAGGATATTTCCTTTTTCACCATAGCCCTCTAGGGGCTTCCAAATATCACTTTGCCAATTCCACAAGAACTGTCTTAGCGAAAGGCTTCTTGAGGGGAAAGCTGTAACTCTGTGAGATGATTTCTCAGAACGCAAAGAAGTTTCTCAGAAAGCTTCTTTCTCTTTGTTATTGGAGGATATTTCCTTTGGCCCTATAGTCTTCAAAGGGAAACGAAATATCTGTTCTCAGATTCCACCGAAATAAGGCTAGCAAAGAGATCCACGAAATACAGATGTAACTCTGTGAGATGAATTAACAGAACACTAAGCAGTTTCTCAGAAAATTTCTTTCCAGATTCATCTGAGGATATTCCCTTTTTCACCATAGCCCTCTATGGGCTTCCAAATATCACTTTGCCAATTCCAGAAGAAGTGTCTTAGCGAAAGGCTTCTTGAGGGGAAAGCTATAACTCTGTGAGATGATTTCACAGAACACAAAGAAGTTTCTCAGAAAGCTTCTTTCTCTTTGTTAACGGAAGACATTTCCTTTGGCCCTATAGTCTTCAATGGGATCCGAATTATCTGTTCTCAGATTTCACAGAAATAAGGCTAGCAAAGAGATCCACGAAATACAGATGTAACTCTGTGACATGAATTAACAGAACACTAAGCAGTTTCTCAGAAAGCTTCTTTCCAGATTCATCTGAGGATATTTCCTTTTTCACCATTGCCCTCTATGGGCTTCCAAATATCACTTTGCCAATTCCACAAGAACTGTCTTAGGGAAAGGCTTCTTGCGTGGAAAGCTGTAACTCTGTGAGGTGATTTCACAGAACACAAAGAAGTTTCTAAAAAAGCTTCTTTCCCTTTGTAATCGGAGGATATTTCCTTTGTCCCTATAGTCGTCAAAGGGATCTGAAATACCTGTTCTCAGATTCCACAGAAATAAGGCTAGCAAAGAGATCCACGAAATACAGATGTAACTCTGTGAGATGAATGAACACAACACTAAGCAGTTTCTCAGAAAGCTTCTTTCCAGATTTCATCTGAGGATATTTCCTTTTTCACCATAGCCCTCTATGGGCTTCCAAATATCACTTTGCCAATTCCACAAGAACTGTCTTAGTGAAAGGCTTCTTGAGGGGAAAGCTGTAACTCTGTGAGATGATTTCACAGAACACAAAGAAGTTTCTCAGAAAGTTTCTTTCTCTTTGTTATCGGAGGTTATTTCCTTTGGCCCTATAGTCTTCAAAGGGATCCGAAATATCAGTTCTCAGATTCCACAGAAATAAGACTAGCAAAGAGATCCACGAAATACAGATGTAACTCTGTGAGATGAATTAACAGAACACTAAGCAGTTTCTCAGAAAGCTTCTTTCCAGATTTCATCTGAGGATATTTCCTTTTTCACCATAGCCCTCTATGGGATTCCAAATATCACTTTGCCAATTCCACAAGAACTGTCCTAGCGAAAGGCTTCTTGAGGGGAAAGCTGTAACTCTGTGAGATGATTTCTCAGAACGCAAAGAAGTTTCTCAGAAAGCTTCTTTCTCTTTGTTATGGGAGGATATTTCCTTTGGCCCTATAGTCTTCAATGGGATCCGAAATATCTGTTCTCAGATTCCATAGAAATAAGGCTAGCAAAGAGATCCACGAAATACAGATGTAACTCTGTGACATGAATTAACAGAACACTAAGCAGTTTCTCAGAAAGCTTCTTTCCAGATTTCATCTGAGGATATTACCTTTTTCACCATAGACCTCTATGGGCTTCCAAATATCACTTTGCCAATTCCACAAGAAGTGTCTTAGCGAAAGGCTTCTTGAGGGGAAAGCTGTAACTCAGTGAGATGATTTCACGGAACACAAAGAAGTTTCTCAGAAAGCTTCTTTCTCTTTGTTATCGGAGGATATTTCCTTTGGCCCCATAGTCTTCAAAGGGATCCGAAATATCAGTTCTCAGATTCCACAGAAATAAGGCTAGCAAAGATAGCCACGAAATACAGATGTAACTCTGTGAGATGAATTAACAGAACACTAAGCAGTTTCTCAGAAAGCTTCTTTCCAGATTTCATCTGAGGATATTTCCTTTTTCACCATAGCCCTCTATGGGATTCCAAATATCACTTTTCCAATTCCACAAGAACTGTCCTAGCGAAAGGCTTCTTGAGGGGAAAGCTGTAACTCTGTGAGATGATTTCTCAGAACGCAAAGAAGTTTCTCAGAAAGCTTCCTTCTCTTTGTTATGGGAGGATATTTCCTTTGGCCCTATAGTCTTCAATGGGATCCGAAATATCTGTTCTCAGATTCCATAGAAATAAGGCTAGCAAAGAGATCCACGAAATACAGATGTAACTCTGTGACATGAATTAACAGAACACTAAGCAGTTTCTCAGAAAGCTTCTTTCCAGATTCATCTGAGGATATTTCCTTTTTCACCATAGCCCTCTATGGGCTTCCAAATATCACTTTGCCAATTCCACAAGAACTGTCTTAGCGAAAGGCTTCTTGAGGGGAAAGCTGTAACTCTGTGAGATGATTTCACAGAACACAAAGAAGTTTCTCAGAAAGCATCTTTCTCTTTGTTAACGTAAGGCATTTCCTTTGGCCCTATAGTCTTCAATGGGATCCGAAATATCTGTTCTCAGATTCCACAGAAATAAGGCTAGCAAAGAGATCCACGAAATACAGATGTAACTCTGTGACATGAATTAACAGAACACTAAGTAGTTTCTCAGAAAGCTTCTTTACAGATTTCATCTGATGATATTTCCTTTTTCACCATTGCCCTCTATGGGCTTCCAAATATCACTTTGCCAATTCCACAAGAACTGTCTTACGGAAAGGCTTCTTGAGGGGAAAGCTGTAACTCTGTGAGATGATTTCACAGAACACAAAGAAGTTTCTAAAAAAGCTTCTTTCTCTTTGTAATCGGAGGATATTTCCTTTGTCCCTATAGAATTCAAAGGGATCTGAAATACCTGTTCTCAGATTCCACAGAAATAAGGCTAGCAAAGAGATCCACGAAATACAGATGTAACTCTGTGAGATGAATTAACAGAACACTAAGCAGTTTCTCAGAAAGCTTCTTTCCAGATTTCATCTGAGGATATTTCCTTTTTCACCATAGCCCTCTATGGGCTTCCAAATATCACTTTGCCAATTCCACAAGAACTGTCTTAGTGAAAGGCTTCTTGAGGAGAAAGCTGTAACTCTGTGAAATGATTTCTCAGAACGCAAAGAAGTTTCTCAGAAAGCTTCTTTCTCTTTGTTATCGGAGGATATTTCCTTTGGCCCTATAGTCTTCAATGGGATCCGAAATATCTGTTCTCAGATTCCACAGAAATAAGGCTAGCAAAGAGATCCACGAAATACAGATGTAACTCTGTGAGATGAATTAACAGAACACTAAGCAGTTTCTCAGAAAGCTTCTTTCCAGATTTCATCTGAGGATATTTCCTTTTTCACCATTGCCCTCTATGGGCTTCCAAATATCACTTTGCCAATTCCACAAGAACTGTCTTACGGAAAGGCTTCTTGAGGGGAAAGCTGTAACTCTGTGAGATGATTTCACAGAACACAAAGAAGTTTCTAAAAAAGCTTCTTTCTCTTTGTAATCGGAGGATATTTCCTTTGTCCCTATAGTCTTCAAAGGGATCTGAAATACCTGTTCTCAGATTCCACAGAAATAAGGCTAGCAAAGAGATCCACGAAATACAGATGTAACTCTGTGAGATGAATGAACAGAACACTAAGCAGTTTCTCAGAAAGCTTCTTTCCAGATTCATCTGAGGATATTTCCTTTTTCACCATAGCCCTCTATGGGCTTCCAAATATCACTTTGTCAATTCCACAAGAAGTGTCTTAGCGAAAGGCTTCTTGAGGGGAAAGCTGTAACTCTGTGAGATGATTTCACAGAACACAAAGAAGTTTCTCAGAAAGCTTCTTTCTCTTTGTTAACGGAAGACATTTCCTTTGGCCCTATAGTCTTCAATGGGATCCGAATTATCTGTTCTCAGATTCCACAGAAATAAGGCTAGCAAAGAGATCCACGAAATACAGATGTAACTCTGTGACATGAATTAACAGAACACTAAGCAGTTTCTCAGAAAGCTTCTTTACAGATTTCATCTGAGGATATTTCCTTTTTCACCATTGCCCTCTATGGGCTTCCAAATATCACTTTGCCAATTCCACAAGAACTGTCTTAGGGAAAGGCTTCTTGCGTGGAAAGCTGTAACTATGTGAGGTGATTTCACAGAACACAAAGAAGTTTCTAAAAAAGCTTCTTTCTCTTTGTAATCGGAGGATATTTCCTTTGTCCCTATAGTCTTCAAAGGGATCTGAAATACCTGTTCTCAGATTCCACAGAAATAAGGCTAGCAAAGAGATCCACGAAATACAGATGTAACTCTGTGAGATGAATGAACAGAACACTAAGCAGTTTCTCAGAAAGCTTCTTTCCAGATTTCATCTGAGGATATTTCCTTTTTCACCATAGCCCTCTATGGGCTTCCAAATATCACATTGCCAATTCCACAAGAACTGTCTTAGTGAAAGGCTTCTTGAGGGGAAAGCTGTAACTCTGTGAGATGATTTCACAGAACACAAAGAAGTTTCTCAGAAAGCTTCTTTCTCTTTGTTATCGGAGGTTATTTCCTTTGGCCCTATAGTCTTCAAAGGGATCCGAAATATCAGTTCTCAGATTCCACAGAAATAAGACTAGCAAAGAGATCCACGAAATACAGATGTAACTCTGTGAGATGAATTAACAGAACACTAAGCAGTTTCTCAGAAAGCTTCTTTCCAGATTTCATCTGAGGATATTTCCTTTTTCACCATAGCCCTCTATGGGATTCCAAATATCACTTTGCCAATTCCACAAGAACTGTCCTAGCGAAAGGCTTCTTGAGGGGAAAGCTGTAACTCTGTGAGTTGATTTCTCAGAACGCAAAGAAGTTTCTCAGAAAGCTTCTTTCTCTTTGTTATGGGAGGATATTTCCTTTGGCCCTATAGTCTTCAATGGGATCCGAAATATCTGTTCTCAGATTCCATAGAAATAAGGCTAGCAAAGAGATCCACGAAATACAGATGTAACTCTGTGACATGAATTAACAGAACACTAAGCAGTTTCTCAGAAAGCTTCTTTCCAGATTTCATCTGAGGATATTACCTTTTTCACCATAGCCCTCTATGGGCTTCCAAATATCACTTTGCCAATTCCACAAGAAGTGTCTTAGCGAAAGGCTTCTTGAGGGGAAAGCTGTAACTCTGTGAGACGATTTCACGGAACACAAAGAAGTTTCTCAGAAAGCTTCTTTCTCTTTGTTATCGGAGGATATTTCCTTTGGCCCTATAGTCTTCAAAGGGATCCGAAATATCAGTTCTCAGATTCCACAGAAATAAGACTAGCAAAGAGATCCACGAAATACAGATGTAACTCTGTGAGATGAATTAACAGAACACTAAGCAGTTTCTCAGAAAGCTTCTTTCCAGATTTCATCTGAGGATATTTCCTTTTTCACCATAGCCCTCTATGGGATTCCAAATATCACTTTGCCAATTCCACAAGAACTGTCCTAGCGAAAGGCTTCTTGAGGGGAAAGCTGTAACTCTGTGAGATGATTTCTCAGAACGCAAAGAAGTTTCTCAGAAAGCTTCTTTCTCTTTGTTATGGGAGGATATTTCCTTTGGCCCTATAGTCTTCAATGGGATCCGAAATATCTGTTCTCAGATTCCATAGAAATAAGGCTAGCAAAGAGATCCACGAAATACAGATGTAACTCTGTGACATGAATTAACAGAACACTAAGCAGTTTCTCAGAAAGCTTCTTTCCAGATTTCATCTGAGGATATTACCTTTTTCACCATAGCCCTCTATGGGCTTCCAAATATCACTTTGCCAATTCCACAAGAAGTGTCTTAGCGAAAGGCTTCTTGAGGGGAAAGCTGTAACTCTGTGAGATGATTTCACGGAACAGAAAGAAGTTTCTCAGAAAGCTTCTTTCTCTTTGTTATCGGAGGATATTTCCTTTGGCCCTATAGTCTTCAAAGGGAACCGAAATATCTGTTCTCAGATTCCACAGAAATAAGGCTAGCAAAGAGATCCACGAAATACAGATGTAACTCTGTGAGATGAATTAACAGAACACTGAGCAGTTTCTCAGAAAGCTTCTTTCCAGATTCATCTGAGGATATTTCCTTTTTCACCATAGCCCTCTATGGGCTTCCAAATATCACTTTGCCAATTCCACAAGAACTGTCTTAGCGAAAGGCTTCTTGAGGGGAAAGCTGTAACTCTGTGAGATGATTTCACAGAACACAAAGAAGTTTCTCAGAAAGCATCTTTCTCTTTGTTAACGGAAGGCATTTCCTTTGGCCCTATAGTCTTCAATGGGATCCGAAATATCTGTTCTCAGATTCCACAGAAATAAGGCTAGCAAAGAGATCCACGAAATACAGATGTAACTCTGTGACATGAATTAACAGAACACTAAGCAGTTTCTCAGAAAGCTTCTTTACAGATTTCATCTGATGATATTTCCTTTTTCACCATTGCCCTCTATGGGCTTCCAAATATCACTTTGCCAATTCCACAAGAACTGTCTTACGGAAAGGCTTCTTGAGGGGAAAGCTGTAACTCTGTGAGATGATTTCACAGAACACAAAGAAGTTTCTAAAAAAGCTTCTTTCTCTTTGTAATCGGAGGATATTTCCTTTGTCCCTATAGAATTCAAAGGGATCTGAAATACCTGTTCTCAGATTCCACAGAAATAAGGCTAGCAAAGAGATCCACGAAATACAGATGTAACTCTGTGAGATGAATTAACAGAACACTAAGCAGTTTCTCAGAAAGCTTCTTTCCAGATTTCATCTGAGGATATTTCCTTTTTCACCATAGCCCTCTATGGGCTTTCAAATATCACTTTGCCAATTCCACAAGAACTGTCTTAGTGAAAGGCTTCTTGAGGAGAAAGCTGTAACTCTGTGAGATGATTTCTCAGAACGCAAAGAAGTTTCTCAGAAAGCTTCTTTCTCTTTGTTATCAGAGGATATTTCCTTTGGCCCTATAGTCTTCAATGGGATCCGAAATATCTGTTCTCAGATTCCACAGAAATAAGGCTAGCAAAGAGATCCACGAAATACAGATGTAACTCTGTGAGATGAATTAACAGAACACTAAGCAGTTTCTCAGAAAGCTTCTTTCCAGATTTCATCTGAGGATATTTCCTTTTTCACCGTTGCCCTCTATGGGCTTCCAAATATCACTTTGCCAATTCCACAAGAACTGTCTTACGCAAAGGCTTCTTGAGGGGAAAGCTGTAACTCTGTGAGATGATTTCACAGAACACAAAGAAGTTTCTAAAAAAGCTTCTTTCTCTTTGTAATCGGAGGATATTTCCTTTGTCCCTATAGTCTTCAAAGGGATCTGAAATACCTGTTCTCAGATTCCACAGAAATAAGGCTAGCAAAGAGATCCACGAAATACAGATGTAACTCTGTGAGATGAATGAACAGAACACTAAGCAGTTTCTCAGAAAGCTTCTTTCCAGATTCATCTGAGGATATTTCCTTTTTCACCATAGCCCTCTATGGGCTTTCAAATATCACTTTGCCAATTCCACAAGAAGTGTCTTAGCGAAAAGCTTCTTGAGGGGAAAGCTGTAACTCTGTGAGATGATTTCACAGAACACAAAGAAGTTTCTCAGAAAGCTTCTTTCTCTTTGTTAACGGAAGACATTTCCTTTGACCCTATAGTCTTCAATGGGATCCGAAATATCTGTTCTCAGATTCCACAAAAATAAGGCTAGCAAAGAGATCCACGAAATACAGATGTAACTCTGTGACATGAATTAACGGAACACTAAGCAGTTTTTCAGAAAGCTCCTTTCCAGATTTCATCTGAGGATATTTCCTTTTTCACCATAGCCCTCTATGGGCTTCCAAATATCACTTTGCCAATACCACAGGAACTGTCTTAGGGAAAGGCTTCTTGAGGGGAAAGCTGTAACTCTGTAAGATGATTTCACAGAACACACAGAAGTTTCTAAGAAAGCTTCTTTCTCTTTGTTATCGGAGGATATTTCCTTTGGCCCTATAGTCTTCAATGGGATCCAAAATATCTGTTCTCAGATTCCACAGAAATAAGGCTTGCAAAGAGATCCACGAAATACAGATGTAACTCTGTGAGATGAATTAACAGAACACTAAGCAGTTTCTCAGAAAGCTTCTTTCAGGATTCATCTGAGGATATTTCCTTTTTCACCATAGCCCTCTATGGGCTTCCAAATATCACTTTGCCAATTCCACAAGAACTGTCCTAGCGAAAGGCTTCTTGAGGGGAAAGCTGTAACTCTGTGAGATGATTTCTCAGAACGCAAAGAAGTTACTCAGAAAGCTTCTTTCTCTTTGTTATCGGAGGATATTTCCTTTGGCCCTATAGTCTTCAATGGGATCCGAAATAACTGTTCTCAGATTCCACAGAAATAAGGCTAGCAAAGAGATCCACGAAATACAGATGTAACTCTGTGAGATGAATTAACAGAACACTAAGCAGTTTCTCAGAAAGCTTCTTTCCAGATTTCATCTGTGGATATTTCCTTTTTCACCATAGCCCTCTATGGGCTTCCAAATATCACTTTGCCAATTCCACAGGAACCGTCTTAGCGAAAGGCTTCTTGAGGGGAAAGCTGTAACTCTGTGAGATGATTTCAGAGAACACACAGAAGTTTCCAAGAAAGCTTCTTTCTCTTTGTTATCGGAGGATATTTCCTTTGGCCCTATAGTCTTCAATGGGATCCGAAATATCTGTTCTCAGATTCCACAGAAATAAGGCTAGCAAAGAGATCCACGAAATACAGATGTAACTCTGTGAGATGAATTAACAGAACACTAAGCAGTTTCTCAGAAAGCTTCTTTCCAGATTTCATCTGAGGATATTTCCTTTTTCACCATAGCCCTCTAAGGGCTTCCAAATATCACTTTGCCAATTCCACAAGAACTGTCCTAGCGAAAGGCTTCTTGAGGGGAAAGGTGTAACTCTGTGAGTTGATTTCACAGAACACAAAGAAGTTTCTAAGAAAGCTTCTTTCTCTTTGTAATCGGAGGATATTTCCTTTGTCCCTATAGTCTTCAAAGGGATCTGATATACCTGTTCTCAGATTCCACAGAAATAAGGCTAGCAAAGAGATCCACGAAATAAGATGTAACTCTGTGAGATGAATTAACAGAACACTAAGCAGTTTCTCAGAAAGCTTCTTTCCAGATTTCATCTGAGGATATTTCCTTTTTCACCATAGCCCTCTAAGGGCTTACAAATATCACTTTGCCAATTCCCCAAGAAGTGTCTTAGCGAAAGGCTTCTTGAGGGGAAAGCTGTAACTCTGTGAGATGATTTCACAGAACACAAAGAAGTTTCTCAGAAACCTTCTTTCTCTTTGTTATTGGAAGACATTTCCTTTGGCCCTAAAGTCTTCAATGGGATCCGAAATATCTGTTCTCAGATTCCACAGAAATAAGGCTAGCAAAGAGATCCAAGAAATACAGATGTAACTCTGTGAGATGAATTAACAGAACACTAAGCAGTTTCTCAGAAAGCTTCTTTACAGATTTCATCTGATGATATTTCCTTTTTCACCATTGCCCTATAAGGGCTTCCAAATATCATTTTGCCAATTCCACAAGAAGTGTCTTAGCGAAAGGCTTCTTGAGGGGAAAGCTGTAACTCTTTGAGATGATTTCTCAGAACGCAAAGAAGTTACTCAGAAAACTTCTTTCTCTTTGTTATCGGAGGATATTTCCTTTGGCCCTATAGTCTTCAATGGGATCCGAAATATCTGTTCTCAGATTCCACAGAAATAAGGCGAGCAAAGATAGCCACGAAATACAGATGTAACTCTGTGAGATGAATTAACAGAACACTAAGCAGTTTCTCAGAAAGCTTCTTTCCAGATTTCATCTGAGGATATTTCCTTTTTCACCATCGCCCTCTATGGGCTTCCAAATATCACTTTGCCAATTCCACAAGAACTGTCCTAGCGAAAGGCTTCTTGAGGGGAAAGCTGTAACTCTGTGAGATGATTTCTCAGAACGCAAAGAAGTTACTCAGAAAGCTTCTTTCTCTTTGTTATCGGAGGATATTTCCTTTGGCCCTATAGTCTTCAAAGGGATCTGAAATACCTGTTCTCAGATTCCACAGAAATAAGGCTAGCAAAGAGATCCACGAAATACAGATGTAACTCTGTGAGATGAATGAACAGAACACTAAGCAGTTTCTCAGAAAGCTTCTTTCCAGATTTCATCTGAGGATATTTCCTTTTTCACCATAGCCCTCTATGGGCTTCCAAATATCACTTTGCCAATTCCACAGGAACTGTCTTAGCGAAAGGTTTCTTGAGGGGAAAGCTGTAACTCTGTGAGATGATTTCAGAGAACACACAGAAGTTTCCAAGAAAGCTTCTTTCTCTTTGTTAACGGAAGGCATTTCCTTTGGCCCTATAGTCTTCAATGGGATCCGAAATATCTGTTCTCAGATTCCACAGAAATAAGGCTAGCAAAGAGATCCACGAAATACAGATGTAACTCTGTGACATGAATTAACAGAACACTAAGCAGTTTCTCAGAAAGCTTCTTTACAGATTTCATCTGATGATATTTCCTTTTTCACCATTGCCCTCTATGGGCTTCCAAATATCACTTTGCCAATTCCACAAGAACTGTCTTACGGAAAGGCTTCTTGAGGGGAAAGCTGTAACTCTGTGAGATGATTTCACAGAACACAAAGAAGTTTCTCAGAAAGCTTCTTTCTCTTTATTATCGGAGGATATTTCCTTTGGCCCTATAGTCTTCAATGGGATCCGAAATATCTGTTCTCAGATTCCACAGAAATAAGGCTAGCAAAGAGATCCACGAAATACAGATGTAACTCTGTGAGATGAATTAACAGAACACTAAGCAGTTTCTCAGAAAGCTTCCTTCCAGATTTCATCTGAGGATATTTCCTTTTTCACCATTGCCCTCTATGGGCTTCCAAATATCACTTTGCCAATTCCACAAGAACTGTCTTACGGAAAGGCTTCTTGAGGGGAAAGCTGTAACTCTGTGAGATGATTTCACAGAACACAAAGAAGTTTCTAAAAAAGCTTCTTTCTCTTTGTAATCGGAGGATATTTCCTTTGTCCCTATAGTCTTCAAAGGGATCTGAAATACCTGTTCTCAGATTCCACAGAAATAAGGCTAGCAAAGAGATCCACGAAATACAGATGTAACTCTGTGAGATGAATGAACAGAACACTAAGCAGTTTCTCAGAAAGCTTCTTTCCTGATTCATCTGAGGATATTTCCTTTTTCACCATAGCCCTCTATGGGCTTTCAAATATCACTTTGCCAATTCCACAAGAAGTGTCTTAGCGAAAAGCTTCTTGAGGGGAAAGCTGTAACTCTGTGAGATGATTTCACAGAACACAAAGAAGTTTCTCAGAAAGCTTCTTTCTCTTTGTTAACGGAAGACATTTCCTTTGGCCCTATAGTCTTCAATGGGATCCGAAATATCTGTTCTCAGATTCCACAAAAATAAGGGTAGCAAAGAGATCCACGAAATACAGATGTAACTCTGTGACATGAATTAACGGAACACTAAACAGTTTCTCAGAAAGCTCCTTTCCAGATTTCATCTGAGGATATTTCCTTTTTCACCATAGCCCTCTATGGGCTTCCAAATATCACTTTGCCAATTCCACAAGAACTGTCCTAGCGAAAGGCTTCTTGAGGGGAAAGCTGTAACTCTGTGAGATGATTTCTCAGAACGCAAAGAAGTTACTCAGAAAGCTTCTTTCTCTTTGTTATCGGAGGATATTTCCTTTGGCCCTATAGTCTTCAATGGGATCCGAAATAACTGTTCTCAGATTCCACAGAAATAAGGCTAGCAAAGAGATCCACGAAATACAGATGTAACTCTGTGAGATGAATTAACAGAACACTAAGCAGTTTCTCAGAAAGCTTCTTTCCAGATTTCATCTGTGGATATTTTCTTTTTCACCATAGCCCTCTATGGGCTTCCAAATATCACTTTGCCAATTCCACAGGAACTGTCTTAGCGAAAGGCTTCTTGAGGGGAAAGCTGTAACTCTGTGAGATGATTTCAGAGAACACACAGAAGTTTCCAAGAAAGCTTCTTTCTCTTTGTTATCGGAGGATATTTCCTTTGGCCCTATAGTCTTCAATGGGATCCGAAATATCTGTTCTCAGATTCCACAGAAATAAGGCTAGCAAAGAGATCCACGAAATACAGATGTAACTCTGTGAGATGAATTAACAGAACACTAAGCAGTTTCTCAGAAAGCTTCTTTCCAGATTTCATCTGTGGATATTTCCTTTTTCACCATAGCCCTCTATGGGCTTCCAAATATCACTTTGCCAATTCCACAGGAACCGTCTTAGCGAAAGGCTTCTTGAGGGGAAAGCTGTAACTCTGTGAGATGATTTCAGAGAACACACAGAAGTTTCCAAGAAAGCTTCTTTCTCTTTGTTATCGGAGGATATTTCCTTTGGCCCTATAGTCTTCAATGGGATCCGAAATATCTGTTCTCAGATTCCACAGAAATAAGGCTAGCAAAGAGATCCACGAAATACAGATGTAACTCTGTGAGATGAATTAACAGAACACTAAGCAGTTTCTCAGAAAGCTTCTTTACAGATTTCATCTGATGATATTTCCTTTTTCACCATTGCCCTCTATGGGCTTCCAAATATCACTTTGCCAATTCCACAAGAACTGTCTTACGGAAAGGCTTCTTGAGGGGAAAGCTGTAACTCTGTGAGATGATTTCACAGAACACAAAGAAGTTTCTAAAAAAGCTTCTTTCTCTTTGTAATCGGAGGATATTTCCTTTGTCCCTATAGAATTCTAAGGGATCTGAAATACCTGTTCTCAGATTCCACAGAAATAAGGCTAGCAAAGAGATCCACGAAATACAGATGTAACTCTGTGAGATGAATTAACAGAACACTAAGCAGTTTCTCAGAAAGCTTCTTTCCAGATTTCATCTGAGGATATTTCCTTTTTCACCATCGCCCTCTATGGGCTTCCAAATATCACTTTGCCAATTCCACAAGAACTGTCTTAGTGAAAGGCTTCTTGAGGAGAAAGCTGTAACTCTGTGAGATGATTTCTCAGAACGCAAAGAAGTTTCTCAGAAAGCTTCTTTCTCTTTATTATCGGAGGATATTTCCTTTGGCCCTATAGTCTTCAATGGGATCCGAAATATCTGTTCTCAGATTCCACAGAAATAAGGCTAGCAAAGAGATCCACGAAATACAGATGTAACTCTGTGAGATGAATTAACAGAACACTAAGCAGTTTCTCAGAAAGCTTCCTTCCAGATTTCATCTGAGGATATTTCCTTTTTCACCATTGCCCTCTATGGGCTTCCAAATATCACTTTGCCAATTCCACAAGAACTGTCTTACGGAAAGGCTTCTTGAGGGGAAAGCTGTAACTCTGTGAGATGATTTCACAGAACACAAAGAAGTTTCTAAAAAAGCTTCTTTCTCTTTGTAATCGGAGGATATTTCCTTTGTCCCTATAGTCTTCAAAGGGATCTGAAATACCTGTTCTCAGATTCCACAGAAATAAGGCTAGCAAAGAGATCCACGAAATACAGATGTAACTCTGTGAGATGAATGAACAGAACACTAAGCAGTTTCTCAGAAAGCTTCTTTCCAGATTTCATCTGAGGATATTTCCTTTTTCACCATAGCCCTCTATGGGCTTCCAAATATCACTTTGCCAATTCCACAGGAACTGTCTTAGCGAAAGGCTTCTTGAGGGGAAAGCTGTAACTCTGTGAGATGATTTCAGAGAACACACAGAAGTTTCCAAGAAAGCTTCTTTCTCTTCGTTAACGGAAGGCATTTCCTTTGGCCCTATAGTCTTCAATGGGATCCGAAATATCTGTTCTCAGATTCCACAGAAATAAGGCTAGCAAAGAGATCCACGAAATACAGATGTAACTCTGTGACATGAATTAACAGAACACTAAGCAGTTTCTCAGAAAGCTTCTTTACAGATTTCATCTAATGATATTTCCTTTTTCACCATTGCCCTCTATGGGCTTCCAAATATCACTTTGCCAATTCCACAAGAACTGTCTTACGGAAAGGCTTCTTGAGGGGAAAGCTGTAACTCTGTGAGATGATTTCACAGAACACAAAGAAGTTTCTCAGAAAGCTTCTTTCTCTTTATTATCGGAGGATATTTCCTTTGGCCCTATAGTCTTCAATGGGATCCGAAATATCTGTTCTCAGATTCCACAGAAATAAGGCTAGCAAAGAGATCCACGAAATACAGATGTAACTCTGTGAGATGAATTAACAGAACACTAAGCAGTTTCTCAGAAAGCTTCCTTCCAGATTTCATCTGAGGATATTTCCTTTTTCACCATTGCCCTCTATGGGCTTCCAAATATCACTTTGCCAATTCCACAAGAACTGTCTTACGGAAAGGCTTCTTGAGGGGAAAGCTGTAACTCTGTGAGATGATTTCACAGAACACAAAGAAGTTTCTCAGAAAGCTTCTTTCTCTTTATTATCGGAGGATATTTCCTTTGGCCCTATAGTCTTCAATGGGATCCGAAATATCTGTTCTCAGATTCCACAGAAATAAGGCTAGCAAAGAGATCCACGAAATACAGATGTAACTCTGTGAGATGAATTAACAGAACACTAAGCAGTTTCTCAGAAAGCTTCCTTCCAGATTTCATCTGAGGATATTTCCTTTTTCACCATTGCCCTCTATGGGCTTCCAAATATCACTTTGCCAATTCCACAAGAACTGTCTTACGGAAAGGCTTCTTGAGGGGAAAGCTGTAACTCTGTGAGATGATTTCACAGAACACAAAGAAGTTTCTAAAAAAGCTTCTTTCTCTTTGTAATCGGAGGATATTTCCTTTGTCCCTATAGTCTTCAAAGGGATCTGAAATACCTGTTCTCAGATTCCACAGAAATAAGGCTAGCAAAGAGATCCACGAAATACAGATGTAACTCTGTGAGATGAATGAACAGAACACTAAGCAGTTTCTCAGAAAGCTTCTTTCCAGATTCATCTGAGGATATTTCCTTTTTCACCATAGCCCTCTATGGGCTTTCAAATATCACTTTGCCAATTCCACAAGAAGTGTCTTAGCGAAAAGCTTCTTGAGGGGAAAGCTGTAACTCTGTGAGATGATTTCACAGAACACAAAGAAGTTTCTCAGAAAGCTTCTTTCTCTTTGTTAACGGAAGACATTTCCTTTGGCCCTATAGTCTTCAATGGGATCCGAAATATCTGTTCTCAGATTCCACAAAAATAAGGGTAGCAAAGAGATCCACGAAATACAGATGTAACTCTGTGACATGAATTAACGGAACACTAAACAGTTTCTCAGAAAGCTCCTTTCCAGATTTCATCTGAGGATATTTCCTTTTTCACCATAGCCCTCTATGGGCTTCCAAATATCACTTTGCCAATTCCACAAGAACTGTCCTAGCGAAAGGCTTCTTGAGGGGAAAGCTGTAACTCTGTGAGATGATTTCTCAGAACGCAAAGAAGTTACTCAGAAAGCTTCTTTCTCTTTGTTATCGGAGGATATTTCCTTTGGCCCTATAGTCTTCAATGGGATCCGAAATAACTGTTCTCAGATTCCACAGAAATAAGGCTAGCAAAGAGATCCACGAAATACAGATGTAACTCTGTGAGATGAATTAACAGAACACTAAGCAGTTTCTCAGAAAGCTTCTTTCCAGATTTCATCTGTGGATATTTCCTTTTTCACCATAGCCCTCTATGGGCTTCCAAATATCACTTTGCCAATTCCACAGGAACTGTCTTAGCGAAAGGCTTCTTGAGGGGAAAGCTGTAACTCTGTGAGATGATTTCAGAGAACACACAGAAGTTTCCAAGAAAGCTTCTTTCTCTTTGTTATCGGAGGATATTTCCTTTGGCCCTATAGTCTTCAATGGGATCCGAAATATCTGTTCTCAGATTCCACAGAAATAAGGCTAGCAAAGAGATCCACGAAATACAGATGTAACTCTGTGAGATGAATTAACAGAACACTAAGCAGTTTCTCAGAAAGCTTCTTTCCAGATTTCATCTGTGGATATTTCCTTTTTCACCATAGCCCTCTATGGGCTTCCAAATATCACTTTGCCAATTCCACAGGAACCGTCTTAGCGAAAGGCTTCTTGAGGGGAAAGCTGTAACTCTGTGAGATGATTTCAGAGAACACACAGAAGTTTCCAAGAAAGCTTCTTTCTCTTTGTTATCGGAGGATATTTCCTTTGGCCCTATAGTCTTCAATGGGATCCGAAATATCTGTTCTCAGATTCCACAGAAATAAGGCTAGCAAAGAGATCCACGAAATACAGATGTAACTCTGTGAGATGAATTAACAGAACACTAAGCAGTTTCTCAGAAAGCTTCTTTACAGATTTCATCTGATGATATTTCCTTTTTCACCATTGCCCTCTATGGGCTTCCAAATATCACTTTGCCAATTCCACAAGAACTGTCTTACGGAAAGGCTTCTTGAGGGGAAAGCTGTAACTCTGTGAGATGATTTCACAGAACACAAAGAAGTTTCTAAAAAAGCTTCTTTCTCTTTGTAATCGGAGGATATTTCCTTTGTCCCTATAGAATTCTAAGGGATCTGAAATACCTGTTCTCAGATTCCACAGAAATAAGGCTAGCAAAGAGATCCACGAAATACAGATGTAACTCTGTGAGATGAATTAACAGAACACTAAGCACTTTCTCAGAAAGCTTCTTTCCAGATTTCATCTGAGGATATTTCCTTTTTCACCATTGCCCTCTATGGGCTTCCAAATATCACTTTGCCAATTCCACAAGAACTGTCTTAGTGAAAGGCTTCTTGAGGAGAAAGCTGTAACTCTGTGAGATGATTTCTCAGAACGCAAAGAAGTTTCTCAGAAAGCTTCTTTCTCTTTATTATCGGAGGATATTTCCTTTGGCCCTATAGTCTTCAAAGGGATCTGATATACCTGTTCTCAGATTCCACAGAAATAAGGCTAGCAAAGAGATCCACGAAATAAGATGTAACTCTGTGAGATGAATTAACAGAACACTAAGCAGTTTCTCAGAAAGCCTCTTTCCAGATTTCATCTGAGGATATTTCCTTTTTCACCATAGCCCTCTAAGGGCTTCCAAATATCACTTTGCCAATTCCCCAAGAAGTGTCTTAGCGAAAGGCTTCTTGAGGGGAAAGCTGTAACTCTGTGAGATGATTTCACAGAACACAAAGAAGTTTCTCAGAAACCTTCTTTCTCTTTGTTATTGGAAGACATTTCCTTTGGCCCTAAATTCTTCAATGGGATCCGAAATATCTGTTCTCAGATTCCACAGAAATAAGGCTAGCAAAGAGATCCACGAAATACAGATGTAACTCTGTGAGATGAATTAACAGAACACTAAGCAGTTTCTCAGAAAGCTTCTTTACAGATTTCATCTGATGATATTTCCTTTTTCACCATTGCCCTATAAGGGCTTCCAAATATCATTTTGCCAATTCCACAAGAAGTGTCTTAGCGAAAGGCTTCTTGAGGGGAAACTGTAACTCTGTGAGATGATTTCTCAGAACGCAAAGAAGTTACTCAGAAAACTTCTTTCTCTTTGTTATGGAGGATATTTCCTTTGGCCCTATAGTCTTCAATGGGATCCGAAATATCTGTTCTCAGATTCCACAGAAATAAGGCTAGCAAAGAGATCCACGAAATACAGATGTAACTCTGTGAGATGAATTAACAGTACACTAAGCAGTTTCTCAGAAAGCTTCTTTCCAGATATCATCTGAGGATATTTCCTTTTTCACCATAGCCCTCTATGGGCTTCCAAATATCACTTTGCCAATTCCACAAGAACTGTCCTAGCGAAAGGCTTCTTGAGGGGAAAGCTGTAACTCTGTGAGATGATTTCTCAGAACGCAAAGAAGTTACTCAGAAAGCTTCTTTCTCTTTGTTATCGGAGGATATTTCCTTTGGCCCTATAGTCTTCAAAGGGATCTGAAATACCTGTTCTCAGATTCCACAGAAATAAGGCTAGCAAAGAGATCCACGAAATACAGATGTAACTCTGTGAGATGAATTAACAGAACACTAAGCAGTTTCTCAGAAAGCTTCTTTCCAGATTTCATCTGAGGATATTTCCTTTTTCACCATAGCCCTCTATGGGCTTCCAAATATCACTTTGCCAATTCCACAGGAACTGTCTTAGCGAAAGGCTTCTTGAGGGGAAAGCTGTAACTCTGTGAGATGATTTCAGAGAACACACAGAAGTTTCCAAGAAAGCTTCTTTCTCTTTGTTATCGGAGGATATTTCCTTTGGCCCTATAGTCTTCAATGGGATCCGAAATATCTGTTCTCAGATTCCACAGCAATAAGGCTAGCAAAGAGATCCACGAAATACAGATGTAACTCTGTGAGATGAATTAACAGAACACTAAGCAGTTTCTCAGAAAGCTTCTTTCCAGATTTCATCTGAGGATATTTCCTTTTTCACCATAGCCCTCTAAGGGCTTCCAAATATCACTTTGCCAATTCCCCAAGAAGTGTCTTAGCGAAAGGCTTCTTGAGGGGAAAGCTGTAACTCTGTGAGATGATTTCACAGAACACAAAGAAGTTTCTCAGAAACCTTCTTTCTCTTTGTTATTGGAAGACATTTCCCTTGGCCCTAAAGTCTTCAATGGGATCCGAAATATCTGTTCTCAGATTCCACAGAAATAAGGCTAGCAAAGAGATCCACGAAATACAGATGTAACTCTGTGAGATGAATTAACAGAACACTAAGCAGTTTCTCAGAAAGCTTCTTTACAGATTTCATCTGATGATATTTCCTTTTTCACCATTGTCCTATAAGGGCTTCCAAATATCACTTTGCCAATTCCACAAGAAGTGTCTTAGCGAAAGGCTTCTTGAGGGGAAAGCTGTAACTCTGTGAGATGATTTCTCAGAACGCAAAGAAGTTACTCAGAAAACTTCTTTCTCTTTGTTATCGGAGGATATTTCCTTTGGCCCTATAGTCTTCAATGGGATCCGAAATATCTGTTCTCAGATTCCACAGAAATAAGGCTAGCAAAGAGATCCACGAAATACAGATGTAACTCTGTGAGATGAATTAACAGAACACTAAGCAGTTTCTCAGAAAGCTTCTTTCCAGATTTCATCTGAGGATATTTCCTTTTTCACCATAGCCCTCTATGGGCTTCCAAATATCACTTTTCCAATTCCACAGGAACTGTCTTAGCGAAAGGCTTCTTGAGGGGAAAGCTGTAACTCTGTGAGATGATTTCAGAGAACACACAGAAGTTTCCAAGAAAGCTTCTTTCTCTTTGTTATCGGAGGATATTTCCTTTGGCCCTATAGTCTTCAAAGGGATCCGAAATATCTGTTCTCAGATTCCACAGAAATAAGGCTAGCAAAGAGATCCACGAAATACAGATGTAACTCTGTGAGATGAATTAACAGAACACTAAGCAGATTCTCAGAAAGCTTCTTTCCAGATTTCATCTGAGGATATTTCCTTTTTCACCATAGCCCTCTAAGGGCTTCCAAATATCACTTTGCCAATTCCACAAGAAGTGTCTTATCGAAAGGCTTCTTGAGGGGAAAGCTGTAACTCTGTGAGATGATTTCACAGAACACAAAGAAGTTTCTCAGAAACCTTCTTTCTCTTTGTTATTGGAAGACATTTCCTTTGGCCCTAAAGTCTTCAATGGGATCCGAAATATCTGTTCTCAGATTCCACAGAAATAAGGCTAGCAAAGAGATCCACGAAATACAGATGTAACTCTGTGAGATGAATTAACAGAACACTAAGCAGTTTCTCAGAAAGCTTCTTTACAGATTTCATCTGATGATATTTCCTTTTTCACCATTGCCCTATAAGGGCTTCCAAATATCACTTTGCCAATTCCACAAGAAGTGTCTTAGCGAAAGGCTTCTTGAGGGGAAAGCTGTAGCTCTGTGAGATGATTTCTCAGAACGCAAAGAAGTTACTCAGAAAACTTCTTTCTCTTTGTTATCGTAGGATATTTCCTTTGGCCCTATAGTCTTCAATGGGATCCGAAATATCTGTTCTCAGATTCCACAGAAATAAGGCTAGCAAAGAGATCCACGAAATACAGATGTAACTCTGTGAGATGAATTAACAGAACACTAAGCAGTTTCTCAGAAGGCTTCTTTCCAGATTTCATCTGAGGATATTTCCTTTTTCACCATAGCCCTCTATGGGCTTCCAAATATCACTTTGCCAATTCCACAGGAACTGTCTTAGCGAAAGGCTTCTTGAGGGGAAAGCTGTAACTCTGTGAGATGATTTCAGAGAACACACAGAAGTTTCCAAGAAAGCTTCTTTCTCTTTGTTATCGGAGGATATTTCCTTTGGCCCTATAGTCTTCAAAGGGATCCGAAATATCTGTTCTCAGATTCCACAGAAATAAGGCTAGCAAAGAGATCCACGAAATACAGATGTAACTCTGTGAGATGAATTAACAGAACACTAAGCAGTTTCTCAGAAAGCTTCTTTCCAGATTTCATCTGAGGATATTTCCTTTTTCACCATAGCCCTCTAAGGGCTTCCAAATATCACTTTGCCAATTCCACAAGAAGTGTCTTAGAAAAGGCTTCTTGAGGGGAAAGCTGTAACTCTGTGAGATGATTTCACAGAACACAAAGAAGTTTCTCGGAAACCTTCTTTCTCTTTGTTATTGGAAGACATTTCCTTTGGCCCTAAAGTCTTCAATGGGATCTGAAATATCTGTTCTCAGATTCCACAGAAATAAGGCTAGCAAAGAGATCCACGAAATACAGATGTAACTCTGTGAGATGAATTAACAGAACACTAAGCAGTTTCTCAGAAAGCTTCTTTACAGATTTCATCTGATGATATTTCCTTTTTCACCATTGCCCTATAAGGGCTTCCAAATATCACTTTGCCAATTACACAAGAACTGTCCTAGCGAAAGGCTTCTTGAGGGGAAAGGTGTAACTCTGTGAGATGATTTCACAGAACACAAAGAAGTTTCTAAGAAAGCTTCTTTCTCTTTGTAATCGGAGGATATTTCCTTTGTCCCTATAGTCTTCAAAGGGATCTGATATACCTGTTCTCAGATTCCACAGAAATAAGGCTAGCAAAGAGATCCACGAAATACAGATGTAACTCTGTGACATGAATTAACAGAACACTAAGCAGTTTCTCAGAAAGCTTCTTTACAGATTTCATCTGAGGATATTTCCTTTTTCACCATTGCCCTCTATGGGCTTCCAAATATCACTTTGCCAATTCCACAAGAACTGTCTTAGGGAAAGGCTTCTTGAGGGGAAAGCTGTAACTCTGTGAGGTGATTTCACAGAACACAAAGAAGTTTCTAAAAAAGCTTCTTTCTCTTTGTAATCGGAGGATATTTCCTTTGTCCCTATAGTCTTCAAAGGGATCTGCAATACCTGTTCTCAGATTCCACAGAAATAAGGCTAGCAAAGAGATCCACGAAATACAGATGTAACTCTGTGAGATGAATTAACAGAACACTAAGCAGTTTTTCAGAAAGCTTCTTTACATATTTCATCTGATGATATTTCCTTTTTCACCATTGCCCTGTAAGGGCTTCCAAATATCACTTTGCCAATTCCACAAGAACTGTCTTAGTGAAAGGCTTCTTGAGGGGAAAGCTGTAACTCTGTGAGATGATTTCACAGAACACAAAGAAGTTTCTCAGAAAGCTTCTTTCTCTTTGTTATCGGAGGTTATTTCCTTTGGCCCTATAGCCTTCAAAGGGATCCGAAATATCATTTCTCAGATTCCACAGAAATAAGGCTAGCAAAGAGATCCACGAAATACAGATGTAACTCTGTGAGATGAATTAACAGAACACTAAGCAGTTTCTCAGAAAGCTTCTTTCCAGATTTCATCTGAGGATAATTCCTTTTTCCCCATAGCCCTCTATGGGATTCCAAATATCACTTTGCCAATTCCACAAGAACTGTCTTAGCGAAAGGCTTCTTGAGGGGAAAGCTGTAACTCTGTGAGATGATTTCACAGAACACAAAGAAGTTTCTCAGAAAGCATCTTTCTCTTTGTTAACGGAAGGCATTTCCTTTGGCCCTATAGTCTTCAATGGGATCCGAAATATCTGTTCTCAGATTCCACAGAAATAAGGCTAGCAAAGAGATCCACGAAATACAGATGTAACTCTGTGACATGAATTAACAGAACACTAAGCAGTTTCTCAGAAAGCTTCTTTACAGATTTCATCTGATGATATTTCCTTTTTCACCATTGCCCTCTATGGGCTTCCAAATATCACTTTGCCAATTCCACAAGAACTGTCTTACGGAAAGGCTTCTTGAGGGGAAAGCTGTAACTCTGTGAGATGATTTCACAGGACACAAAGAAGTTTCTAAAAAAGCTTCTTTCTCTTTGTAATCGAAGGATATTTCCTTTGTCCCTATAGTCTTCAAAGGGATCTGAAATACCTGTTCTCAGATTCCACAGAAATAAGGCTAGCAAAGAGATCCACGAAATACAGATGTAACTCTGTGAGATGAATTAACAGAACACTAAGCAGTTTCTCAGAAAGCTTCTTTCCAGATTCATCTGAGGATATTTCCTTTTTCACCAGAGCCCTCTATGGGCTTTCAAATATCACTTTGCCAATTCCACAGGAATTGTCTTAGCGAAAGGCTTCTTGAGGGGAAAGCTGTAACTCTGTGAGATGATTTCACAGAACACACAGAAGTTTCCAAGAAAGCTTCTTTCTCTTTGTTATCGGAGGATATTTCCTTTGGCCCTATAGTCTTCAATGGGATCCAAAATATCTGTTCTCAGATTCCACAGAAATAAGGCTTGCAAAGAGATGCACGAAATACAGATGTAACTCTGTGAGATGAATTAACAGAACACTAAGCAGTTTCTCAGAAAGCTTCTTTCAGGATTCATCTGAGGATATTTCCTTTTTCACCATAGCCCTCTATGGGCTTCCAAATATCACTTTGCCAATTCCACAAGAAGTGTCTTAGTGAAAGTCTTCTTGAGGAGAAAGCTGTAACTCTGTGAGATGATTTCACAGAACACAAAGAAGTTTCTCAGAAACCTTCTTTCTCTTTGTTAACGGAAGACATTTCCTTTGGCCCTATAGTCTTCAATGGGATCCGTAATATCTGTTCGCAGATTCCACAGAAATAAGGCTAGCAAAGAGATAAACGAAATACAGATGTAACACGGTGACATGAATTAACAGAACACTAAGCAGTTTCTCAGAAAGCTTATTTAGAGATTTCATCTGATGATATTTCCTTTTTCACCATTGCCCTCTATGGGCTTCCAAATATCACTTTGCCAATTCCACAAGAACTGTCTTAGGGAAAGGCTTCTTGAGGGGAAAGCTGTAACTCTGTGAGATGATTTCACAGAACACAAAGAAGTTTCTAAAAAAGCTTCTTTCTCTTTGTAATCGGAGGATATTTCCTTTGTCCCTATAGTCTTGAAAGGGATCTGAAATACCTGTTCTCAGATTCCACAGAAATAAGGCTAGCAAAGAGATCCACGAAATACAGATGTAACTCTGTGAGATGAATGAACAGAACACTAAGCAGTTTCTCAGAAAGCTTCTTTCCAGATTTCATCTGAGGATATTTCCTTTTTCACCATAGCCCTCTATGGGCCTCCAAATATCACTTTGCCAATTCCACAAGAACTGTCCTAGCGAAAGGCTTCTTGAGGGGAAAGCTGTAACTCTGTGAGATGATTTCTCGGAACGCAAAGAAGTTACTCAGAAAGCTTCTTTCTCTTTGTTATCGGAGGATATTTCCTTTGGCCCTATAGTCTTCAATGGGATCTGAAATATCTGTTCTCAGATTCCACAGAAATAAGGCTAGCAAAGAGATCCACGAAATACAGATGTAACTCTGTGAGATGAATTAACAGAACACTAAGCAGTTTCTCAGAAAGCTTCTTTCCAGATTTCATCTGAGGATATTTCCTTTTTCAACATAGCCCTCTAAGTGCTTCCAAATATCACTTTGCCAATTCCACAGGAACTGTCTTAGCGAAAGGCTTCTTGAGGGGAAGGCTGTAACTCTGTGAGATGATTTCAGAGAACACACAGAAGTTTCCAAGAAAGCTTCTTTCTCTTTGTTATGGGAGGATATTTCCTTTGGCCCTATAGTCTTCAATGGGATCCGAAATATCTGTTCACAGATTCCACAGAAATAAGGCTAGCAAAGAGATCCACGAAATCCAGATGTAACTCTGTGAGATGAATTAACAGAACACTAAGCAGTTTCTCAGAAAGCTTCTTTCCAGATTTCATCTGAGGATATTTCCTTTTTCACCATAGCCCCCTAAGGGCTTCCAAATATCACTTTGCCAATTCCACAAGAAGTGTCTTAGCGGAAGGCTTCTTGAGGGGAAAGCTGTAACTCTGTGAGATGATTTCACAGAACACAAAGAAGTTTCTCAGAAACCTTCTTTCTCTTTGTTATTGGAAGACATTTCCTTTGGCCCTAAAATCTTCAATGGGATCCGAAATATCTGTTCTCAGATTCCACAGAAATAAGGCTAGCAAAGAGATCCACGAAATACAGATGTAACTCTGTGAGATGAATTAACAGAACACTAAGCAGTTTTTCAGAAAGCTTCTTTACATATTTCATCTGATGATATTTCCTTTTTCACCATTGCCCTGTAAGGGCTTCCAAATATCACTTTGCCAATTCCACAAGAAGTGTCTTAGCGAAAGGCTTCTTGAGGGGAAAGCTGTAACTCTGTGAGATGATTTCTCAGAATGCAAAGAAGTTACTCAGAAAACTTCTTTCTCTTTGTTATCGGAGGATATTTCCTTTGGCCCTATAGTCTTCAATGGGATCCGAAATATCTGTTCTCAGATTCCACAGAAATAAGGCTAGCAAAGAGATCCACGAAATACAGATGTAACTCTGTGAGATGAATTAACAGAACACTAAGCAGTTTCTCTGAAAGCTTCTTTCCAGATTCATCTGAGGATATTTCCTTTTTCACCATAGCCCTCTATGGGCTTCCAAATATCACTTTGCCAATTCCACAAGAACTGTCTTAGTGAAAGGCTTCTTGAGGGGAAAGCTGTAACTCTGTGAGATGATTTCACAGAACACAAAGAAGTTTCTCAGAAAGCATCTTTCTCTTTGTTAACGGAAGGCATTTCCTTTGGCCCTATAGTCTTCAATGGGATCCGAAATATCTGTTCTCAGATTCCACAGAAATAAGGCTACCAAAGAGATCCAAGAAATACAGATGTAACTCTGTGACATGAATTAACAGAACACTAAGCAGTTTCTCAGAAAGCTTCTTTACAGATTTCATCTGATGATATTACCTTTTTCACCATTGCCCTCTATGGGCTTCCAAATATCACTTTGCCAATTCCACAAGAACTGTATTACGGAAAGGCTTCTTGAGGGGAAAGCTGTAACTCTGTGAGATGATTTCAGAGAACACAAAGAAGTTTCTAAAAAAGCTTCTTTCTCTTTGTAATCGGAGGATATTACCTTTGTCCCTATAGAATTCAAAGGGATCTGAAATACCTGTTCTCAGATTCCACAGAAATAAGGCTAGCAAAGAGATCCACGAATTACAGATATAACTCTGTGATATGAATAAACAGAACACTAAGCAGTTTCTCAGAAAGCTTCTTTCCAGATTCATCTGAGGACATTTCCTTTTTCACCATAGCCCTCTATGGGCTTCCAAATATCACTTTGCCATTTCCACAAGAAGTGTCTTAGCGAAAGGCTTCTTGAGGGGAAAGCTGTAACTCTGTGAGATGATTTCACAGAACACAAAGAAGTTTCTCAGAAAGCTTCTTTCTCTTTGTTAACGGAAGACATTTCCTTTGGCCCTATAGTCTTCAATTGGATCCGAAATATCTGTTCTCTGATTCCACAAAAATAAGGCTAGCAAAGAGATCCACGAAACACAGATGTAACTCTGCGACATGAATTAACAGAACACTAAGCAGTTTCTCAGAAAGCTTCTTTACAGATTTCATCTGATGATAATTCCTTTTTCACCATTGCCCTCTATGGGCTTCCAAATATCACTTTGCCAATTCCACAAGAACTGTCTTAGGGAAAGGCTTCTTGAGGGGAAAGCTGTAACTCTGTGAGATGATTTCACTGAACACAAAGAAGTTTCTAAAAAAGCTTCTTTCTCTTTGTAATCGGAGGATATTTCCTTTGTCCCTATAGTCTTCAAAGGGATCTGAAATACCTGTTCTCAGATTCCACAGAAATAAGGCTAGCAAAGAGATCCACGAAATACAGATGTAACTCTGTGAGATGAATGAACAGAACACTAAGCAGTTTCTCAGAAAGCTTCTTTCCAGATTTCATCTGAGGATATTTCCTTTTTCACCATAGCCCTCTATGGGCTTCCAAATATCACTTTGCAAATTCCACAAGAACTGTGTTAGCGAAAGGTTTCTTGAGGGGAAAGCTGTAACTTTGTGAGATGATTTCACAGAACACACAGAAGTTTCCAAGAAAGCTTCTTTCTCTTTGTTATGGGAGGGTATTTCCTTTGGCCCTATAGTCTTCAATGGGATCCGAAATATCTGTTCTCAGATTCCACAGAAATAAGGCTAGCAAAGAGATCCACGAAATGCAGATATAACTCTGTGACATGAATTAACAGAACACAAAACAGTTTCTTCGAAAGCTTCTTTCCAGATTCATCTGAGGATATTTCCTTTTTCACCATAGCCCTCTATGGGCTTCCAAATATCACTTTGCCAATTCCACAAGAAGTGTCTTAGCGAAAGGCTTCTTGAGGGGAAAGCTGTAACTCTGTGAGATGATTTCACAGAACACAAAGAAGTTTCTAAGAAAGCTTCTTTCTCTTTGTAATCGGAGGATATTACCTTTGTCCCTATAGTCTTCAAAGGGATCTGATATACCTGTTCTCAGATTCCACAGAAATAAGGCTAGCAAAGAGATCCACGAAATACAGATGTAACTCTGTGACATGAATTAACAGAACACTAAGCAGTTTCTCAGAAAGCTCCTTTCCAGATTTCATCTGAGGATATTTCCTTTTTCACCATAGCCCTCTATGGGCTTCCAAATATCACTTTGCCAATTCCACAGGAACTGTCTTAGCGAAAGGCTTCTTGAGGGGAAAGCTGTAACTCTGTGAGATGATTTCACAGAACACACAGAAGTTTCCAAGAAAGCTTCTTTCTCTTTGTTATCGGAGGATATTTCCTTTGGCCCTATAGTCTTCAATGGGATCCAAAATATCTGTTCTCAGATTCCACAGAAATAAGGCTTGTAAAGAGATCCACGTGATACAGATGTAACTCGGTGACATGAATTAACAGAACACTAAGCAGTTTCTCAGAAAGCTTCTTTCCAGATTTCATCTGAGGATATTTCCTTTTTCACCATAGCCCTCTATGGGCTTCCAAATATCACTTTGCCAATTCCACAAGAAGTGTCTTAGCGAAAGGCTTCTTGAGGGGAAAGCTGTAACTCTGTGAGATGATTTCACAGAACACAAAGAAGTTTCTCAGAAACCTTCTATCTCTTTGTTATCGGAAGACATTTCCTTTGGCCCTATAGTCTTCAATGGGATCCGAAATATCTGTTCTCAGATTCCACAGAAATAAGGCTAGCAAAGAGATCCAAGAAATACAGATGTAACTCTGTGAGATGAATTAACAGAACACTAAGCAGTTTCTCAGAAAGCTTCTTTACAGATTTCATCTGATGATATTTCCTTTTTCACCATTGCCCTATAAGGGCTTCCAAATATCACTTTGCCAATTCCACAAGAACTGTCCTAGCGAAAGGCTTCTTGAGGGGAAAGCTGTAACTCTGTGAGATGATTTCACAGAACACAAAGAAGTTCTATGAAAGCTTCTTTCTCTTTGTAATCGGAGGATATTTCCTTTGTCCCTATAGTCTTCAAAGGGATCTGATATACCTGTTCTCAGATTCCACAGAAATAAGGCTAGCAAAGAGATCCACGAAATACAGATGTAACTCTGTGACATGAATTAACAGAACACTAAGCAGTTTCCCAGAAAGCTCCTTTCCAGATTTCATCTGAGGATATTTCCTTTTTCACCGTAGCCCTCTATGGGCTTCCAAATATCACTTTGCCAATTCCACAGGAACTGTCTTAGCGAAAGGCTTCTTGAGGAGAAAGCTGTAACTCTGTGAGATGATTTCACAGAACACACAGAAGTTTCCAAGAAAGCTTCTTTCTCTTTGTTATCGGAGGATATTTCCTTTGGCCCTATAGTCTTCAATGGGATCCGAAATATCAGTTCTCAGATTCCACAGAAATAAGGCTTGCAAAGAGATCCACGAAATACAGATGTAACTCTGTGAGATGAATTAACAGAACACTAAGCAGTTTCTCAGAAAGCTTCTTTCAGGATTCATCTGAGGATATTTCCTTTTTCACCATAGCCCTCTATGGGCTTCCAAATATCACTTTGCCAATTCCACAAGAACTGTCTTAGCGAAAGGCTTCCTGAGGGGAAAGCTGTAACTCTGTGAGATGATTTCACAGAACACAAAGAAGTTTCTCAGAAACCTTCTTTCTCTTTGTTAACGGAACACATTTCCTTTGGCCCTATAGTCTTCAATGGGATCCATAATATCTGTTCTGAGATTCCACAGAAATAAGGCTAGCAAAGAGATCCACGAAATACAGATGTAACTCGGTGAGATGAATTAACAGAACACTAAGCAGTTTCTCAGAAAGCTTCTTTACAGATTTCATCTGATGATATTTCCTTTTTCACCATTGCCCTCTATGGGGTTCCAAATATCACTTTGCCAATTCCACAAGAACTGTCTTAGGGAAAGGCTTCTTGAGGGGAAAGCTGTAACTCTGTGAGATGATTTCACAGAACACAAAGAAGTTTCTAAAAAAGCTTCTTTCTCTTTGTAATCGGAGGATATTTCCTTTGTCCCTATAGTCTTCAAAGGGATCTGAAATATCTGTTCTCAGATTCCACAGAAATAAGGCTAGCAAAGAGATCCACGAAATACAGATGTAACTCTGTTAGATGAATGAACAGAACACTAAGCAGTTTCTCAGAAAGCTTCTTTCCAGATTTCATCTGAGGATATTTCCTTTTTCACCATAGCCCTCTATGGGCTTCCAAATATCACTTTGCCAATTCCACAAGAACTGTCCTAGCGAAAGGCTTCTTGAGGGGAAAGCTGTAACTCTGTGAGATGATTTCTCGGAATGCAAAGAAGTTACTCAGAAAGCTTCTTTCTCTTTGTTATCGGAGGATATTTCCTTTGGCCCTATAGTCTTCAATGGGATCCGAAATATCTGTTCTCAGATTCCACAGAAATAAGGCTAGCAAAGAGATCCACGAAATACAGATGTAACTCTGTGAGATGAATTAACAGAACACTAAGCAGTTTCTCAGAAAGCTTCTTTCCAGATTTCATCTGAGGATATTTCCTTTTTCACCATAGACCTCTATGGGCTTCCAAATATCACTTTGCCAATTCCACAGGAAGAGTCTTAGCGAAAGGCTTCTTGAGGGGAAAGCTGTAACTCTGTGAGATGATTTCAGAGAACACACAGAAGTTTACAAGAAAGCTTCTTTCTCTTTGTTATCGGAGGATATTTCCTTTGACCCTATAGTCTTCAATGGGATCCGAAATATCTGTTCTCAGATTCCACAGAAATAAGGCTAGCAAAGAGATCCACGAAATACAGATGTAACTCTGTGAGATGAATTAACAGAACACTAAGCAGTTTCTCAGAAAGCTTCTTTCCAGATTTCATCTGAGGATATTTCCTTTTTCACCATAGCCCTCTATGGGCTTCCAAATATCACTTTGCCAATTCCACAAGAAGTGTCTTAGCGAAAGTGTTCTTGAGTTGAAAGCTGTAACTCTGTGAGATGATTTCACAGAACACAAAGAAGTTTCTCAGAAACCTTCTTTCTCTTTGTTATTGGAAGACATTTCCTTTGGCCCTATAGTCTTCAATGGGATCCGAAATATCTGTTCTCAGATTCCACAGAAATAAGGCTAGCAAAGAGATCCAAGAAATACAGATGTAACTCTGTGAGATGAATTAACAGAACACTAAGCAGTTTCTCAGAAAGCTTCTTTACAGATTTCATCTGATGATATTTCCTTTTTCACCATTGCCCTATAAGGGCTTCCAAATATCACTTTGCCAATTCCACAAGAACTGTCCTAGCGAAAGGCTTCTTGAGGGGAAAGCTGTAACTCTGTGAGATGATTTCACAGAACACAAAGAAGTTCTAAGAAAGCTTCTTTCTCTTTGTAATCGGAGGATATTTCCTTTGTCCCTATAGTCTTCAAAGGGATCTGATATACCTGTTCTCAGATTCCACAGAAATAAGGCTAGCAAAGAGATCCACGAAATACAGATGTAACTCTGTGACATGAATTAACAGAACACTAAGCAGTTTCTCAGAAAACTCCTTTCCAGATTTCATCTGAGGATATTTCCTTTTTCACCGTAGCCCTCTATGGGCTTCCAAATATCACTTTGCCAATTACACAGGAACTGTCTTAGCGAAAGGCTTCTTGAGGGGAAAGCTGTAACTCTGTGAGATGATTTCACAGAACACACAGAAGTTTCCAGGAGAGCTTCTTTCTCTTTGTTATCGGAGGATATTTCCTTTGGCCCTATAGTCTTCAATGGGATCCGAAATATCAGTTCTCAGATTCCACAGAAATAAGGCTTGCAAAGAGATCCACGAAATACAGATGTAACTCTGTGAGATGAATTAACAGAACACTAAGCAGTTTCTCAGAAAGCTTCTTTCAGGATTCATCTGAGGATATTTCCTTTTTCACCATAGCCCTCTATGGGCTTCCAAATATCACTTTGCCAATTCCACAAGAACTGTCTTAGCGAAAGGCTTCCTGAGGGGAAAGCTGTAACTCTGTGAGATGATTTCACAGAACACAAAGAAGTTTCTCAGAAACCTTCTTTCTCTTTGTTAACGGAACACATTTCCTATGGCCCTATAGACTTCAATGGGATCCATAATATCTGTTCTCAGATTCCACAGAAATAAGGCTAGCAAAGAGATCCACGAAATACAGATGTAACTCGGTGACATGAATTAACAGAACACTAAGCAGTTTCTCAGAAAGCTTCTTTACAGATTTCATCTGATGATATTTCCTTTTTCACCATTGCCCTCTATGGGCTTCCAAATATCACTTTGCCAATTCCACAAGAACTGTCTTAGGGAAAGGCTTCTTGAGGGCAAAGCTGTAACTCTGTGAGATGATTTCACAGAACACAAAGAAGTTTCTAAAAAAGCTTCTTTCTCTTTGTAATCGGAGGATATTTCCTTTGTCCCTATAGTCTTCAAAGGGATCTGAAATACCTGTTCTCAGATTCCACAGAAATAAGGCTAGCAAAGAGATCCACGAAATACAGATGTAACTCTGTGAGATGAATGAACAGAACACTAAGCAGTTTCTCAGAAAGCTTCTTTCCAGATTTCTTCTGAGGATATTTCCTTTTTAACCATTGCCCTATAAGGGCTTCCAAATATCACTTTGCCAATTCCACAAGAACTGTCCTAGCGAAAGGCTTCTTGAGGGGAAAGCTGTAACTCTGTGAGATGATTTCTCAGAACGCAAAGAAGTTACTCAGAAAGCTTCTTTCTCTTTGTTATCGGAGGATATTTCCTTTGGCCCTATAGTCTTCAATGGGATCCGAAATATCTGTTCTCAGATTCCACAGAAATAAGGCTAGCAAAGAGATCCACGAAATACAGATGTAACTCTGTGAGATGAATTAACAGAACACTAAGCAGTTTCTCAGAAAGCTTCTTTCCAGATTCATCTGAGGATATTTCCTTTTTCACCATAGCCCTCTATGGGCTTCCAAATATCACTTTGCCAATTCCACAAGAAGTGTCTCAGCGAAAGGCTTCTTGAGGGGAAAGCTGTAACTCTGTGAGATGATTTCACAGAACACAAAGAAGTTTCTAAAAAAGCTTCTTTCTCTTTGTAATCGGAGGATATTTCCTTTGTCCCTATAGTCTTCAAAGGGATCTGAAATACCTGTTCTCAGATTCCACAGAAATAAGGCTAGCAAAGAGATCCACGAAATACAGATGTAACTCTGTGAGATGAATGAACAGAACACTAAGCAGTTTCTCAGAAAGCTTCTTTCCAGATTTCTTCTGAGGATATTTCCTTTTTAACCATTGCCCTATAAGGGCTTCCAAATATCACTTTGCCAATTCCACAAGAACTGTCCTAGCGAAAGGCTTCTTGAGGGGAAAGCTGTAACTCTGTGAGATGATTTCTCAGAACGCAAAGAAGTTACTCAGAAAGCTTCTTTCTCTTTGTTATCGGAGGATATTTCCTTTGGCCCTATAGTCTTCAATGGGATCCGAAATATCTGTTCTCAGATTCCACAGAAATAAGGCTAGCAAAGAGATCCACGAAATACAGATGTAACTCTGTGAGATGAATTAACAGAACACTAAGCAGTTTCTCAGAAAGCTTCTTTCCAGATTCATCTGAGGATATTTCCTTTTTCACCATAGCCCTCTATGGGCTTCCAAATATCACTTTGCCAATTCCACAAGAAGTGTCTCAGCGAAAGGCTTCTTGAGGGGAAAGCTGTAACTCTGTGAGATGATTTCACAGAACACAAAGAAGTTTCTAAGAAATCTTCTTTCTCTTTGTAATCGGAGGATATTTCCTTTGTCCCTATAGTCTTCAAAGGGATCTGATATACCTGTCCTCAGATTCCACAGAAATAAGGCTAGCAAAGAGATCCACGAAATACAGATGTATCTCTGTGACATGAATTAACAGAACACTAAGCAGTTTCTCAGAAAGCTCCTTTCCAGATTTCATCTGAGGATATTTCCTTTTTCACCATAGCCCTCTATGGGCTTCCAAATATCACTTTGCCAATTCCACAGGAACTGTCTTAGCGAAAGGCTTCTTGAGGGGAAAGCTGTAACTCTGTGAGATGATTTCACAGAACACACAGAAGTTTCCAAGAAAGCTTCTTTCTCTTTGTTATCGGAGGATATTTCCTTTGGCCCTATAGTCTTCAATGGGATCCAAAATATCTGTTCTCAGATTCCACAGAAATAAGGCTTGCAAAGAGATCCACGAAATACAGATGTAACTCTGTGAGATGAATAAACAGACCACTAAGCCGTTTCTCAGAAAGCTTCTTTCCAGATTTCATCTGAGGATATTTCCTTTTTCACCATAGCCCTCTATGGGCTTCCAAATATCACTTTGCCAATTCCACAAGAAGTGTCTTAGCGAAAGTCTTCTTGAGGGGAAAGCTGTAACTCTGTGAGATGATTTCACAGAACACAAAGAAGTTTCTCAGAAACCTTCTTTCTCTTTGTTATTGGAAGACATTTCCTTTGGCCCTATAGTCTTCAATGGGATCCGAAATATCTGTTCTCAGATTCCACAGAAATAAGGCTAGCAAAGAGATCCAAGAAATACAGATGTAACTCTGTGAGATGAATTAACAGAACACTAAGCAGTTTCTCAGAAAGCTCCTTTCCAGATTTCATCTGAGGATATTTCCTTTTTCACCGTAGCCCTCTATGGGCTTCCAAATATCACTTTGCCAATTCCACAGGAACTGTCTTAGCGAAAGGCTTCTTGAGGAGAAAGCTGTAACTCTGTGAGATGATTTCACAGAACACACAGAAGTTTCCAAGAAAGCTTCTTTCTCTTTGTTATCGGAGGATATTTCCTTTGGCCCTATAGTCTTCATTGGGATCCGAAATATCAGTTCTCAGATTCCACAGAAATAAGGCTTGCAAAGAGATCCACGAAATACAGATGTAACTCTGTGAGATGAATTAACAGAACACTAAGCAGTTTCTCAGAAAGCTTCTTTCAGGATTCATCTGAGGATATTTCCTTTTTCACCATAGCCCTCTATGGGCTTCCAAATATCACTTTGCCAATTCCACAAGAACTGTCTTAGCGAAAGGCTTCCTGAGGGGAAAGCTGTAACTCTGTGAGATGATTTCACAGAACACAAAGAAGTTTCTCAGAAACCTTCTTTCTCTTTGTTAACGGAACACATTTCCTTTGGCTCTATAGTCTTCAATGGGATCCATAATATCTGTTCTGAGATTCCACAGAAATAAGGCTAGCAAAGAGATCCACGAAATACAGATGTAACTCGGTGACATGAATTAACAGAACACTAAGCAGTTTCTCAGAAAGCTTCTTTCAGGATTCATCTGAGGATATTTCCTTTTTCACCATAGCCCTCTATGGGCTTCCAAATATCACTTTGCCAATTCCACAAGAAGTGTCTTAGCGAAAGGCTTCCTGAGGGGAAAGCTGTAACTCTGTGAGATGATTTCACAGAACACAAAGAAGTTTCTCACAAACCTTCTTTCTCTTTGTTAACGGAAGACATTTCCTTTGGCCCTATAGTCTTCAATGGGATCCATAATATCTGTTCTCAGATTCCACAGAAATAAGGCTAGCAAAGAGATCCACGAAATACAGATGTAACTCGGTGACATGAATTAACAGAACACTAAGCAGTTTCTCAGAAAGCTTCTTTACAGATTTCATCTGATGATATTTCCTTTTTCACCATTGCCCTCTATGGGCTTCCAAATATCACTTTGCCAATTCCACAAGAACTGTCTTAGCGAAAGGCTTCTTGAGGGGAAAGCTGTAACTCTGTGAGATGATTTCACAGAACACAAAGAAGTTTCTAAGAAAGCTTCTTTCTCTTTGTAATCGGAGGATATTTCCTTTGTCCCTATAGTCTTCAAAGGGATCTGAAATACCTGTTCTCAGATTCCACAGAAATAAGGCTAGCAAAGAGTTCCACGAAAAACAGATGTAACTCTGTGAGACGAATTAACAGAACACTAAGCAGTTTCTCAGAAAGCTTCTTTCTCTTTGTTATTGGAAGACATTTCCTTAGGCCCTATAGTCTTCAATGGGATCCGAAATATCTGTTCTCAGATTCCACAGAAATAAGGCTAGCAAAGAGATCCAAGAAATACAGATGTAACTCTGTGAGATGAATTAACAGAACACTAAGCAGTTTCTCAGAAAGCTCCTTTCCAGATTTCATCTGAGGATATTTCCTTTTTCACCGTAGCCCTCTATGGGCTTCCAAATATCACTTTGCCAATTCCACAGGAACTGTCTTAGCGAAAGGCTTCCTGAGGAGAAAGCTGTAACTCTGTGAGATGATTTCACAGAACACACAGAAGTTTCCAAGAAAGCTTCTTTCTCTTTGTTATCGGAGGATATTTCCTTTGGCCCTATAGTCTTCATTGGGATCCGAAATATCAGTTCTCAGATTCCACAGAAATAAGGCTTGCAAAGAGATCCACGAAATACAGATGTAACTCTGTGAGATGAATTAACAGAACACTAAGCAGTTTCTCAGAAAGCTTCTTTCAGGATTCATCTGAGGATATTTCCTTTTTCACCATAGCCCTCTATGGGCTTCCAAATATCACTTTGCCAATTCCACAAGAACTGTCTTAGCGAAAGGCTTCCTGAGGGGAAAGCTGTAACTCTGTGAGATGATTTCACAGAACACAAAGAAGTTTCTCAGAAACCTTCTTTCTCTTTGTTAACGGAACACATTTCCTTTGGCTCTATAGTCTTCAATGGGATCCATAATATCTGTTCTGAGATTCCACAGAAATAAGGCTAGCAAAGAGATCCACGAAATACAGATGTAACTCGGTGACATGAATTAACAGAACACTAAGCAGTTTCTCAGAAAGCTTCTTTCAGGATTCATCTGAGGATATTTCCTTTTTCACCATAGCCCTCTATGGGCTTCCAAATATCACTTTGCCAATTCCACAAGAAGTGTCTTAGCGAAAGGCTTCCTGAGGGGAAAGCTGTAACTCTGTGAGATGATTTCACAGAACACAAAGAAGTTTCTCACAAACCTTCTTTCTCTTTGTTAACGGAAGACATTTCCTTTGGCCCTATAGTCTTCAATGGGATCCATAATATCTGTTCTCAGATTCCACAGAAATAAGGCTAGCAAAGAGATCCACGAAATACAGATGTAACTCGGTGACATGAATTAACAGAACACTAAGCAGTTTCTCAGAAAGCTTCTTTACAGATTTCATCTGATGATATTTCCTTTTTCACCATTGCCCTCTATGGGCTTCCAAATATCACTTTGCCAATTCCACAAGAAGTGTCTTAGCGAAAGGCTTCTTGAGGGGAAAGTTGTAACTCTGTGAGATGATTTCACAGAACACAAAGAAGTTTCTCAGAAACCTTCTTTCTCTTTGTTATTGGAAGACATTTCCTTTGGCCCTATAGTCTTCAATGGGATCCGAAATATCTGTTCTCAGATTCCACAGAAAAAAGGCTAGCAAAGAGATCCAAGAAATACAGATGTAACTCTGTGAGATGAATTAACAGAACACTAAGCAGTTTCTCAGAAAGCTTCTTTACAGATTTCATCTGATGATATTTCCTTTTTCACCATTGCCCTATAAGGGCTTCCAAATATCACTTTGCCAATTCCACAAGAACTGTCCTAGCGAAAGGCTTCTTGAGGGGAAAGCTGTAACTCTGTGAGATGATTTCACAGAACACAAAGAAGTTCTAAGAAAGCTTCTTTCTCTTTGTAATCGGAGGATATTTCCTTTGTCCCTATAGTCTTCAAAGGGATCTGATATACCTGTTCTCAGATTCCACAGAAATAAGGCTAGCAAAGAGATCCACGAAATACAGATGTAACTCTGTGAGATGAATGAACAGAACACTAAGCAGTTTCTCAGAAAGCTTCTTTCCAGATTTCATCTGAGGATATTTCCTTTTTCACCATAGCCCTCTATGGGCTTCCAAATATCACTTTGCCAATTCCACAAGAACTGTCCTAGCGAAAGGCTTCTTGAGGGGAAAGCTGTAACTCTGTGAGATGATTTCTCAGAACGCAAAGAAGTTACTCAGAAAGCTTCTTTCTCTTTGTTATCGGAGGATATTTCCTTTGGCCCTATAGTCTTCAATGGGATCCGAAATATCTGTTCTCAGATTCCACAGAAATAAGGCTAGCAAAGAGATCCACGAAATACAGATGTAACTCTGTGAGATGAATTAACAGAACACTAAGCAGTTTCTCAGAAAGCTTCTTTCCAGATTCATCTGAGGATATTTCCTTTTTCACCATAGCCCTCTATGGGCTTCCAAATATCACTTTGCCAATTCCACAAGAAGTGTCTTAGCGAAAGGCTTCTTGAGGGAAAAGCTGTAACTCTGTGAGATGATTTCACAGAACACAAAGAAGTTTCTAAGAAATCTTCTTTCTCTTTGTAATCGGAGGATATTTCCTTTGTCCCTATAGTCTTCAAAGGGATCTGATATACCTGTCCTCAGATTCCACAGAAATATGGCTAGCAAAGAGATCCACGAAATACAGATGTAACTCTGTGACATGAATTAACACAACACTAAGCAGTTTCTCAGAAAGCTCCTTTCCAGATTTCATCTGAGGATATTTCCTTTTTCACCATAGCCCTCTATGGGCTTCCAAATATCACTTTGCCAATTCCACAGGAACTGTCTTAGCGAAGGGCTTCTTGAGGGGAAAGCTGTAACTCTGTGAGATGATTTCACAGAACACACAGAAGTTTCCGAGAAAGCTTCTTTCTCTTTGTTATCGGAGGATATTTCCTTTGGCCCTTTAGTCTTCAATGGGATCCAAAATATCTGTTCTCAGATTCCACAGAAATAAGGCTTGCAAAGAGATCCACGAGATACAGATGTAACTCTGTGAGATGAATAAACAGAACACTAAGCAGTTTCTCAGAAAGCTTCTTTCAGGATTCATCTGAGGATATTTCCTTTTTCACCATAGCCCTCTATGGGCTTCCAAATATCACTTTGCCAATTCCACAAGAAGTGTCTTAGCGAAAGGCTTCCGGAGGGGAAAGCTGTAACTCTGTGAGATGATTTCACAGAACACAAAGAAGTTTCTCACAAACCTTCTTTCTCTTTGTTAAGGGAAGACATTTCCTTTGGCCCTATAGTCTTCAATGGGATCCATAATATCTGTTCTCAGATTCCACAGAAATAAGGCTAGCAAAGAGATCCACGAAATACAGATGTAACTCGGTGACATGAATTAACAGAACACTAAGCAGTTTCTCAGAAAGCTTCTTTACAGATTTCATCTGATGATATTTCCTTTTTCACCATTGCCCTCTATGGGCTTCCAAATATCACTTTGCCAATTCCACAAGAACTGTCTTAGCGAAAGGCTTCTTGAGGGGAAAGCTGTAACTCTGTGAGATGATTTCACAGAACACAAAGAAGTTTCTAAGAAAGCTTCTTTCTCTTTGTAATCGGAGGATATTTCCTTTGTCCCTATAGTCTTCAAAGGGATCTGAAATACCTGTTCTCAGATTCCACAGAAATAAGGCTAGCAAAGAGATCCACGAAATACAGATGTAACTCTGTGAGATGAATTAACAGAACACTAAGCAGTTTCTCAGAAAGCTTCTTTCCAGATTTCATCTGAGGATATTTTCTTTTTCAGCATAGCCCTCTATGGGCTTCCAAATATCACTTTGCCAATTCCACAAGAACTGTCCTAGCGAAAGGCTTCTTGAGGGGAAAGCTGTAACTCTGTGAGATGATTTCAGAGAACACACAGAAGTTTCCAAGAAAGCTTCTTTCTCTTTGTTATCGGAGGATATTTCCTTTGACCCTATAGTCTTCAATGGGATCCGAAATATCTGTTCTCAGATTCCACAGAAATAAGGCTAGCAAAGAGTTCCACGAAATACAGATGTAACTCTGTGAGATGAATTAACAGAACACTAAGCAGTTTCTCAGAAAGCTTCTTTCCAGATTTCATCTGAGGATATTTCCTTTTTCACCATAGCCCTCTATGGGCTTCCAAATATCACTTTGCCAATTCCACAAGAAGTGTCTTAGCGAAAGGCTTCTTGAGGGGAAAGCTGTAACTCTGTGAGATGATTTCACAGAACACAAAGAAGTTTCTCAGAAACCTTCTTTCTCTTTGTTATTGGAAGACATTTCCCTTGGCCCTATAGTCTTCAATGGGATCCGAAATATCTGTTCTCAGATTCCACAGAAATAAGGCTAGCAAAGAGATCCAAGAAATACAGATGTAACTCTGTGAGATGAATTAACAGAACACTAAGCAGTTTCTCAGAAAGCTTCTTTACAGACTTCATCTGATGATATTTCCTTTTTCACCATTGCCCTATAAGGGCTTCCAAATATCACTTTGCCAATTCCACAAGAACTGTCCTAGCGAAAGGCTTCTTGAGGGGAAAGCTGTAACTCTGTGAGATGATTTCACAGAACACAAAGAAGTTCTAAGAAAGCTTCTTTCTCTTTGTAATCGGAGGATATTTCCTTTGTCCCTATAGTCTTCAAAGGGATCTGATATACCTGTTCTCAGATTCCACAGAAATAAGGCTAGCAAAGAGATCCACGAAATACAGATGTAACTCTGTGACATGAATTAACAGAACACTAAGCAGTTTCTCAGAAAGCTCCTTTCCAGATTTCATCTGAGGATATTTCCTTTTTCACCATAGCCCTCTATGGGCTTCCAAATATCACTTTGCCAATTCCACAGGAACTGTCTTAGCGAAAGGCTTCTTGAGGGGAAAGCTGTAACTCTGTGAGATGATTTCACAGAACACACAGAAGTTTCCAAGAAAGCTTCTTTCTCTTTGTTATCGGGGGATATTTCCTTTGGCCCTATAGTCTTCAATGGGATCCAAAATATCTGTTCTCAGATTCCACAGAAATAAGGCTTGCAAAGAGATCCACGAAATACAGATGTAACTCTGTGAGATGAATTAACAGAACACTAAGCAGTTTCTCAGAAAGCTTCTTTCAGGATTCATCTGAGGATATTTCCTTTTTCACCATAGCCCTCTATGGGCTTCCAAATATCACTTTGCCAATTCCACAAGAACTGTCTTAGCGAAAGGCTTCCTGAGGGGAAAGCTGTAACTCTGTGAGATGATTCCACAGAACACAAAGAAGTTTCTCAGAAACCTTCTTTCTCTTTGTTAACGGAACACATTTCCTTTGGCCCTATAGTCTTCAATGGGATCCATAATATCTGTTCTCAGATTCCACAGAAATAAGGCTAGCAAAGAGATCCACGAAATACAGATGTAACTCGGTGACATGAATTAACAGAACACTAAGCAGTTTCTCAGAAAGCTTCTTTACAGATTTCATCTGATGATATTTCCTTTTTCACCATTGCCCTCTATGGGCTTCCAAATATCACTTTGCCAATTCCACAAGAACTGTCTTAGGGAAAGGCTTCTTGAGGGGAAAGCTGTAACTCTGTGAGATGATTTCACAGAACACAAAGAAGTTTCTAAAAAAGCTTCTTTCTCTTTGTAATCGGAGGATATTTCCTTTGTCCCTATAGTCTTCAAAGGGATCTGAAATACCTGTTCTCAGATTCCACAGAAATAAGGCTAGCAAAGAGATCCACGAAATACAGATGTAACTCTGTGAGATGAATGAACAGAACACTAAGCAGTTTCTCAGAAAGCTTCTTTCCAGATTTCATCTGAGGATATTTCCTTTTTCACCATAGCCCTCTATGGGCTTCCATATATCACTTTGCCAATTCCACAAGAACTGTCCTAGCGAAAGGCTTCTTGAGGGGAAAGCTGTAACTCTGTGAGATGATTTCTCAGAACGCAAAGAAGTTACTCAGAAAGCTTCTTTCTCTTTGTTATCGGAGGATATTTCCTTTGGCCGTATAGTCTTCAAAGGGAACCGAAATATCTGTTCTCAGATTCCACAGAAATAAGGCTAGCAAAGAGATCCACGAAATACAGATGTAACTCTGTGAGATGAATTAACAGAACACTAAGCAGTTTCTCAGAAAGCTTCTTTCCAGATTCATCTGAGGATATTTCCTTTTTCACCATAGCTCTCTAAGGGCTTCCAAATATCACTTTGCCAATTCCACAAGAACTGTCTTAGCGAAAGGCTTCTTGAAGGGAAAGCTGTAACTCTGTGAGATGATTTCACAGAACACAAAGAAGTTTCTCAGAAAGCATCTTTCTCTTTGTTAACAGAAGGCATTTCCTTTGGCCCTATAGTCTTCAATGGGATCCGAAATATCTGTTCTCAGATTCCACAGAAATAAGGCTAGCAAAGAGATCCACGAAATACAGATGTAACTCTCTGAGACGAATTAACAGAACACTAAGCAGTTTCTCAGAAAGCTTCTTTACAGATTTCATCTGATGATATTTCCTTTTTCACCATTGCCCTCTATGGGCTTCCAAATATCACTTTGCCAATTCCACAAGAACTGTCTTACGGAAAGGCTTCTTGAGGGGAAAGCTGTAACTCTGTGAGATGATTTCACAGAACACAAAGAAGTTTCTAAAAAAGCTTCTTTCTCTTTGTAATCGGAGGATATTTCCTTTGTCCCTATAGAATTCAAAGGGATCTGAAATACCTGTTCTCAGTTTCCACAGAAATAAGGCTAGCAAAGAGATCCACGAAATACAGATGTAACTCTGTGAGATGAATGAACAGAACACTAAGCAGTTTCTCAGAAAGCTTCTTTCCAGATTTCATCTGAGGATATTTCCTTTTTCACCATAGCCCTCTATGGGCTTCCAAATATCACTTTGCCAATTCCACAAGAAGTGTCTTAGCGAAAGGCTTCTTGAGGGGAAAGCTGTAACTCTGTGAGATGATTTCACAGAACACAAAGAAGTTTCTCAGAAACCTTCTTTCTCTTTGTTATTTGAAGACATTTTCTTTGGCCCTATAGTCTTCAATGGGATCCGAAATATCTGTTCTCAGATTCCACAGAAATAAGGCTAGCAAAGAGATCCACGAAATACAGATGTAACTCTGTGAGATGAATTAACAGAACACTAAGCAGTTTCTCAGAAAGCTTCTTTACAGATTTCACCTGATGATATTTACTTTTTCACCATTGCCCTATAAGGGCTTCCAAATATCACTTTGCCAATTCCACAAGAACTGTCCTAGCGAAAGGCTTCTTGAGGGGAAAGCTGTAACTCTGTGAGATGATTTCACAGAACACAAAGAAGTTCTAAGAAAGCTTCTTTCTCTTTGTAATCGGAGGATATTTCCTTTGTCCCTATAGTCTTCAAAGGGATCTGATATACCTGTTCTCAGATTCCACAGAAATAACGCTAGCAAAGAGATCCACGAAATACAGATGTAACTCTGTGACATGAATTAACAGAACACTAAGCAGTTTCTCAGAAAGCTCCTTTCCAGATTTCATCTGAGGATATTTCCTTTTTCACCATAGCCCTCTATGGGCTTCCAAATATCACTTTGCCAATTCCACAAGAACTGTCTTAGGGAAAGGCTTCTTGAGGGGAAAGCTGTAACTCTGAGAGATGATTTCACAGAACACAAAGAAGTTTCTCAGAAAGCTTCTTTCTCTTTGTTATCGGAGGTTAATTCCTTTGGCCCTATAATCTTCAAAGGGATCCGAAATATCAGTTCTCAGATTCCACACAAATAAGGCTAGCAAAGAGATCCACGAAATACAGATGTAACTCTGTGAGATGAATTAACAGAACACTAAGCAGTTTCTCAGAAAGCTTCTTTCCAGATTTCATCTGAGGATATTTCCTTTTTCACCATAGCCCTCTATGGGATTCCAAATATCACTTTGCCAATTCCACAAGAACTGTCCTAGCGAAAGGCTTCTTGAGGGGAAAGCTGTAACTCTGTGAGATGATTTCTCAGAACGCAAAGAAGTTTCTCAGAAAGCTTCTTTCTCTTTGTTATGGGAGGATATTTCCTTTGGCCCTATAGTCTTCAATGGGATCCGAAATATCTGTTCTCAGATTCCACAGAAATAAGGCTAGCACGGAGATCCACGAAATACAGATGTAACTCTGTGAGATGAATTAACAGAACACTAAGCAGTTTCTCAGAAAGCTTCTTTCCAGATTTCATCTGAGGATATTACCTTTTTCACCATAGCCCTCTATGGGCTTCCAAATATCACTTTGCCAATTCCACAAGAAGTGTCTTAGCGAAAGGCTTCTTGAGGGGAAAGCTGTAACTCTGTGAGATGATTTCACGGAACACAAAGAAGTTTCTCAGAAAGCTTCTTTCTCTTTGTTATCGGAGGATATTTCCTTTGGCCGTATAGTCTTCAAAGGGAACCGAAATATCTGTTCTCAGATTCCACAGAAATAAGGCTAGCAAAGAGATCCACGAAATACAGATGTAACTATGTGAGATGAATTAACAGAACACTAAGCAGTTTCTCAGAAAGCTTCTTTCCAGATTCATCTGAGGATATTTCCTTTTTCACCATAGCTCTCTAAGGGCTTCCAAATATCACTTTGCCAATTCCACAAGAACTGTCTTAGCGAAAGGCTTCTTGAGGGGAAAGCTGTAACTCTGTGAGATGATTTCACAGAACACAAAGAAGTTTCTCAGAAAGCATCTTTCTCTTTGTTAACAGAAGGCATTTCCTTTGGCCCTATAGTCTTCAATGGGATCCGAAATATCTGTTCTCAGATTCCACAGAAATAAGGCTAGCAAAGAGATCCACGAAATACAGATGTAACTCTCTGAGACGAATTAACAGAACACTAAGCAGTTTCTCAGAAAGCTTCTTTACAGATTTCATCTGATGATATTTCCTTTTTCACCATTGCCCTCTATGGGCTTCCAAATATCACTTTGCCAATTCCACAAGAACTGTCTTACGGAAAGGCTTCTTGAGGGGAAAGCTGGAACTCTGTGAGATGATTTCACAGAACACAAAGAAGTTTCTAAAAAAGCTTCTTTCTCTTTGTAATCGGAGGATATTTCCTTTGTCCCTATAGAATTCAAAGGGATCTGAAATACCTGTTCTCAGATTCCACAGAAATAAGGCTAGCAAAGAGATCCACGAAATACAGATGTAACTCTGTGAGATGAATTAACAGAACACTAAGCAGTTTCTCAGAAAGCTTCTTTCCAGATTTCATCTGAGGATAATTCCTTTTTCACTATAGCCCTCTATGGGCTTCCAAATATCACTTTGCCAATTCCACAAGAACTGTCTTAGCGAAAGGCTTCTTGAGGGGAAAGCTGTAACTCTGTGAGATGATTTCACGGAACACAAAGAAGTTTCTCAGAAAGCTTCTTTCTCTTTGTTATCGGAGGATATTTCCTTTGGCCGTATATTCTTCAAAGGGAACCGAAATATCTGTTCTCAGATTCCACAGAAATAAGGCTAGCAAAGAGATCCACGAAATACAGATGTAACTCTGTGAGATGAATTAACAGAACACTAAGCAGTTTCTCAGAAAGCTTCTTTCCAGATTTCATCTAAGGATATTTCCTTTTTCACCATAGCCCTCTATGGGCTTCCAAATATCACTTTGCCAATTCCAGAAGAACTGTCTTAGTGAAAGGCTTCTTGAGGGGAAAGCTGTAACTCTGTGAGATGATTTCACAGAACACAAAGAAGTTTCTCAGAAAGCTTCTTTCTCTTTGTTATCGGAGGTTATTTCCTTTGGCCCTATAGTCTTCAAAGGGAACCGAAATATCAGTTCTCAGATACCACAGAAAAAAGGCTAGCAAAGAGATCCACGAAATACAGATGTAACTCTGTGAGATGAATTAACAGAACACTAAGCAGTTTTTCAGAAAGCTTCTTTCCAGATTTCATCTGAGGATATTTCCTTTTTCCCCATAGCCCTCTATGGGATTCCAAATATCACTTTGCCAATTCCACAAGAACTGTCCTAGCGAAAGGCTTCTTGAGGGGAAAGCTGTAACTCTGTGAGATGATTTCTCAGAACGCAAAGAAGTTTCTCAGAAAGCTTCTTTCTCTTTGTTATCGTAGGATATTTCCTTTGGCCCTATAGTCTTCAATGGGATCCGAAATATCTGTTCTCAGATTCCACAGAAATAAGGCTTGCAAAGAGATCCACGAAATACAGATGTAACTCTGTGAGATGAATTAACAGAACACTAAGCAGTTTCTCAGAAAGCTTCTTTCCAGATTTCATCTGAGGATATTTCCTTTTTCACCTTAGCCCTCTATGGGCTTCCAAATATCACTTTGCCAATTGCACAAGAACTGTCTTAGCGAAAGGCTTCTTGAGGGGAAAGCTGTAACTCTGTGAGATGATTTCACAGAACACACAGAAGTTTCCAAGAAAGCTTCTTTCTCTTTGTTATGGGAGGGTATTTCCTTTGGCCGTATAGTCTTCAAAGGGAACCGAAATATCTGTTCTCAGATTCCACAGAAATAAGGCTAGCAAAGAGATCCACGAAATACAGATATAACTCTGTGAGATGAATTAACAGAACACTAATCAGTTTCTCAGAAAGCTTCTTTCCAGATTCATCTGAGGACATTTCCTTTTTCACCATTGCCCTATAAGGGCTTCCAAATATCACTTTGCCAATTCCACAAGAACTGTCATAGCGAAAGGCTTCTTGAGGGGAAAGCTGTAACTCTGTGAGATGATTTCACAGAACACAAAGAAGTTCTAAGAAAGCTTCTTTCTCTTTGTAATCGGAGGATATTTCCTTTGTCCCTATAGTCTTCAAAGGGATCTGATATACCTGTTCTCAGATTCCACAGAAATAACGCTAGCAAAGAGATCCACGAAATACAGATGTAACTCTGTGACATGAATTAACAGAACACTAAGCAGTTTCTCAGAAAGCTCCTTTCCAGATTTCATCTGAGGATATTTCCTTTTTCACCATAGCCCTCTATGGGCTTCCAAATATCACTTTGCCAATTCCACAAGAACTGTCTTAGGGAAAGGCTTCTTGAGGGGAAAGCTGTAACTCTGAGAGATTATTTCACAGAACACAAAGAAGTTTCTCAGAAAGCTTCTTTCTCTTTGTTATCGGAGGTTAATTCCTTTGGCCCTATAATCTTCAAAGGGATCCGAAATATCAGTTCTCAGATTCCACACAAATAAGGCTAGCAAAGAGATCCACGAAATACAGATGTAACTCTGTGAGATGAATTAACAGAACACTAAGCAGTTTCTCAGAAAGCTTCTTTCCAGATTTCATCTGAGGATATTTCCTTTTTCACCATAGCCCTCTATGGGATTCCAAATATCACTTTGCCAATTCCACAAGAACTGTCCTAGCGAAAGGCTTCTTGAGGGGAAAGCTGTAACTCTGTGAGATGATTTCACAGAACACAAAGAAGTTTCTAAAAAAGCTTCTTTCTCTTTTTAATCGGAGCATATTTCCTTTGTCCCTATAGAATTCAAAGGGATCTGAAATACCTGTACTCAGATTCCACAGAAATAATGCTAGCAAAGAGATCCACGAAATACAGATGTAACTCTGTGAGATGAATTAACAGAACACTAAGCAGTTTCTCAGAAAGCTTCTTTCCAGATTCATCTGAGGATATTTCCTTTTTCACCATAGCCCTCTATGGGCTTCCAAATATCACTTTGCCAATTCCACAAGAAGTGTCTTAGCGAAAGGCTTCTTGAGGGAAAAGCTGTAACTCTGTGAGATGATTTCACAGAACACAAAGAAGTTTCTAAGAAATCTTCTTTCTCTTTGTAATCGGAGGATATTTCCTTTGTCCCTATAGTCTTCAAAGGGATCTGATATACCTGTCCTCAGATTCCACAGAAATATGGCTAGCAAAGAGATCCACGAAATACAGATGTAACTCTGTGACATGAATTAACACAACACTAAGCAGTTTCTCAGAAAGCTCCTTTCCAGATTTCATCTGAGGATATTTCCTTTTTCACCATAGCCCTCTATGGGCTTCCAAATATCACTTTGCCAATTCCACAGGAACTGTCTTAGCGAAGGGCTTCTTGAGGGGAAAGCTGTAACTCTGTGAGATGATTTCACAGAACACACAGAAGTTTCCGAGAAAGCTTCTTTCTCTTTGTTATCGGAGGATATTTCCTTTGGCCCTTTAGTCTTCAATGGGATCCAAAATATCTGTTCTCAGATTCCACAGAAATAAGGCTTGCAAAGAGATCCACGAGATACAGATGTAACTCTGTGAGATGAATAAACAGAACACTAAGCAGTTTCTCAGAAAGCTTCTTTCAGGATTCATCTGAGGATATTTCCTTTTTCACCATAGCCCTCTATGGGCTTCCAAATATCACTTTGCCAATTCCACAAGAAGTGTCTTAGCGAAAGGCTTCCGGAGGGGAAAGCTGTAACTCTGTGAGATGATTTCACAGAACACAAAGAAGTTTCTCACAAACCTTCTTTCTCTTTGTTAAGGGAAGACATTTCCTTTGGCCCTATAGTCTTCAATGGGATCCATAATATCTGTTCTCAGATTCCACAGAAATAAGGCTAGCAAAGAGATCCACGAAATACAGATGTAACTCGGTGACATGAATTAACAGAACACTAAGCAGTTTCTCAGAAAGCTTCTTTACAGATTTCATCTGATGATATTTCCTTTTTCACCATTGCCCTCTATGGGCTTCCAAATATCACTTTGCCAATTCCACAAGAACTGTCTTAGCGAAAGGCTTCTTGAGGGGAAAGCTGTAACTCTGTGAGATGATTTCACAGAACACAAAGAAGTTTCTAAGAAAGCTTCTTTCTCTTTGTAATCGGAGGATATTTCCTTTGTCCCTATAGTCTTCAAAGGGATCTGAAATACCTGTTCTCAGATTCCACAGAAATAAGGCTAGCAAAGAGATCCACGAAATACAGATGTAACTCTGTGAGATGAATTAACAGAACACTAAGCAGTTTCTCAGAAAGCTTCTTTCCAGATTTCATCTGAGGATATTTTCTTTTTCAGCATAGCCCTCTATGGGCTTCCAAATATCACTTTGCCAATTCCACAAGAACTGTCCTAGCGAAAGGCTTCTTGAGGGGAAAGCTGTAACTCTGTGAGATGATTTCAGAGAACACACAGAAGTTTCCAAGAAAGCTTCTTTCTCTTTGTTATCGGAGGATATTTCCTTTGACCCTATAGTCTTCAATGGGATCCGAAATATCTGTTCTCAGATTCCACAGAAATAAGGCTAGCAAAGAGTTCCACGAAATACAGATGTAACTCTGTGAGATGAATTAACAGAACACTAAGCAGTTTCTCAGAAAGCTTCTTTCCAGATTTCATCTGAGGATATTTCCTTTTTCACCATAGCCCTCTATGGGCTTCCAAATATCACTTTGCCAATTCCACAAGAAGTGTCTTAGCGAAAGGCTTCTTGAGGGGAAAGCTGTAACTCTGTGAGATGATTTCACAGAACACAAAGAAGTTTCTCAGAAACCTTCTTTCTCTTTGTTATTGGAAGACATTTCCCTTGGCCCTATAGTCTTCAATGGGATCCGAAATATCTGTTCTCAGATTCCACAGAAATAAGGCTAGCAAAGAGATCCAAGAAATACAGATGTAACTCTGTGAGATGAATTAACAGAACACTAAGCAGTTTCTCAGAAAGCTTCTTTACAGACTTCATCTGATGATATTTCCTTTTTCACCATTGCCCTATAAGGGCTTCCAAATATCACTTTGCCAATTCCACAAGAACTGTCCTAGCGAAAGGCTTCTTGAGGGGAAAGCTGTAACTCTGTGAGATGATTTCACAGAACACAAAGAAGTTCTAAGAAAGCTTCTTTCTCTTTGTAATCGGAGGATATTTCCTTTGTCCCTATAGTCTTCAAAGGGATCTGATATACCTGTTCTCAGATTCCACAGAAATAAGGCTAGCAAAGAGATCCACGAAATACAGATGTAACTCTGTGACATGAATTAACAGAACACTAAGCAGTTTCTCAGAAAGCTCCTTTCCAGATTTCATCTGAGGATATTTCCTTTTTCACCATAGCCCTCTATGGGCTTCCAAATATCACTTTGCCAATTCCACAGGAACTGTCTTAGCGAAAGGCTTCTTGAGGGGAAAGCTGTAACTCTGTGAGATGATTTCACAGAACACACAGAAGTTTCCAAGAAAGCTTCTTTCTCTTTGTTATCGGGGGATATTTCCTTTGGCCCTATAGTCTTCAATGGGATCCAAAATATCTGTTCTCAGATTCCACAGAAATAAGGCTTGCAAAGAGATCCACGAAATACAGATGTAACTCTGTGAGATGAATTAACAGAACACTAAGCAGTTTCTCAGAAAGCTTCTTTCAGGATTCATCTGAGGATATTTCCTTTTTCACCATAGCCCTCTATGGGCTTCCAAATATCACTTTGCCAATTCCACAAGAACTGTCTTAGCGAAAGGCTTCCTGAGGGGAAAGCTGTAACTCTGTGAGATGATTCCACAGAACACAAAGAAGTTTCTCAGAAACCTTCTTTCTCTTTGTTAACGGAACACATTTCCTTTGGCCCTATAGTCTTCAATGGGATCCATAATATCTGTTCTCAGATTCCACAGAAATAAGGCTAGCAAAGAGATCCACGAAATACAGATGTAACTCGGTGACATGAATTAACAGAACACTAAGCAGTTTCTCAGAAAGCTTCTTTACAGATTTCATCTGATGATATTTCCTTTTTCACCATTGCCCTCTATGGGCTTCCAAATATCACTTTGCCAATTCCACAAGAACTGTCTTAGGGAAAGGCTTCTTGAGGGGAAAGCTGTAACTCTGTGAGATGATTTCACAGAACACAAAGAAGTTTCTAAAAAAGCTTCTTTCTCTTTGTAATCGGAGGATATTTCCTTTGTCCCTATAGTCTTCAAAGGGATCTGAAATACCTGTTCTCAGATTCCACAGAAATAAGGCTAGCAAAGAGATCCACGAAATACAGATGTAACTCTGTGAGATGAATGAACAGAACACTAAGCAGTTTCTCAGAAAGCTTCTTTCCAGATTTCATCTGAGGATATTTCCTTTTTCACCATAGCCCTCTATGGGCTTCCATATATCACTTTGCCAATTCCACAAGAACTGTCCTAGCGAAAGGCTTCTTGAGGGGAAAGCTGTAACTCTGTGAGATGATTTCTCAGAACGCAAAGAAGTTACTCAGAAAGCTTCTTTCTCTTTGTTATCGGAGGATATTTCCTTTGGCCGTATAGTCTTCAAAGGGAACCGAAATATCTGTTCTCAGATTCCACAGAAATAAGGCTAGCAAAGAGATCCACGAAATACAGATGTAACTCTGTGAGATGAATTAACAGAACACTAAGCAGTTTCTCAGAAAGCTTCTTTCCAGATTCATCTGAGGATATTTCCTTTTTCACCATAGCTCTCTAAGGGCTTCCAAATATCACTTTGCCAATTCCACAAGAACTGTCTTAGCGAAAGGCTTCTTGAAGGGAAAGCTGTAACTCTGTGAGATGATTTCACAGAACACAAAGAAGTTTCTCAGAAAGCATCTTTCTCTTTGTTAACAGAAGGCATTTCCTTTGGCCCTATAGTCTTCAATGGGATCCGAAATATCTGTTCTCAGATTCCACAGAAATAAGGCTAGCAAAGAGATCCACGAAATACAGATGTAACTCTCTGAGACGAATTAACAGAACACTAAGCAGTTTCTCAGAAAGCTTCTTTACAGATTTCATCTGATGATATTTCCTTTTTCACCATTGCCCTCTATGGGCTTCCAAATATCACTTTGCCAATTCCACAAGAACTGTCTTACGGAAAGGCTTCTTGAGGGGAAAGCTGTAACTCTGTGAGATGATTTCACAGAACACAAAGAAGTTTCTAAAAAAGCTTCTTTCTCTTTGTAATCGGAGGATATTTCCTTTGTCCCTATAGAATTCAAAGGGATCTGAAATACCTGTTCTCAGTTTCCACAGAAATAAGGCTAGCAAAGAGATCCACGAAATACAGATGTAACTCTGTGAGATGAATGAACAGAACACTAAGCAGTTTCTCAGAAAGCTTCTTTCCAGATTTCATCTGAGGATATTTCCTTTTTCACCATAGCCCTCTATGGGCTTCCAAATATCACTTTGCCAATTCCACAAGAAGTGTCTTAGCGAAAGGCTTCTTGAGGGGAAAGCTGTAACTCTGTGAGATGATTTCACAGAACACAAAGAAGTTTCTCAGAAACCTTCTTTCTCTTTGTTATTTGAAGACATTTTCTTTGGCCCTATAGTCTTCAATGGGATCCGAAATATCTGTTCTCAGATTCCACAGAAATAAGGCTAGCAAAGAGATCCACGAAATACAGATGTAACTCTGTGAGATGAATTAACAGAACACTAAGCAGTTTCTCAGAAAGCTTCTTTACAGATTTCACCTGATGATATTTACTTTTTCACCATTGCCCTATAAGGGCTTCCAAATATCACTTTGCCAATTCCACAAGAACTGTCCTAGCGAAAGGCTTCTTGAGGGGAAAGCTGTAACTCTGTGAGATGATTTCACAGAACACAAAGAAGTTCTAAGAAAGCTTCTTTCTCTTTGTAATCGGAGGATATTTCCTTTGTCCCTATAGTCTTCAAAGGGATCTGATATACCTGTTCTCAGATTCCACAGAAATAACGCTAGCAAAGAGATCCACGAAATACAGATGTAACTCTGTGACATGAATTAACAGAACACTAAGCAGTTTCTCAGAAAGCTCCTTTCCAGATTTCATCTGAGGATATTTCCTTTTTCACCATAGCCCTCTATGGGCTTCCAAATATCACTTTGCCAATTCCACAAGAACTGTCTTAGGGAAAGGCTTCTTGAGGGGAAAGCTGTAACTCTGAGAGATGATTTCACAGAACACAAAGAAGTTTCTCAGAAAGCTTCTTTCTCTTTGTTATCGGAGGTTAATTCCTTTGGCCCTATAATCTTCAAAGGGATCCGAAATATCAGTTCTCAGATTCCACACAAATAAGGCTAGCAAAGAGATCCACGAAATACAGATGTAACTCTGTGAGATGAATTAACAGAACACTAAGCAGTTTCTCAGAAAGCTTCTTTCCAGATTTCATCTGAGGATATTTCCTTTTTCACCATAGCCCTCTATGGGATTCCAAATATCACTTTGCCAATTCCACAAGAACTGTCCTAGCGAAAGGCTTCTTGAGGGGAAAGCTGTAACTCTGTGAGATGATTTCTCAGAACGCAAAGAAGTTTCTCAGAAAGCTTCTTTCTCTTTGTTATGGGAGGATATTTCCTTTGGCCCTATAGTCTTCAATGGGATCCGAAATATCTGTTCTCAGATTCCACAGAAATAAGGCTAGCACGGAGATCCACGAAATACAGATGTAACTCTGTGAGATGAATTAACAGAACACTAAGCAGTTTCTCAGAAAGCTTCTTTCCAGATTTCATCTGAGGATATTACCTTTTTCACCATAGCCCTCTATGGGCTTCCAAATATCACTTTGCCAATTCCACAAGAAGTGTCTTAGCGAAAGGCTTCTTGAGGGGAAAGCTGTAACTCTGTGAGATGATTTCACGGAACACAAAGAAGTTTCTCAGAAAGCTTCTTTCTCTTTGTTATCGGAGGATATTTCCTTTGGCCGTATAGTCTTCAAAGGGAACCGAAATATCTGTTCTCAGATTCCACAGAAATAAGGCTAGCAAAGAGATCCACGAAATACAGATGTAACTATGTGAGATGAATTAACAGAACACTAAGCAGTTTCTCAGAAAGCTTCTTTCCAGATTCATCTGAGGATATTTCCTTTTTCACCATAGCTCTCTAAGGGCTTCCAAATATCACTTTGCCAATTCCACAAGAACTGTCTTAGCGAAAGGCTTCTTGAGGGGAAAGCTGTAACTCTGTGAGATGATTTCACAGAACACAAAGAAGTTTCTCAGAAAGCATCTTTCTCTTTGTTAACAGAAGGCATTTCCTTTGGCCCTATAGTCTTCAATGGGATCCGAAATATCTGTTCTCAGATTCCACAGAAATAAGGCTAGCAAAGAGATCCACGAAATACAGATGTAACTCTCTGAGACGAATTAACAGAACACTAAGCAGTTTCTCAGAAAGCTTCTTTACAGATTTCATCTGATGATATTTCCTTTTTCACCATTGCCCTCTATGGGCTTCCAAATATCACTTTGCCAATTCCACAAGAACTGTCTTACGGAAAGGCTTCTTGAGGGGAAAGCTGGAACTCTGTGAGATGATTTCACAGAACACAAAGAAGTTTCTAAAAAAGCTTCTTTCTCTTTGTAATCGGAGGATATTTCCTTTGTCCCTATAGAATTCAAAGGGATCTGAAATACCTGTTCTCAGATTCCACAGAAATAAGGCTAGCAAAGAGATCCACGAAATACAGATGTAACTCTGTGAGATGAATTAACAGAACACTAAGCAGTTTCTCAGAAAGCTTCTTTCCAGATTTCATCTGAGGATAATTCCTTTTTCACTATAGCCCTCTATGGGCTTCCAAATATCACTTTGCCAATTCCACAAGAACTGTCTTAGCGAAAGGCTTCTTGAGGGGAAAGCTGTAACTCTGTGAGATGATTTCACGGAACACAAAGAAGTTTCTCAGAAAGCTTCTTTCTCTTTGTTATCGGAGGATATTTCCTTTGGCCGTATATTCTTCAAAGGGAACCGAAATATCTGTTCTCAGATTCCACAGAAATAAGGCTAGCAAAGAGATCCACGAAATACAGATGTAACTCTGTGAGATGAATTAACAGAACACTAAGCAGTTTCTCAGAAAGCTTCTTTCCAGATTTCATCTAAGGATATTTCCTTTTTCACCATAGCCCTCTATGGGCTTCCAAATATCACTTTGCCAATTCCAGAAGAACTGTCTTAGTGAAAGGCTTCTTGAGGGGAAAGCTGTAACTCTGTGAGATGATTTCACAGAACACAAAGAAGTTTCTCAGAAAGCTTCTTTCTCTTTGTTATCGGAGGTTATTTCCTTTGGCCCTATAGTCTTCAAAGGGAACCGAAATATCAGTTCTCAGATACCACAGAAAAAAGGCTAGCAAAGAGATCCACGAAATACAGATGTAACTCTGTGAGATGAATTAACAGAACACTAAGCAGTTTTTCAGAAAGCTTCTTTCCAGATTTCATCTGAGGATATTTCCTTTTTCCCCATAGCCCTCTATGGGATTCCAAATATCACTTTGCCAATTCCACAAGAACTGTCCTAGCGAAAGGCTTCTTGAGGGGAAAGCTGTAACTCTGTGAGATGATTTCTCAGAACGCAAAGAAGTTTCTCAGAAAGCTTCTTTCTCTTTGTTATCGTAGGATATTTCCTTTGGCCCTATAGTCTTCAATGGGATCCGAAATATCTGTTCTCAGATTCCACAGAAATAAGGCTTGCAAAGAGATCCACGAAATACAGATGTAACTCTGTGAGATGAATTAACAGAACACTAAGCAGTTTCTCAGAAAGCTTCTTTCCAGATTTCATCTGAGGATATTTCCTTTTTCACCTTAGCCCTCTATGGGCTTCCAAATATCACTTTGCCAATTGCACAAGAACTGTCTTAGCGAAAGGCTTCTTGAGGGGAAAGCTGTAACTCTGTGAGATGATTTCACAGAACACACAGAAGTTTCCAAGAAAGCTTCTTTCTCTTTGTTATGGGAGGGTATTTCCTTTGGCCGTATAGTCTTCAAAGGGAACCGAAATATCTGTTCTCAGATTCCACAGAAATAAGGCTAGCAAAGAGATCCACGAAATACAGATATAACTCTGTGAGATGAATTAACAGAACACTAATCAGTTTCTCAGAAAGCTTCTTTCCAGATTCATCTGAGGACATTTCCTTTTTCACCATTGCCCTATAAGGGCTTCCAAATATCACTTTGCCAATTCCACAAGAACTGTCATAGCGAAAGGCTTCTTGAGGGGAAAGCTGTAACTCTGTGAGATGATTTCACAGAACACAAAGAAGTTCTAAGAAAGCTTCTTTCTCTTTGTAATCGGAGGATATTTCCTTTGTCCCTATAGTCTTCAAAGGGATCTGATATACCTGTTCTCAGATTCCACAGAAATAACGCTAGCAAAGAGATCCACGAAATACAGATGTAACTCTGTGACATGAATTAACAGAACACTAAGCAGTTTCTCAGAAAGCTCCTTTCCAGATTTCATCTGAGGATATTTCCTTTTTCACCATAGCCCTCTATGGGCTTCCAAATATCACTTTGCCAATTCCACAAGAACTGTCTTAGGGAAAGGCTTCTTGAGGGGAAAGCTGTAACTCTGAGAGATTATTTCACAGAACACAAAGAAGTTTCTCAGAAAGCTTCTTTCTCTTTGTTATCGGAGGTTAATTCCTTTGGCCCTATAATCTTCAAAGGGATCCGAAATATCAGTTCTCAGATTCCACACAAATAAGGCTAGCAAAGAGATCCACGAAATACAGATGTAACTCTGTGAGATGAATTAACAGAACACTAAGCAGTTTCTCAGAAAGCTTCTTTCCAGATTTCATCTGAGGATATTTCCTTTTTCACCATAGCCCTCTATGGGATTCCAAATATCACTTTGCCAATTCCACAAGAACTGTCCTAGCGAAAGGCTTCTTGAGGGGAAAGCTGTAACTCTGTGAGATGATTTCTCAGAACGCAAAGAAGTTTCTCAGAAAGCTTCTTTCTCTTTGTTATGGGAGGATATTTCCTTTGGCCCTATAGTCTTCAATGGGATCCGAAATATCTGTTCTCAGATTCCACAGAAATAAGGCTAGCACGGAGATCCACGAAATACAGATGTAACTCTGTGAGATGAATTAACAGAACACTAAGCAGTTTCTCAGAAAGCTTCTTTCCAGATTTCATCTGAGGATATTACCTTTTTCACCATAGCCCTCTATGGGCTTCCAAATATCACTTTGCCAATTCCACAAGAAGTGTCTTAGCGAAAGGCTTCTTGAGGGGAAAGCTGTAACTCTGTGAGATGATTTCACGGAACACAAAGAAGTTTCTCAGAAAGCTTCTTTCTCTTTGTTATCGGAGGATATTTCCTTTGGCCGTATAGTCTTCAAAGGGAACCGAAATATCTCTTCTCAGATTCCACAGAAATAAGGCTAGCAAAGAGATCCACGAAATACAGATGTAACTATGTGAGATGAATTAACAGAACACTAAGCAGTTTCTCAGAAAGCTTCTTTCCAGATTCATCTGAGGATATTTCCTTTTTCACCATAGCTCTCTAAGGGCTTCCAAATATCACTTTGCCAATTCCACAAGAACTGTCTTAGCGAAAGGCTTCTTGAGGGGAAAGCTGTAACTCTGTGAGATGATTTCACAGAACACAAAGAAGTTTCTCAGAAAGCATCTTTCTCTTTGTTAACAGAAGGCATTTCCTTTGGCCCTATAGTCTTCAATGGGATCCGAAATATCTGTTCTCAGATTCCACAGAAATAAGGCTAGCAAAGAGATCCACGAAATACAGATGTAACTCTCTGAGACGAATTAACAGAACACTAAGCAGTTTCTCAGAAAGCTTCTTTACAGATTTCATCTGATGATATTTCCTTTTTCACCATTGCCCTCTATGGGCTTCCAAATATCACTTTGCCAATTCCACAAGAACTGTCTTACGGAAAGGCTTCTTGAGGGGAAAGCTGTAACTCTGTGAGATGATTTCACAGAACACAAAGAAGTTTCTAAAAAAGCTTCTTTCTCTTTGTAATCGGAGGATATTTCCTTTGTCCCTATAGAATTCAAAGGGATCTGAAATACCTGTTCTCAGATTCCACAGAAATAAGGCTAGCAAAGAGATCCACGAAATACAGATGTAACTCTGTGAGATGAATGAACAGAACACTAAGCAGTTTCTCAGAAAGCTTCTTTCCAGATTTCATCTGAGGATATTTCCTTTTTCACCATAGCCCTCTATGGGCTTCCAAATATCACTTTGCCAATTCCACAAGAACTGTCTTAGCGAAAGGCTTCTTGAGGGGAAAGCTGTAACTCTGTGAGATGATTTCACAGAACACACAGAAGTTTCCAAGAAAGCTTCTTTCTCTTTGTTATAGGAGGGTATTTCCTTTGGCCTTATAGTCTTCAATGGGATCCGAAATATCTGTTCTCAGATTCCACAGAAATAAGGCTAGCAAAGAGATCCACGAAATACAGATATAACTCTGTGAGATGAATTAACAGAACACTAAGCAGTTTCTCAGAAAGCTTCTTTCCAGATTCTTCTGAGGATATTTCCTTTTTCACCATAGCCCTCTATGGGCTTCCAAATATCACTTTGCCAATTCCACAAGAAGTGTCTTAGCGAAAGGCTTCTTGAGGGGAAAGCTGTAACTCTGTGAGATGATTTCACAGAACACAAAGAAGTTTCTAAGAAAGCTTCTTTCTCTTTGTAATCGGAGGATATTTCCTTTGTCCCTATAGTCTTCAAAGGGATCTGATATACCTGTTCTCAGATTCCACAGAAATAAGGCTAGCAAAGAGATCCACGAAATACAGATGTAACTCTGTGACATGAATTAACAGAACACTAAGCAGTTTCTCAGAAACTCCTTTCCAGATTTCATCTGAGGATATTTCCTTTTTCACCATAGCCCTCTATGGGCTTCCAAATATCACTTTGCCAATTCCACAAGAACTGTCTTAGCGAAAGGCTTCTTGAGGGGAAAGCTGTAACTCTGTGAGATGATTTCACAGAACACAAAGAAGTTTCTCAGAAAGCTTCTTTCTCTTTGTTATCGGAGGTTATTTCCTTTGGCCCTATAGTCTTCAAAGGGATCCGAAATATCAGTTCTCAGATTCCACACAAATAAGGCTAGCAAAGAGATCCACGAAATACAGATGTAACTCTGTGAGATGAATTAACAGAACACTAAGCAGTTTCTCAGAAAGCTTCTTTCCAGATTTCATCTGAGGATATTTCCTTTTTCACCATAGCCCTCTATGGGATTCCAAATATCACTTTGCCAATTCCACAAGAACTGTCCTAGCGAAAGGCTTCTTGAGGAGAAAGCTGTAACTCTGTGAGATGATTTCTCAGAATGCAAAGAAGTTTCTCAGAAAGCTTCTTTCTCTTTGTTATGGGAGGATATTTCCTTTGGCCCTATAGTCTTCAATGGGATCCGAAATATCTGTTCTCAGATTCCACAGAAATAAGGCTAGCACAGAGATCCACGAAATACAGATGTAACTCTGTGAGATGAATTAACAGAACACTAAGCAGTTTCTCAGAAAGCTTCTTTCCAGATTTCATCTGAGGATATTACCTTTTTCACCATAGCCCTCTATGGGCTTCCAAATATCACTTTGCCAATTCCACAAGAAGTGTCTTAGCGAAAGGCTTCTTGAGAGGAAAGCTGTAACTCTGTGAGATGATTTCACGGAACACAAAGAAGTTTCTCAGAAAGCTTCTTTCTCTTTTTTATCGGAGGATATTTCCTTTGGCCGTATAGTCTTCAAAGGGAACCGAAATATCTGTTCTCAGATTCCACAGAAATAAGGCTAGCAAAGAGATCCACGAAATACAGATGTAACTCTGTGAGATGAATTAACAGAACACTAAGCAGTTTCTCAGAAAGCTTCTTTCCAGATTCATCTGAGGATATTTCCTTTTTCACCGTAGCTCTCTAAGGGCTTCCAAATATCACTTTGCCAATTCCACAAGAACTGTCTTAGCGAAAGGCTTCTTGAGGGGAAAGCTGTAACTCTGTGAGATGATTTCACAGAACACAAAGAAGTTTCTCAGAAAGCATCTTTCTCTTTGTTAACAGAAGGCATTTCCTTTGGCCCTATAGTCTTCAATGGGATCCGAAATATCTGTTCTCAGATTCCACAGAAATAAGGCTAGCAAAGAGATCCACGAAATACAGATGTAACTCTCTGAGACGAATTAACAGAACACTAAGCAGTTTCTCAGAAAGCTTCTTTACCGATTTCATCTGATGATATTTCCTTTTTCACCATTGCCCTCTATGGGCTTCCAAATATCACTTTGCCAATTCCACAAGAACTGTCTTACGGAAAGGCTTCTTGAGGGGAAAGCTGTAACTCTGTGAGATGATTTCACAGAACACAAAGAAGTTTCTAAAAAAGCTTCTTTCTCTTTGTAATCGGAGGATATTTCCTTTGTCCCTATAGAATTCAAAGGGATCTGAAATACCTGTTCTCAGATTCCACAGAAATAAGGCTAGCAAAGAGATCCACGAAATACAGATGTAACTCTGTGAGATGAATTAACAGAACACTAAGCAGTTTCTCAGAAAGCTTCTTTCCAGATTTCATCTGAGGATATTTCCTTTTTCACCATAGCCCTCTATGGGCTTCCAAATATCACTTTGCCAATTCCACAAGAACTGTCTTAGCGAAAGGCTTCTTGAGGGGAAAGCTGAAACTCTGTGAGATGATTTCACGGAACACAAAGAAGTTTCTCAGAAAGCTTCTTTCTCTTTGTTATCGGAGGATATTTCCTTTGGCCGTATATTCTTCAAAGGGAACCGAAATATCTGTTCTCAGATTCCACAGAAATAAGGCTAGCAAAGAGATCCACGAAATACAGATGTAACTCTGTGAGATGAATTAACAGAACACTAAGCAGTTTCTCAGAAAGCTTCTTTCCAGATTTCATCTGAGGATATTTCCTTTTTCACCATAGCCCTCTATGGGCTTCCAAATATCACTTTGCCAATTCCAGAAGAACTGTCTTAGTGAAAGGCTTCTTGAGGGGAAAGCTGTAACTCTGTGAGATGATTTCACAGAACACAAAGAAGTTTCTCAGAAAGCTTCTTTCTCTTTGTAATCGGAGGATATTTCCTTTGTCCCTATAGTCTTCAAAGGGATCTGATATACCTGTTCTCAGATTCCACAGAAATAAGGCTAGCAAAGAGATCCACGAAATACAGATGTAACTCTGTGACATGAATTAACAGAACACTAAGCAGTTTCTCAGAAAGCTCCTTTCCAGATTTCATCTGAGGATATTTCCTTTTTCACCATAGCCCTCTATGGGCTTCCAAATATCACTTTGCCAATTCCACAAGAACTGTCTTAGCGAAAGGCTTCTTGAGGGGAAAGCTGTAACTCTGTGAGATGATTTCACAGAACACAAAGAAGTTTCTCAGAAAGCTTCTTTCTCTTTGTTATCGGAGGTTATTTCCTTTGGCCCTATAGTCTTCAAAGGGATCCGAAATATCAGTTCTCAGATTCCACACAAATAAGGCTAGCAAAGAGATCCACGAAATACAGATGTAACTCTGTGAGATGAATTAACAGAACACTAAGCAGTTTCTCAGAAAGCTTCTTTCCAGATTTCATCTGAGGATATTTCCTTTTTCACCATAGCCCTCTATGGGATTCCAAATATCACTTTGCCAATTCCACAAGAACTGTCCTAGCGAAAGGCTTCTTGAGGAGAAAGCTGTAACTCTGTGAGATGATTTCTCAGAATGCAAAGAAGTTTCTCAGAAAGCTTCTTTCTCTTTGTTATGGGAGGATATTTCCTTTGGCCCTATAGTCTTCAATGGGATCCGAAATATCTGTTCTCAGATTCCACAGAAATAAGGCTAGCACAGAGATCCACGAAATACAGATGTAACTCTGTGAGATGAATTAACAGAACACTAAGCAGTTTCTCAGAAAGCTTCTTTCCAGATTTCATCTGAGGATATTACCTTTTTCACCATAGCCCTCTATGGGCTTCCAAATATCACTTTGCCAATTCCACAAGAAGTGTCTTAGCGAAAGGCTTCTTGAGAGGAAAGCTGTAACTCTGTGAGATGATTTCACGGAACACAAAGAAGTTTCTCAGAAAGCTTCTTTCTCTTTTTTATCGGAGGATATTTCCTTTGGCCGTATAGTCTTCAAAGGGAACCGAAATATCTGTTCTCAGATTCCACAGAAATAAGGCTAGCAAAGAGATCCACGAAATACAGATGTAACTCTGTGAGATGAATTAACAGAACACTAAGCAGTTTTTCAGAAAGCTTCTTTCCAGATTTCATCTGAGGATATTTCCTTTTTCCCCATAGCCCTCTATGGGATTCCAAATATCACTTTGCCAATTCCACAAGAACTGTCCTAGCGAAAGGCTTCTTGAGGGGAAAGCTGTAACTCTGTGAGATGATTTCTCAGAACGCAAAGAAGTTTCTCAGAAAGCTTCTTTCTCTTTGTTATCGTAGGATATTTCCTTTGGCCCTATAGTCTTCAATGGGATCCGAAATATCTGTTCTCAGATTCCACAGAAATAAGGCTTGCAAAGAGATCCACGAAATACAGATGTAACTCTGTGAGATGAATTAACAGAACACTAAGCAGTTTCTCAGAAAGCTTCTTTCCAGATTTCATCTGAGGATATTTCCTTTTTCACCTTAGCCCTCTATGGGCTTCCAAATATCACTTTGCCAATTCCACAAGAACTGTCTTAGCGAAAGGCTTCTTGAGGGGAAAGCTGTAACTCTGTGAGATGATTTCACAGAACACACAGAAGTTTCCAAGAAAGCTTCTTTCTCTTTGTTATGGGAGGGTATTTCCTTTGGCCGTATAGTCTTCAAAGGGAACCGAAATATCTGTTCTCAGATTCCACAGAAATAAGGCTAGCAAAGAGATCCACGAAATACAGATATAACTCTGTGATATGAATTAACAGAACACTAATCAGTTTCTCAGAAAGCTTCTTTCCAGATTCATCTGAGGACATTTCCTTTTTCACCATAGCCCTCTATGGGCTTCCAAATATCACTTTGCCATTTCCACAAGAAGTGTCTTAGCGAAAGGCTTCTTGAGGGGAAAGTTGTACCTCTGTGAGATGATTTCACAGAACACAAAGAAGTTTCACAGAAAGCTTCTTTCTCTTTGTTAACGGAAGACATTTCCTATGGCCCTATATTCTTCAGTGGGATCCGAAATATCTGTTCTCAGATTCCACAAAAATAAGGCTTGCAAAGAGATCCACGAAATACAGATGTAACTCTGCGACATGAATTAACAGAACACTAAGCAGTTTCTGAGAAAGCTTCTTTACAGATTTCATCTGATGATAATTACTTTTTCACCATTGCCCTCTATGGGCTTCCAAATATCACTTTGCCAATTCCACAAGAACTGTCTTAGGGAAAGGCTTCTTCAGGGGAAAGCTGTAACTCTGTGATATGATTTCACAGAACACAAAGAAGATTCTAAAAAAGCTTCTTTCTCTTTCTAATCGGAGGATATTTCCTTTGTCCCTATAGTCTTCAAAGGGATCTGAAATACCTGTTCTCAGATTCCACAGAAATAAGGCTAGCAAAGAGATCCACGAAATACAGATGTAACTCTGTGAGATGATTTCACAGGACACAAAGAAGTTTCTAAGAAAGCTTCTTTCTCTTTGTAATCGGAGGATATTTCCTTTGTCCCTATAGTCTTCAAAGGGATCTGATATACCTGTTCTCAGATTCCACAGAAATAAGGCTAGCAAAGAGATCCACGAAATACAGATGTAACTCTGTGAGATGAATGAACAGAACACTAAGCAGTTTCTCAGAAAGCTTCTTTCCAGATTTCATCTGAGGATATTTCCTTTTTCACCATAGCCCTCTATGGGCTTCCAAATATCACTTTGCCAATTCCACAAGAAGTGTCTTAGCGAAAGGCTTCTTGAGGGGAAAGCTGTAACTCTGTGAGATGATTTCACAGAACACAAAGAAGTTTCTCAGAAAGCTTCTTTCTCTTTGTTAACGGAAGACATTTCCTTTGGCCCTATAGTCTTCAATGGGATCCGAAATATCTGTTCTCAGATTCCACAGAAATAAGGCTAGCAAAGAGATCCACGAAATACAGATGTAACTCTCTGAGACGAATTAACAGAACACTAAGCAGTTTCTCAGAAAGCTTCTTTACAGATTTCATATGATGATATTTCCTTTTTCACCATTGCCCTCTATGGGCTTCCAAATATCACTTTGCCAATTCCACAGGAACTGTCTTACGGAAAGGCTTCTTGAGGGGAAAGCTGTAACTCTGTGAGATGATTTCACAGAACACAAAGAAGTTTCTAAAAAAGCTTCTTTCTCTTTGTAATCGGAGGATATTTCCTTTGTCCCTATAGAATTCAAAGGGATCTGAAATACCTGTTCTCAGATTCCACAGAAATAAGGCTAGCAAAGAGATCCACGAAATACAGATGTAACTCTGTGAGATGAATGAACAGAACACTAAGCAGTTTCTCAGAAAGCTTCTTTCCAGATTTCATCTGAGGATATTTCCTTTTTCACCATAGCCCTCTATGGGCTTCCAAATATCACTTTGCCAATTCCACAAGAACTGTCTTAGCGAAAGGCTTCTTGAGGGGAAAGCTGTAACTCTGTGAGATGATTTCACAGAACACACAGAAGTTTCCAAGAAAGCTTCTTTCTCTTTGTTATAGGAGGGTATTTCCTTTGGCCTTATAGTCTTCAATGGGATCCGAAATATCTGTTCTCAGATTCCACAGAAATAAGGCTAGCAAAGAGATCCACGAAATACAGATATAACTCTGTGAGATGAATTAACAGAACACTAAGCAGTTTCTCAGAAAGCTTCTTTCCAGATTCTTCTGAGGATATTTCCTTTTTCACCATAGCCCTCTATGGGCTTCCAAATATCACTTTGCCAATTCCACAAGAAGTGTCTTAGCGAAAGGCTTCTTGAGGGGAAAGCTGTAACTCTGTGAGATGATTTCACAGAACACAAAGAAGTTTCTAAGAAAGCTTCTTTCTCTTTGTAATCGGAGGATATTTCCTTTGTCCCTATAGTCTTCAAAGGGATCTGATATACCTGTTCTCAGATTCCACAGAAATAAGGCTAGCAAAGAGATCCACGAAATACAGATGTAACTCTGTGACATGAATTAACAGAACACTAAGCAGTTTCTCAGAAAGCTCCTTTCCAGATTTCATCTGAGGATATTTCCTTTTTCACCATAGCCCTCTATGGGCTTCCAAATATCACTTTGCCAATTCCACAAGAACTGTCTTAGCGAAAGGCTTCTTGAGGGGAAAGCTGTAACTCTGTGAGATGATTTCACAGAACACAAAGAAGTTTCTCAGAAAGCTTCTTTCTCTTTGTTATCGGAGGTTATTTCCTTTGGCCCTATAGTCTTCAAAGGGATCCGAAATATCAGTTCTCAGATTCCACACAAATAAGGCTAGCAAAGAGATCCACGAAATACAGATGTAACTCTGTGAGATGAATTAACAGAACACTAAGCAGTTTCTCAGAAAGCTTCTTTCCAGATTTCATCTGAGGATATTTCCTTTTTCACCATAGCCCTCTATGGGATTCCAAATATCACTTTGCCAATTCCACAAGAACTGTCCTAGCGAAAGGCTTCTTGAGGAGAAAGCTGTAACTCTGTGAGATGATTTCTCAGAATGCAAAGAAGTTTCTCAGAAAGCTTCTTTCTCTTTGTTATGGGAGGATATTTCCTTTGGCCCTATAGTCTTCAATGGGATCCGAAATATCTGTTCTCAGATTCCACAGAAATAAGGCTAGCACAGAGATCCACGAAATACAGATGTAACTCTGTGAGATGAATTAACAGAACACTAAGCAGTTTCTCAGAAAGCTTCTTTCCAGATTTCATCTGAGGATATTACCTTTTTCACCATAGCCCTCTATGGGCTTCCAAATATCACTTTGCCAATTCCACAAGAAGTGTCTTAGCGAAAGGCTTCTTGAGAGGAAAGCTGTAACTCTGTGAGATGATTTCACGGAACACAAAGAAGTTTCTCAGAAAGCTTCTTTCTCTTTTTTATCGGAGGATATTTCCTTTGGCCGTATAGTCTTCAAAGGGAACCGAAATATCTGTTCTCAGATTCCACAGAAATAAGGCTAGCAAAGAGATCCACGAAATACAGATGTAACTCTGTGAGATGAATTAACAGAACACTAAGCAGTTTCTCAGAAAGCTTCTTTCCAGATTCATCTGAGGATATTTCCTTTTTCACCGTAGCTCTCTAAGGGCTTCCAAATATCACTTTGCCAATTCCACAAGAACTGTCTTAGCGAAAGGCTTCTTGAGGGGAAAGCTGTAACTCTGTGAGATGATTTCACAGAACACAAAGAAGTTTCTCAGAAAGCATCTTTCTCTTTGTTAACAGAAGGCATTTCCTTTGGCCCTATAGTCTTCAATGGGATCCGAAATATCTGTTCTCAGATTCCACAGAAATAAGGTTAGCAAAGAGATCCACGAAATACAGATGTAACTCTCTGAGACGAATTAACAGAACACTAAGCAGTTTCTCAGAAAGCTTCTTTACAGATTTCATCTGATGATATTTCCTTTTTCACCATTGCCCTCTATGGGCTTCCAAATATCACTTTGCCAATTCCACAAGAACTGTCTTACGGAAAGGCTTCTTGAGGGGAAAGCTGTAACTCTGTGAGATGATTTCACAGAACACAAAGAAGTTTCTAAAAAAGCTTCTTTCTCTTTGTAATCGGAGGATATTTCCTTTGTCCCTATAGAATTCAAAGGGATCTGAAATACCTGTTCTCAGATTCCACAGAAATAAGGCTAGCAAAGAGATCCACGAAATACAGATGTAACTCTGTGAGATGAATTAACAGAACACTAAGCAGTTTCTCAGAAAGCTTCTTTCCAGATTTCATCTGAGGATATTTCCTTTTTCACCATAGCCCTCTATGGGCTTCCAAATATCACTTTGCCAATTCCACAAGAACTGTCTTAGCGAAAGGCTTCTTGAGGGGAAAGCTGAAACTCTGTGAGATGATTTCACGGAACACAAAGAAGTTTCCCAGAAAGCTTCTTTCTCTTTGTTATCGGAGGATATTTCCTTTGGCCGTATATTCTTCAAAGGGAACCGAAATATCTGTTCTCAGATTCCACAGAAATAAGGCTAGCAAAGAGATCCACGAAATACAGATGTAACTCTGTGAGATGAATTAACAGAACACTAAGCAGTTTCTCAGAAAGCTTCTTTCCAGATTTCATCTGAGGATATTTCCTTTTTCACCATAGCCCTCTATGGGCTTCCAAATATCACTTTGCCAATTCCAGAAGAACTGTCTTAGTGAAAGGCTTCTTGAGGGGAAAGCTGTAACTCTGTGAGATGATTTCACAGAACACAAAGAAGTTTCTCAGAAAGCTTCTTTCTCTTTGTAATCGGAGGATATTTCCTTTGTCCCTATAGTCTTCAAAGGGATCTGATATACCTGTTCTCAGATTCCACAGAAATAAGGCTAGCAAAGAGATCCACGAAATACAGATGTAACTCTGTGACATGAATTAACAGAACACTAAGCAGTTTCTCAGAAAGCTCCTTTCCAGATTTCATCTGAGGATATTTCCTTTTTCACCATAGCCCTCTATGGGCTTCCAAATATCACTTTGCCAATTCCACAAGAACTGTCTTAGCGAAAGGCTTCTTGAGGGGAAAGCTGTAACTCTGTGAGATGATTTCACAGAACACAAAGAAGTTTCTCAGAAAGCTTCTTTCTCTTTGTTATCGGAGGTTATTTCCTTTGGCCCTATAGTCTTCAAAGGGATCCGAAATATCAGTTCTCAGATTCCACACAAATAAGGCTAGCAAAGAGATCCACGAAATACAGATGTAACTCTGTGAGATGAATTAACAGAACACTAAGCAGTTTCTCAGAAAGCTTCTTTCCAGATTTCATCTGAGGATATTTCCTTTTTCACCATAGCCCTCTATGGGATTCCAAATATCACTTTGCCAATTCCACAAGAACTGTCCTAGCGAAAGGCTTCTTGAGGAGAAAGCTGTAACTCTGTGAGATGATTTCTCAGAATGCAAAGAAGTTTCTCAGAAAGCTTCTTTCTCTTTGTTATGGGAGGATATTTCCTTTGGCCCTATAGTCTTCAATGGGATCCGAAATATCTGTTCTCAGATTCCACAGAAATAAGGCTAGCACAGAGATCCACGAAATACAGATGTAACTCTGTGAGATGAATTAACAGAACACTAAGCAGTTTCTCAGAAAGCTTCTTTCCAGATTTCATCTGAGGATATTACCTTTTTCACCATAGCCCTCTATGGGCTTCCAAATATCACTTTGCCAATTCCACAAGAAGTGTCTTAGCGAAAGGCTTCTTGAGAGGAAAGCTGTAACTCTGTGAGATGATTTCACGGAACACAAAGAAGTTTCTCAGAAAGCTTCTTTCTCTTTTTTATCGGAGGATATTTCCTTTGGCCGTATAGTCTTCAAAGGGAACCGAAATATCTGTTCTCAGATTCCACAGAAATAAGGCTAGCAAAGAGATCCACGAAATACAGATGTAACTCTGTGAGATGAATTAACAGAACACTAAGCAGTTTTTCAGAAAGCTTCTTTCCAGATTTCATCTGAGGATATTTCCTTTTTCCCCATAGCCCTCTATGGGATTCCAAATATCACTTTGCCAATTCCACAAGAACTGTCCTAGCGAAAGGCTTCTTGAGGGGAAAGCTGTAACTCTGTGAGATGATTTCTCAGAACGCAAAGAAGTTTCTCAGAAAGCTTCTTTCTCTTTGTTATCGTAGGATATTTCCTTTGGCCCTATAGTCTTCAATGGGATCCGAAATATCTGTTCTCAGATTCCACAGAAATAAGGCTTGCAAAGAGATCCACGAAATACAGATGTAACTCTGTGAGATGAATTAACAGAACACTAAGCAGTTTCTCAGAAAGCTTCTTTCCAGATTTCATCTGAGGATATTTCCTTTTTCACCTTAGCCCTCTATGGGCTTCCAAATATCACTTTGCCAATTCCACAAGAACTGTCTTAGCGAAAGGCTTCTTGAGGGGAAAGCTGTAACTCTGTGAGATGATTTCACAGAACACACAGAAGTTTCCAAGAAAGCTTCTTTCTCTTTGTTATGGGAGGGTATTTCCTTTGGCCGTATAGTCTTCAAAGGGAACCGAAATATCTGTTCTCAGATTCCACAGAAATAAGGCTAGCAAAGAGATCCACGAAATACAGATATAACTCTGTGATATGAATTAACAGAACACTAATCAGTTTCTCAGAAAGCTTCTTTCCAGATTCATCTGAGGACATTTCCTTTTTCACCATAGCCCTCTATGGGCTTCCAAATATCACTTTGCCATTTCCACAAGAAGTGTCTTAGCGAAAGGCTTCTTGAGGGGAAAGTTGTACCTCTGTGAGATGATTTCACAGAACACAAAGAAGTTTCACAGAAAGCTTCTTTCTCTTTGTTAACGGAAGACATTTCCTATGGCCCTATATTCTTCAGTGGGATCCGAAATATCTGTTCTCAGATTCCACAAAAATAAGGCTTGCAAAGAGATCCACGAAATACAGATGTAACTCTGCGACATGAATTAACAGAACACTAAGCAGTTTCTGAGAAAGCTTCTTTACAGATTTCATCTGATGATAATTACTTTTTCACCATTGCCCTCTATGGGCTTCCAAATATCACTTTGCCAATTCCACAAGAACTGTCTTAGGGAAAGGCTTCTTCAGGGGAAAGCTGTAACTCTGTGATATGATTTCACAGAACACAAAGAAGATTCTAAAAAAGCTTCTTTCTCTTTCTAATCGGAGGATATTTCCTTTGTCCCTATAGTCTTCAAAGGGATCTGAAATACCTGTTCTCAGATTCCACAGAAATAAGGCTAGCAAAGAGATCCACGAAATACAGATGTAACTCTGTGAGATGATTTCACAGGACACAAAGAAGTTTCTAAGAAAGCTTCTTTCTCTTTGTAATCGGAGGATATTTCCTTTGTCCCTATAGTCTTCAAAGGGATCTGATATACCTGTTCTCAGATTCCACAGAAATAAGGCTAGCAAAGAGATCCACGAAATACAGATGTAACTCTGTGAGATGAATGAACAGAACACTAAGCAGTTTCTCAGAAAGCTTCTTTCCAGATTTCATCTGAGGATATTTCCTTTTTCACCATAGCCCTCTATGGGCTTCCAAATATCACTTTGCCAATTCCACAAGAAGTGTCTTAGCGAAAGGCTTCTTGAGGGGAAAGCTGTAACTCTGTGAGATGATTTCACAGAACACAAAGAAGTTTCTCAGAAAGCTTCTTTCTCTTTGTTAACGGAAGACATTTCCTTTGGCCCTATAGTCTTCAATGGGATCCGAAATATCTGTTCTCAGATTCCACAGAAATAAGGCTAGCAAAGAGATCCACGAAATACAGATGTAACTCTCTGAGACGAATTAACAGAACACTAAGCAGTTTCTCAGAAAGCTTCTTTACAGATTTCATATGATGATATTTCCTTTTTCACCATTGCCCTCTATGGGCTTCCAAATATCACTTTGCCAATTCCACAAGAACTGTCTTACGGAAAGGCTTCTTGAGGGGAAAGCTGTAACTCTGTGAGATGATTTCACAGAACACAAAGAAGTTTCTAAAAAAGCTTCTTTCTCTTTGTAATCGGAGGATATTTCCTTTGTCCCTATAGAATTCAAAGGGATCTGAAATACCTGTTCTCAGATTCCACAGAAATAAGGCTAGCAAAGAGATCCACGAAATACAGATGTAACTCTGTGAGATGAATGAACAGAACACTAAGCAGTTTCTCAGAAAGCTTCTTTCCAGATTTCATCTGAGGATATTTCCTTTTTCACCATAGCCCTCTATGGGCTTCCAAATATCACTTTGCCAATTCCACAAGAACTGTCTTAGCGAAAGGCTTCTTGATGGGAAAGCTGTAACTCTGTGAGATGATTTCACAGAACACACAGAAGTTTCCAAGAAAGCTTCTTTCTCTTTGTTATAGGAGGGTATTTCCTTTGGCCTTATAGTCTTCAATGGGATCCGAAATATCTGTTCTCAGATTCCACAGAAATAAGGCTAGCAAAGAGATCCACGAAATACAGATATAACTCTGTGAGATGAATTAACAGAACACTAAGCAGTTTCTCAGAAAGCTTCTTTCCAGATTCTTCTGAGGATATTTCCTTTTTCACCATAGCCCTCTATGGGCTTCCAAATATCACTTTGCCAATTCCACAAGAAGTGTCTTAGCGAAAGGCTTCTTGAGGGAAAAGCTGTAACTCTGTGAGATGATTTCACAGAACACAAAGAAGTTTCTAAGAAAGCTTCTTTCTCTTTGTAATCGGAGGATATTTCCTTTGTCCCTATAGTCTTCAAAGGGATCTGATATACCTGTTCTCAGATTCCACAGAAATAAGGCTAGCAAAGAGATCCACGAAATACAGATGTAACTCTGTGACATGAATTAACAGAACACTAAGCAGTTTCTCAGAAAGCTCCTTTCCAGATTTCATCTGAGGATATTTCCTTTTTCACCATAGCCCTCTATGGGCTTCCAAATATCACTTTGCCAATTCCACAAGAACTGTCTTAGCGAAAGGCTTCTTGAGGGGAAAGCTGTAACTCTGTGAGATGATTTCACAGAACACAAAGAAGTTTCTCAGAAAGCTTCTTTCTCTTTGTTATCGGAGGTTATTTCCTTTGGCCCTATAGTCTTCAAAGGGATCCGAAATATCAGTTCTCAGATTCCACACAAATAAGGCTAGCAAAGAGATCCACGAAATACAGATGTAACTCTGTGAGATGAATTAACAGAACACTAAGCAGTTTCTCAGAAAGCTTCTTTCCAGATTTCATCTGAGGATATTTCCTTTTTCACCATAGCCCTCTATGGGATTCCAAATATCACTTTGCCAATTCCACAAGAACTGTCCTAGCGAAAGGCTTCTTGAGGAGAAAGCTGTAACTCTGTGAGATGATTTCTCAGAATGCAAAGAAGTTTCTCAGAAAGCTTCTTTCTCTTTGTTATGGGAGGATATTTCCTTTGGCCCTATAGTCTTCAATGGGATCCGAAATATCTGTTCTCAGATTCCACAGAAATAAGGCTAGCACAGAGATCCACGAAATACAGATGTAACTCTGTGAGATGAATTAACAGAACACTAAGCAGTTTCTCAGAAAGCTTCTTTCCAGATTTCATCTGAGGATATTACCTTTTTCACCATAGCCCTCTATGGGCTTCCAAATATCACTTTGCCAATTCCACAAGAAGTGTCTTAGCGAAAGGCTTCTTGAGAGGAAAGCTGTAACTCTGTGAGATGATTTCACGGAACACAAAGAAGTTTCTCAGAAAGCTTCTTTCTCTTTGTTATCGGAGGATATTTCCTTTGGCCGTATAGTCTTCAAAGGGAACCGAAATATCTGTTCTCAGATTCCACAGAAATAAGGCTAGCAAAGAGATCCACGAAATACAGATGTAACTCTGTGAGATGAATTAACAGAACACTAAGCAGTTTCTCAGAAAGCTTCTTTCCAGATTCATCTGAGGATATTTCCTTTTTCACCGTAGCTCTCTAAGGGCTTCCAAATATCACTTTGCCAATTCCACAAGAACTGTCTTAGCGAAAGGCTTCTTGAGGGGAAAGCTGTAACTCTGTGAGATGATTTCACAGAACACAAAGAAGTTTCTCAGAAAGCATCTTTCTCTTTGTTAACAGAAGGCATTTCCTTTGGCCCTATAGTCTTCAATGGGATCCGAAATATCTGTTCTCAGATTCCACAGAAATAAGGCTAGCAAAGAGATCCACGAAATACAGATGTAACTCTCTGAGACGAATTAACAGAACACTAAGCAGTTTCTCAGAAAGCTTCTTTACAGATTTCATCTGATGATATTTCCTTTTTCACCATTGCCCTCTATGGGCTTCCAAATATCACTTTGCCAATTCCACAAGAACTGTCTTACGGAAAGGCTTCTTGAGGGGAAAGCTGTAACTCTGTGAGATGATTTCACAGAACACAAAGAAGTTTCTAAAAAAGCTTCTTTCTCTTTGTAATCGGAGGATATTTCCTTTGTCCCTATAGAATTCAAAGGGATCTGAAATACCTGTTCTCAGATTCCACAGAAATAAGGCTAGCAAAGCGATCCACGAAATACAGATGTAACTCTGTGAGATGAATTAACAGAACACTAAGCAGTTTCTCAGAAAGCTTCTTTCCAGATTTCATCTGAGGATATTTCCTTTTTCACCATAGCCCTCTATGGGCTTCCAAATATCACTTTGCCAATTCCACAAGAACTGTCTTAGCGAAAGGCTTCTTGAGGGGAAAGCTGAAACTCTGTGAGATGATTTCACGGAACACAAAGAAGTTTCTCAGAAAGCTTCTTTCTCTTTGTTATCGGAGGATATTTCCTTTGGCCGTATATTCTTCAAAGGGAACCGAAATATCTGTTCTCAGATTCCACAGAAATAAGGCTAGCAAAGAGATCCACGAAATACAGATGTAACTCTGTGAGATGAATTAACAGAACACTAAGCAGTTTCTCAGAAAGCTTCTTTCCAGATTTCATCTGAGGATATTTCCTTTTTCACCATAGCCCTCTATGGGCTTCCAAATATCACTTTGCCAATTCCAGAAGAACTGTCTTAGTGAAAGGCTTCTTGAGGGGAAAGCTGTAACTCTGTGAGATGATTTCACAGAACACAAAGAAGTTTCTCAGAAAGCTTCTTTCTCTTTGTTATCGGAGGTTATTTCCTTTGGCCCTATAGTCTTCAAAGGGAACCGAAATATCAGTCCTCAGATACCACAGAAAAAAGGCTAGCAAAGAGATCCACGAAATACAGATGTAACTCTGTGAGATGAATTAACAGAACACTAAGCAGTTTTTCAGAAAGCTTCTTTCCAGATTTCATCTGAGGATATTTCCTTTTTCCCCATAGCCCTCTATGGGATTCCAAATATCACTTTGCCAATTCCACAAGAACTGTCCTAGCGAAAGGCTTCTTGAGGGGAAAGCTGTAACTCTGTGAGATGATTTCTCAGAACGCAAAGAAGTTTCTCAGAAAGTTTCTTTCTCTTTGTTATCGGAGGATATTTCCTTTGGCCCTATAGTCTTCAATGGGATCCGAAATATCTGTTCTCAGATTCCACAGAAATAAGGCTTGCAAAGAGATCCACGAAATACAGATGTAACTCTGTGAGATGAATTAACAGAACACTAAGCAGTTTCTCAGAAAGCTTCTTTCCAGATTTCATCTGAGGATATTTCCTTTTTCACCATAGCCCTCTATGGGCTTCCAAATATAACTTTGCCAATTCCACAAGAACTGTCTTAGCGAAAGGCTTCTTGAGGGGAAAGCTGTAACTCTGTGAGATGATTTCACAGAACACACAGAAGTTTCCAAGAAAGCTTCTTTCTCTTTGTTATGGGAGGGTATTTCCTTTGGCCGTATAGTCTTCAAAGGGAACCGAAATATCTGTTCTCAGATTCCACAGAAATAAGGCTAGCAAAGAGATCCACGAAATACAGATATAACTCTGTGATATGAATTAACAGAACACTAATCAGTTTCTCAGAAAGCTTCTTTCCAGATTCATCTGAGGACATTTCCTTTTTCACCATAGCCCTCTATGGGCTTCCAAATATCACTTTGCCATTTCCACAAGAAGTGTCTTAGCGAAAGGCTTCTTGAGGGGAAAGCTGTAACTCTGTGAGATGATTTCACAGAACACAAAGAAGTTTCACAGAAAGCTTCTTTCTCTTTGTTAACGGAAGACATTTCCTATGGCCCTATAGTCTTCAGTGGGATCCGAAATATCTCTTCTCAGATTCCACAAAAATAAGGCTAGCAAAGAGATCCACGAAATACAGATGTAACTCGGTGACATGAATTAACAGAACACTAAGCAGTTTCTGAGAAAGCTTCTTTACAGATTTCATCTGACGATAATTCCTTTTTCACCATTGCCCTCTATGGGCTTCCAAATATCACTTTGCCAATTCCACAAGAACTGTCTTAGGGAAAGGCTTCTTCAGGGGAAAGCTGTAACTCTGTGATATGATTTCACAGAACACAAAGAAGATTCTAAAAAAGCTTCTTTCTCTTTCTAATCGGAGGATATTTCCTTTGTCCCTATAGTCTTCAAAGGGATCTGAAATACCTGTTCTCAGATTCCACAGAAATAAGGCTAGCAAAGAGATCCACGAAATACAGATGTAACTCTGTGAGATGATTTCACAGGACACAAAGAAGTTTCTAAGAAAGCTTCTTTCTATTTGTAATCGGAGGATATTTCCTTTGTCCCTATAGTCTTCAAAGGGATCTGAAATACCTGTTCTCAGATTCCACAGAAATAAGGCTAGCAAAGAGATCCACGAAATACAGATGTAACTCTGTGAGATGAATGAACAGAACACTAAGCAGTTTCTCAGAAAGCTTCTTTCCACATTTCATCTGAGGATATTTCCTTTTTCACCATAGCCCTCTATGGGCTTCCAAATATCACTTTGCCAATTCCACAAAAACTGTCTTAGTGAAAGGCTACTTGAGGGGAAAGCTGTAACTCTGTGAGATGATTTCACAGAACACACAGAAGTTTCCAAGAAAGCTTCTTTCTCTTTGTTATGGGAGGGTATTTCCTTTGGCCCTATAGTCTTCAATGGGATCCGAAATATCTGTTCTCAGATTCCACAGAAATAAGGCTAGCAAAGAGATCCACGAAATACAGATGTAACTCTGTGACATGAATTAACAGAACACTAAGCAGTTTCTCAGAAAGCTTCTTTCCAGATTTCATCTGAGGATATTTCCTTTTTCACCATAGCCCTCTATGGGCTTCCAAATATCACTTTGCCAATTCCACAAGAACTGTCTTAGCGAAAGGCTTCTTGAGGGGAAAGCTGTAACTCTGTGAGATGATTTCACGGAACACAAAGAAGTTTCTCAGAAAGCTTCTTTCTCTTTGTTAACGGAAGACATTTCCTTTGGCCCTATAGTCTTCAATGGGATCCGAAATATCTGTTCTCAGATTCCACAGAAATAAGGCTAGCAAAGAGATCCACGAAATACAGATGTAACTCTGTGACATGAATTAACAGAACACTAAGCAGTTTCTCAGAAATCTTCTTTACAGATTTCATCTGATGATATTTCCTTTTTCACCATAGCCCACTATGGGCTTCCAAATATCACTTTGCCAATTCCACAAAAACTGTCTTAGGGAAAGGCTTCTTGAGGGGAAAGCTGTAACTCTGTGAGATGATTTCACAGAACACAAAGAAGTTTCTAAAAAAGCTTCTTTCTCTTTGTAATCGGAGGATATTTCCTTTGTCCCTATAGTCTTCAAAGGGATCTGAAATACCTGTTCTCAGATTCCACAGAAATAAGGCTAGCAAAGAGATCCACGAAATACAGATGTAACTCTGTGAGATGAATGAACAGAACACTAAGCAGTTTCTCAGAAAGCTTCTTTCCTGATTTCATCTGAGGATAATTCCTTTTTCACCATAGCCCTCTATGGGCTTCCAAATATCACTTTGCCAATTCCACAAGAACTGTCTTAGTGAAAGGCTACTTGAGGGGAAAGCTGTAACTCTGTGAGATGATTTCACAGAACACACAGAAGTTTCCAAGAAAGCTTCTTTCTCTTTGTTATGGGAGGGTATTTCCTTTGGCCCTATAGTCTTCAATGGGATCCGAAATATCTGTTCTCAGATTCCACAGAAATAAGGCTAGCAAAGAGATCCACGAAATACAGATGTAACTCTGTGACATGAATTAACAGAACACTAAGCAGTTTCTCAGAAAGCTTCTTTCCAGATTTCATCTGAGGATATTTCCTTTTTCACCATAGCCCTCTATGGGATTCCAAATATCACTTTGCCAATTCCACAAGAACTGTCTTAGCGAAAGGCTTCTTGAGGGGAAAGCTGTAACTCTGTGAGATGATTTCACGGAACACAAAGAAGTTTCTCAGAAAGCTTCTTTCTCTTTGTTATAGGTTGGATATTTCCTTTGGCCGTATAGTCTTCAAAGGGAACCGAAATATCTGTTCTCAGATTTCACAGAAATAAGGCTAGCAAGAGATCCACGAATTACAGATGTAACTCTGTGAGATGAGTTAACAGAACACTAAGCAGTTTCTCAGAAAGCTTCTTTCCAGATTCATCTGAGGATATTTCCTTTTTCACCATAGCCCTCTATGGGCTTCCAAATATCACTTTGCCAATTCCACAAGAACTGTCTTAGCGAAAGGCTTCTTGAGGGGAAAGCTGTAACTCTGTGAGATGATTTCACAGAACACAAAGAAGTTTCTAAGAAAGCTTCTTTCTCTTTGTTATCGGAGGATATTTCCTTTGTCCCTATAGTCTTCAAAGGGATCTGATATACCTGTTCTCAGATTCCACAGAAATAAGGCTAGCAAAGAGATCCACGAAATACAGATGTAACTCTGTGAGATGAATTAACAGAACACTAAGCAGTTTCTCAGAAAGCTTCTTTCCAGATTTCATCTGAGGATATTTCCTTTTTCACCATAGCCCTCTATGGGCTTCCAAATATCACTTTGCCAATTCCACAAGAACTGTCTTAGCGAAAGGCTTCTTGAGGGGAAAGCTGTAACTCTGTGAGATGATTTCTCAGAACGCAAAGAAGTTTCTCAGAAAGCTTCTTTCTCTTTGTTATTGGAGGATATTTCCTTTGGCCCTATAGTCTTCAAAGGGAACCGAAATATCTGTTCTCAGATTCCACAGAAATAAGGCTAGCAAAGAGATCCACGAAATACAGATGTAACTCTGTGAGATGAATTAACAGAACACTAAGCAGTTTCTCAGAAAACTTCTTTCAAGATTCATCTGAGGTTATTTCCTTTTTCACAATAGCCCTCTATGGGCTTCCAAATATCACTTTGCCAATTCCACAAGAAGTGTCTTAGCGAAAGGCTTCTTGAGGGGAAAGCTGTAACTCTGTGAGATGATTTCACAGAACACAAAGAAGTTTCTCAGAAAGCTTCTTTCTCTTTGTTAACGGAAGACATTTCCTTTGGCCCTATAGTCTTCAATGGGATCCGAAATATCTGTTCTCAGATTCCACAGAAATAAGGCTAGCAAAGAGATCCACGAAATACAGATGTAACTCTGTGACATGAATTAACAGAACACTAAGCAGTTTCTCAGAAAGCTTCTTTACAGATTTCATCTGATGATATTTTCTTTTTCACCATAGCCCACTATGGCCTTCCAAATATCGCTTTGCCAATTCCACAAGAACTGTCTTAGGGAAAGGCTTCTTGAGGGAAAAGCTGTAACTCTGTGAGATGATTTCACAGAACACAAAGAAGTTTCTAAAAAAGCTTCTTTCTCTTTGTAATCTGAGGATATTTCCTTTGTCCCTATATTCTTCAAAGGGATCTGAAATACCTGTTCTCAGATTCCACAGAAATAAGGCTAGCAAAGAGATCCACGAAATACAGATGTAACTCTGTGAGATGAATGAACAGAACACTAAGCAGTTTCTCAGAAAGCTTCTTTCCTGATTTCATCTGAGGATAATTCCTTTTTCACCATAGCCCTCTATGGGCTTCCAAATATCACTTTGCCAATTCCACAAGAACTGTCTTAGTGAAAGGCTTCTTGAGGGGAAAGCTGTAACTCTGTGAGATGATTTCACAGAACACACAGAAGTTTCCAAGAAAGCTTCTTTCTCTTTGTTATGGGAGGGTATTTCCTTTGGCCCTATAGTCTTCAATGGGATCCGAAATATCTGTTCTCAGATTCCACAGAAATAAGGCTAGCAAAGAGATCCACGAAATACAGATGTAACTCTGTGAGATGAATTAACAGAACACTAAGCAGTTTCTCAGAAAGCTTCTTTCCAGATTTCATCTGAGGATATTTCCTTTTTCACCATAGCCCTCTATGGGCTTCCAAATATCACTTTGCCAATTCCACAAGAACTGTCCTAGCGAAAGGCTTCTTGAGGGGAAAGCTGTAACTCTGTGAGATGATTTCACAGAACACAAAGAAGTTTCTAAGAAAGCTTCTTTCTCTTTGTAATCGGAGGATATTTCCTTTGTCCCTATAGTCTTCAAAGGGATCTGATATACCTGTTCTCAGATTCCACAGAAATAAGGCTAGCAAAGAGATCCACGAAATACAGATGTAACTCTGTGAGATGAATTAACAGAACACTAAGCAGTTTCTCAGAAAACTTCTTTCCAGATTTCATCTGATGATATTTCCTTTTTCACCATAGCCCTCTATGGGATTCCAAATATCACTTTGCCAATTCCACAAGAACTGTCCTAGCGAAAGGCTTCTTGAGGGGAAAGCTGCAACTCTGTGAGATGATTTCTCAGAACGCAAAGAAGTTTCTCAGAAAGCTTCTTTCTCTTTGTTATCGGAGGATATTTCCTTTGGCCCTATAGTCTTCAATGGGATCCGAAATATCTGTTCTCAGATTCCACAGAAATAAGGCTAGCAAAGAGATCCACGAAATACAGATGTAACTCTGTGAGATGAATTAACAGAACACTAAGCAGTTTCTCAGAATGCTTCTTCCCAGATTTCATCTGAGGATATTTCCTTTTTCACCATTGCCCTGTAAGAGCTTCCAAATATCACTTTGCCAATTCCACAAGAACTGTCCTAGCGAAAGGCTTCTTGAGGGGAAAGCTGTAACTCTGTGAGATGATTTCACAGAACACACAGAAGTTTCCAAGAAAGCTTCTTTCTCTTTGTTATGGGAGGGTATTTCCTTTGGCCCTATAGTCTCCAAAGGGATCCGAAATATCTGTTCTCAGATTCCACAGAAATAAGGCTAGCAAAGAGATCCACGAAATACAGATGTAACTCTGTGAGATGAATTAACAGAACACTAAGCAGTTTCTCAGAAAGCTTCTTTCCAGATTTCATCTGAGGATATTTCCTTTTTCACCATAGCCCTCTATGGGCTTCCAAATATCACTTTGCCAATACCACAAGAACTGTCTTAGCGAAAGGCTTCTTGAGGGGAAAGCTGTAACTCTGTGAGATGATTTCACGGAACACAAAGAAGTTTCTCAGAAAGCTTCTTTCTCTTTGTTATCGGAGGATATTTCCTTTGGCCGTATAGTCTTCAAAGGGAACCGAAATATCTGTTCTCAGATTCCACAGAAATAAGGCTAGCAAAGAGATCCACGAAATACAGATGTAACTCTGTGAGATGAATTAACAGAACACTAAGCAGTTTCTCAGAAAGCTTCTTTCCAGATTCATCTGAGGATATTTCCTTTTTCACCATAGCCCTCTATGGGCTTCCAAATATCACTTTGCCAATTCCACAAGAAGTGTCTTAGCGAAAGGCTTCTTGAGGGGAAAGCTGTAACTCTGTGAGATGATTTCACAGAACACAAAGAAGTTTCTCAGAAAGCATCTTTCTCTTTGTTAACGGAAGGCATTTCCTTTGGCCCTATAGTCTTCAATGGGATCCGAAATATCTGTTCTCAGATTCCACAGAAATAAGGCTAGCAAAGAGATCCACGAAATACAGACGTAACTCTGTGACATGAAATAACAGAACACTAAGCAGTTTCCCAGAAAGCTTCTTTACAGATTTCATCTGATGATATTTCCTTTTTCACCATTGCCCTCTATGGGCTTCCAAATATCACTTTGCCAATTCCACAAGAACTGTCTTAGGGAAAGGCTGCTTGAGGGGAAAGCTGTAACTCTGTGAGATGATTTCACAGAACACAAAGAAGTTTCTAAAAAAGCTTCTTTCTCTTTGTAATCGGAGGATATTTCCTTTGTCCCTATAGAATTCAAAGGGATCTGAAATACCTGTTCTCAGATTCCACAGAAATAATGCTATTAAAGAGATCCACGAAATACAGATGTAACTCTGTGAGATGAATTAACAGAACACTAAGCAGTTTCTCAGAAAGCTTCTTTCCAGATTTCATCTGAGGATATTTCCTTTTTCACAATAGCCCTCTATGGGCTTCCAAATATCACTTTGCCAATTCCACAAGAACTGTCTTAGTGAAAGGCTTCTTGAGGGGAAAGCTGTAACTCTGTGAGATGATTTCACAGAACACAAAGAAGTTTCTCAGAAAGCTTCTTTCTCTTTGTTATCGGAGGTTATTTCCTTTGGCCCTATAGTCTTCAAAGGGATCCGAAATATCAGTTCTCAGATACCAAAGAAATAAGGCTAGCAAAGAGATCCACGAAATACAGATGTAACTCTGTGACATGAATTAACAGAACACTAAGCAGTTTCTCAGAAAGCTTCTTTCCAGATTTCATCTGAGGATATTTCCTTTTTCACCGTAGCCCTCTATGGGATTCGAAATATCACTTTGCCAATTCCACAAGATCTGTCTTAGCGAAAGGCTTCTTGAGGGGAAAGCTGTAACTCTGTGAGATGATTTCACGGAACACAAAGAAGTTTCTCAGAAAGCTTCTTTCTCTTTGTTATCGGAGGATATTTCCTTTGGTCCTATAGTCTTCAAGGGGAACCGAAATATCTGTTCTCAGATTCCACAGAAATAAGGCTAGCAAAGAGATCCACGAAACACAGATGTAACTCTGTGAGATGAATTAACAGAACACTAAGCAGTTTCTCAGAAAGCTTCTTTCCAGATTTCATCTGAGGATATTTCCTTTTTCACCATTGCCCTGTAAGAGCTTCCAAATATCACTTTGCCAATTCCACAAGAACTGTCCTAGCGAAAGGCTTCTTGCGGGGAAAGCTGTAACTCTGTGAGATGATTTCACAGAACACAAAGAAGTTTCTAAAAAAGCTTCTTTCTCTTTGTAATCGGAGGATATTTCCTTTGTCCCTATAGAATTCAAAGGGATCTGAAATACCTGTTCTCAGATTCCACAGAAATAAGGCTATTAAAGAGATCTACGAAATACAGATGTAACTCTGTGAGATGAATTAACAGAACACTAAGCAGTTTCTCAGAAAGCTTCTCCAGATTTCATCTGAGGATATTTCCTTTTTCACAATAGCCCTCTATGGGCTTCCAAATATCACTTTGCCAATTCCACAAGAACTGTCTTAGTGAAAGGCTTCTTGAGGGGAAAGCTGTAACTCTGTGAGATGATTTCACAGAACACAAAGAAGTTTCTCAGAAAGCTTCTTTCTCTTTGTTATCGGAGGTTATTTCCTTTGGCCCTATAGTCTTCAAAGGGATCCGAAATATCAGTTCTCAGATACCACAGAAATAAGGCTAGCAAAGAGATCCACGAAATACAGATGTAACTCTGTGACATGAATTAACAGAACACTAAGCAGTTTCTCAGAAAGCTTCTTTCCAGATTTCATCTGAGGATATTTCCTTTTTCACCATAGCCCTCTATGGGATTCGAAATATCACTTTGCCAATTCCACAAGAAGTGTCCTAGCGAAAGGCTTCTTGCGGGGAAAGCTGTAACTCTGTGAGATGATTTCTCAGAACGCAAAGAAGTTTCTCAGAAAGCTTCTTTCTCTTTGTTATCGGAGGATATTTCCTTTGGCCCTATAGTCTTCAATGAGATCCGAAATATCTGTTCTCAGATTCCACAGAAATAAGGCTTGCAAAGAGATCCACGAAATACAGATGTAACTCTGTGAGATGAATTAACAGAACACTAAGCAGTTTCTCAGAAAGCTTCTTTCCAGATTTCATCTGTGGATATTTCCTTTTTCACCATAGCCCTCTATGGGCTTCCAAATATCACTTTGCCAATTCCACAAGAACTGTCTTAGCGAAAGGCTTCTTGAGGGGAAAGCTGTAACTCTGTGAGATGATTTCACGGAACACACAGAAGTTTCCAAGAAAGCTTCTTTCTCTTTGTTATGGGAGGGTATTTCCTTTGGCCCTATAGTCTTCAATGGGATCCGAAATATCTGTTCTCAGATTCCACAGAAATAAGGCTAGCAAAGAGATCCACAAAATACAGATGTAACTCTGTGACATGAATTAACAGAACACTAAGCAGTTTCTCAGAAAGCTTCTTTCCAGATTTCATCTGAGGATATATCCTTTTTCACCATAGCTCTCTATGGGCTTCCAAATATCACTTTGCCAATTCCACAAGATCTGTCTTAGCGAAAGGCTTCTTGAGGGGAAAGCTGTAACTCTGTGAGATGATTTCACGGAACACAAAGAAGTTTCTCAGAAAGCTTCTTTCTCTTTGTTATCGGAGGATATTTCCTTTGGTCCTATAGTCTTCAAGGGGAACCGAAATATCTGTTCTCAGATTCCACAGAAATAAGGCTAGCAAAGAGATCCACGAAACACAGATGTAACTCTGTGAGATGAATTAACAGAACACTAAGCAGTTTCTCAGAAAGCTTCTTTCCAGATTTCATCTGAGGATACTTCCTTTTTCACCATTGCCCTGTAAGAGCTTCCAAATATCACTTTTCCAATTCCACAAGAACTGTCCTAGCGAAAGGCTTCTTGCGGGGAAAGCTGTAACTCTGTGAGATGATTTCACAGAACACAAAGAAGTTTCTAAAAAAGCTTCTTTCTCTTTGTAATCGGAGGATATTTCCTTTGTCCCTATAGAATTCAAAGGGATCTGAAATACCTGTTCTCAGATTCCACAGAAATAAGGCTATTAAAGAGATCTACGAAATACAGATGTAACTCTGTGAGATGAATTAACAGAACACTAAGCAGTTTCTCAGAAAGCTTCTTTCCAGATTTCATCTGAGGATATTTCCTTTTTCACAATAGCCCTCTATGGGCTTCCAAATATCACTTTGCCAATTCCACAAGAACTGTCTTAGTGAAAGTCTTCTTGAGGGGAAAGCTGTAACTCTGTGAGATGATTTCACAGAACACAAAGAAGTTTCTCAGAAAGCTTCTTTCTCTTTGTTATCGGAGGTTATTTCCTTTGGCCCTATAGTCTTCAAAGGGATCCGAAATATCAGTTCTCAGATACCACAGAAATAAGGCTAGCAAAGAGATCCACGAAATACAGATGTAACTCTGTGACATGAATTAACAGAACACTAAGCAGTTTCTCAGAAAGCTTCTTTCCAGATTTCATCTGAGGATATTTCCTTTTTCACCATAGCCCTCTATGGGATTCGAAATATCACTTTGCCAATTCCACAAGAAGTGTCCTAGCGAAAGGCTTCTTGCGGGGAAAGCTGTAACTCTGTGAGATGATTTCTCAGAATGCAAAGAAGTTTCTCAGAAAGCTTCTTTCTCTTTGTTATCGGAGGATATTTCCTTTGGCCCTATAGTCTTCAATGAGATCCGAAATATCTGTTCTCAGATTCCACAGAAATAAGGCTTGCAAAGAGATCCACGAAATACAGATGTAACTCTGTGAGATGAATTAACAGAACACTAAGCAGTTTCTCAGAAAGCTTCTTTCCAGATTTCATCTGTGGATATTTCCTTTTTCACCATAGCCCTCTATGGGCTTCCAAATATCACTTTGCCAATTCCACAAGAACTGTCTTAGCGAAAGGCTTCTTGAGGGGAAAGCTGTAACTCTGTGAGATGATTTCACGGAACACACAGAAGTTTCCAAGAAAGCTTCTTTCTCTTTGTTATGGGAGGGTATTTCCTTTGGCCCTATAGTCTTCAATGGGATCCGAAATATCTGTTCTCAGATTCCACAGAAATAAGGCTAGCAAAGAGATCCACGAAATACAGATGTAACTCTGTGACATGAATTAACAGAACACTAAGCAGTTTCTCAGAAAGCTTCTTTCCAGATTTCATCTGAGGATATTTCCTTTTTCACCACAGCCCTCTATGGGCTTCCAAATATCACTTTGCCAATACCACAAGAACTGTCTTAGCGAAAGGCTTCTTGAGGGGAAAGCTGTAACTCTGTGAGATGATTTCACGGAACACAAAGAAGTTTCTCAGAAAGCTTCTTTCTCTTTGTTATCGGAGGATATTTCCTTTGGCCGTATAGTCTTCAAAGGGAACCGAAATATCTGTTCTCAGATTCCACAGAAATAAGGCTAGCAAAGAGATCCACGAAATACAGATGTAACTCTGTGAGATGAATTAACAGAACACTAAGCAGTTTCTCAGAAAGCTTCTTTCCAGATTTCATCTGAGGATATTTCCTTTTTCACCATTGCCCTGTAAGAGCTTCCAAATATCACTTTGCCAATTCCACAAGAACTGTCCTAGCGAAAGGCTTCTTGAGGGGAAAGCTGTAACTCTGTGAGATGATTTCACAGAACACAAAGAAGTTTCTAAGAAAGCTTCTTTCTCTTTGTTATCGGAGGATATTTCCTTTGTCCCTATAGTCTTCAAAGGGATCTGATATACCTGTTCTCAGATTCCACAGAAATAAGGCTAGCAAAGAGATCCACGAAATACAGATGTAACTCTGTGAGATGAATTAACAGAACACTAAGCAGTTTCTCAGAAAGCTTCTTTCCAGATTTCATCTGAGGATATTTCCTTTTTCACCATAACCCTCTATGGGCTTCCAAATATCACTTTGCCAATTCCACAAGAACTGTCTTAGCGAAAGGCTTCTTGAGGGGAAAGCTGTAACTCTGTGAGATGATTTCTCAGAACGCAAAGAAGTTTCTCAGAAAGCTTCTTTCTCTTTGTTATTGGAGGATATTTCCTTTGGCCCTATAGTCTTCAAAGGGAACCGAAATATCTCTTCTCAGATTCCACAGAAATAAGGCTAGCAAAGAGATCCACGAAATACAGATGTAACTCTGTGAGATGAATTAACAGAACACTAAGCAGTTTCTCAGAAAACTTCTTTCAAGATTCATCTGAGGATATTTCCTTTTTCACAATAGCCCTCTATGGGCTTCCAAATATCACTTTGCCAATTCCACAAGAAGTGTCTTAGCGAAAGGCTTCTTGAGGGGAAAGCTGTAACTCTGTGAGATGATTTCACAGAACACAAAGAAGTTTCTCAGAAAGCTTCTTTCTCTTTGTTAACGGAAGACATTTCCTTTGGCCCTATAGTCTTCAATGGGATCCGAAATATCTGTTCTCAGATTCCACAGAAATAAGGCTAGCAAAGAGATCCACGAAATACAGATGTAACTCTGTGACATGAATTAACAGAACACTAAGCAGTTTCTCAGAAAGCTTCTTTACAGATTTCATCTGATGATATTTCCTTTTTCACCATAGCCCTCTATGGGCTTCCAAATATCACTTTGCCAATTCCACAAGAACTGTCCTAGCGAAAGGCTTCTTGAGGGGAAAGCTGTAACTCTGTGAGATGATTTCACAGAACACAAAGAAGTTTCTAAGAAAGCTTCTTTCTCTTTGTAATCGGAGGATATTTCCTTTGTCCCTATAGTCTTCAAAGGGATCTGATATACCTGTTCTCAGATTCCACAGAAATAAGGCTAGCAAAGAGATCCACGAAATACAGATGTAACTCTGTGAGATGAATTAACAGAACACTAAGCAGTTTCTCAGAAAACTTCTTTCCAGATTTCATCTGATGATATTTCCTTTTTCACCATAGCCCTCTATGGGATTCCAAATATGACTTTGCCAATTCCACAAGAACTGTCCTAGCGAAAGGCTTCTTGAGGGGAAAGCTGCAACTCTGTGAGATGATTTCTCAGAACGCAAAGAAGTTTCTCAGAAAGCTTCTTTCTCTTTGTTATCGGAGGATATTTCCTTTGGCCCTATAGTCTTCAATGGGATCCGAAATATCTGTTCTCAGATTCCACAGAAATAAGGCTAGCAAAGAGATCCACGAAATACAGATGTAACTCTGTGAGATGAATTAACAGAACACTAAGCAGTTTCTCAGAATGCTTCTTTCCAGATTTCATCTGAGGATATTTCCTTTTTCACCATTGCCCTGTAAGAGCTTCCAAATATCACTTTGCCAATTCCACAAGAACTGTCCTAGCGAAAGGCTTCTTGAGGGGAAAGCTGTAACTCTGTGAGATGATTTCACAGAACACACAGAAGTTTCCAAGAAAGCTTCTTTCTCTTTGTTATGGGAGGGTATTTCCTTTGTCCCTATAGTCTCCAAAGGGATCCGAAATATCTGTTCTCAGATTCCACAGAAATAAGGCTAGCAAAGAGATCCACGAAATACAGATGTAACTCTGTGAGATGAATTAACAGAACACTAAGCAGTTTCTCAGAAAGCTTCTTTCCAGATTTCATCTGAGGATATTTCCTTTTTCACCATAGCCCTCTATGGGCTTCCAAATATCACTTTGCCAATACCACAAGAACTGTCTTAGCGAAAGGCTTCTTGAGGGGAAAGCTGTAACTCTGTGAGATGATTTCACGGAACACAAAGAAGTTTCTCAGAAAGCTTCTTTCTCTTTGTTATCGGAGGATATTTCCTTTGGCCGTATAGTCTTCAAAGGGAACCGAAATATCTGTTCTCAGATTCCACAGAAATAAGGCTAGCAAAGAGATCCACGAAATACAGATGTAACTCTGTGAGATGAATTAACAGAACACTAAGCAGTTTCTCAGAAAGCTTCTTTCCAGATTCATCTGAGGATATTTCCTTTTTCACCATAGCCCTCTATGGGCTTCCAAATATCACTTTGCCAATTCCACAAGAAGTGTCTTAGCGAAAGGCTTCTTGAGGGGAAAGCTGTAACTCTGTGAGATGATTTCACAGAACACAAAGAAGTTTCTCAGAAAGCATCTTTCTCTTTGTTAACGGAAGGCATTTCCTTTGGCCCTATAGTCTTCAATGGGATCCGAAATATCTGTTCTCAGATACCACAGAAATAAGGCTAGCAAAGAGATCCACGAAATACAGACGTAACTCTGTGACATGAAATAACAGAACACTAAGCAGTTTCCCAGAAAGCTTCTTTACAGATTTCATCTGATGATATTTCCTTTTTCACCATTGCCCTCTATGGGCTTCCAAATATCACTTTGCCAATTCCACAAGAACTGTCTTAGGGAAAGGCTGCTTGAGTGGAAAGCTGTAACTCTGTGAGATGATTTCACAGAACACAAAGAAGTTTCTAAAAAAGCTTCTTTCTCTTTGTAATCGGAGGATATTTCCTTTGTCCCTATAGAATTCAAAGGGATCTGAAATACCTGTTCTCAGATTCCACAGAAATAAGGCTATTAAAGAGATCCACGAAATACAGATGTAACTCTGTGAGATGAATTAACAGAACACTAAGCAGTTTCTCAGAAAGCTTCTTTCCAGATTTCATCTGAGGATATTTCCTTTTTCACCATAGCCCTCTATGGGCTTCCAAATATCACTTTGCCAATTACACAAGAACTGTCCTAGCGAAAGGCTTCTTGAGGGGAAAGCTGTAACTCTGTGAGATGATTTCTCAGAACGCAAAGAAGTTTCTCAGAAAGCTTCTTTCTCTTTGTTATCGGAGGATATTTCCTTTGGCCCTATAGTCTTCAATGAGATCCGAAATATCTGTTCTCAGATTCCACAGAAATAAGGCTTGCAAAGAGATCCACGAAATACAGATGTAACTCTGTGAGATGAATGAACAGAACACTAAGCAGTTTCTCAGAAAGCTTCTTTCCAGATTTCATCTGAGGATATTTCCTTTTTCACCATAGGCCCCTATGGGCTTCCAAATATCACTTTGCCAATTCCACAAGAACTGTCTTAGCGAAAGGCTTCTTGAGGGGAAAGCTGTAATTCTGTGAGATGATTTCACGGAACACACAGAAGTTTCCAAGAAAGCTTCTTTCTCTTTGTTATGGGAGGGTATTTCCTTTGGCCCTATAGTCTTCAATGGGATCCGAAATATCTGTTCTCAGATTCCACAGAAATAAGGCTAGCAAAGAGATCCACGAAATACAGATGTAACTCTGTGACATGAATTAACAGAACACTAAGCAGTTTCTCAGAAAGCTTCTTTCCAGATTTCATCTGAGGATATTTCCTTTTTCACCATAGCCCTCTATGGGCTTCCAAATATCACTTTGCCAATTCCACAAGAACTGTCTTAGCGAAAGGCTTCTTGAGGGGAAAGCTGTAACTCTGTGAGATGATTTCACGGAACACAAAGAAGTTTCTCAGAAAGCTTCTTTCTCTTTGTTATCGGAAGATATTTCCTTTGGCCGTATAGTCTTCAAAGGGAACCGAAATATCTGTTCTCAGATTCCACAGAAATAAGGCTAGCAAAGAGATCCACGAAATACAGATGTAACTCTGTGAGATGAGTTAACAGAACACTAAGCAGTTTCTCAGAAAGCTTCTTTCCAGATTCATCAGTGGATATTTCCTTTTTCACCATAGCCCTCTATGGGCTTCCAAATATCACTTTGCCAATTCCACAAGAAGTGTCTTAGCGAAAGGCTTCTTGAGGGGAAAGCTGTAACTCTGTGAGATGATTTCACAGAACACAAAGAAGTTTCTCAGAAAGCATCTCTCTCTTTGTTAACGGAAGGCATTTCCTTTGGCCCTATAGTCTTCAATGGGATCCGAAATATCTGTTCTCAGATTCCACAGAAATAAGGCTAGCAAAGAGATCCACGAAATACACATGTAACTCTGTGAGATGAATTAACAGAACACTAAGCAGTTTCTCAGAAAGCTTCTTTCCAGATTTCATCTGAGGATATTTCCTTTTTCACCATAGCCCTCTATGGGCTTCCAAATATCACTTTGCCAATTCCACAAGAACTGTCCTAGCGAAAGGCTTCTTGAGGGGAAAGCTGTAACTCTGTGAGATGATTACTCAGAACGCAAAGAAGTTTCTCAGAAAGCTTCTTTCTCTTTGTTATCGGAGGATATTTCCTTTGGCCCTATAGTCTTCAATGGGATCCGAAATATCTGTTCTCAGATTCCACAGAAATAAGGCTAGCAAAGAGATCCACGAAATACAGATGTAACTCTGTGAGATGAATTAACAGAAAACTAAGCAGTTTCTCAGAAAGCTTCTTTCCAGATTTCATCTGAGGATATTTCCTTTTTCACCATTGCCCTGTAAGGGCTTCCAAATATCACTTTGCCAATTCCACAAGAACTGTCCTAGCGAAAGGCTTCTTGAGGGGAAAGCTGTAACTCTGTGAGATGATTTCACAGGACACAAAGAAGTTTCTAAGAAAGCTTCTTTCTCTTTGTAATCGTAGGATATTTCCTTTGTCCCTATAGTCTTCAAAGGGATCTGATATACCTGTTCTCAGATTCCACAGAAACAAGGCTAGCAAAGAGATCCACGAAATACAGATGTAACTCTGTGAGATGAATGAACAGAACACTAAGCAGTTTCTCAGAAAGCTTCTTTCCAGATTTCATCTGAGGATATTTCCTTTTTCACCATAGCCCTCTACGGGCTTCCAAATATCACTTTGCCAATTCCACAAGAACTGTCTTAGCGAAAGGCTTCTTGAGGGGAAAGCTGTAACTCTGTGAGATGATTTCTCAGAACGCAAAGAAGTTTCTCAGAAAGCTTCTTTCTCTTTGTTATTGAAGGATATTTCCTTTGGCCCTATAGTCTTCAAAGGGAACCGAAATATCTGTTCTCAGATTCCACAGAAACAAGGCTAGCAAAGAGATCCACGAAATACAGATGTAACTCTGTGAGATGAATTAACAGAACACTAAGCAGTTTCTCTGAAAACTTCTCTCCAGATTCATCTGAGGATATTTCCTTTTTCACCATAGCCCTCTATGGGCTTCCAAATATCACTTTGCCAATTCCACAAGAAGTGTCTTAGCGAAAGGCTTCTTGAGGGGAAAGCTGTAACTCTGTGAGATGATTTCACAGAACACAAAGAAGTTTCTCAGAAAGCTTCTTTCTCTTTGTTAACGGAAGACATTTCCTTTGGCCCTATAGTCTTCAATGGGATCCGAAATATCTGTTCTCAGATTCCACAGAAATAAGGCTAGCAAAGAGATCCACGAAATACAGATGTAACTCTGTGACATGAATTAACAGAACACTAAGCAGTTTCTCAGAAAGCTTCTTTACAGATTTCATCTGATGATATTTCCTTTTTCACCATTGCCCTCTATGGGCTTCCAAATATCACTTTGCCAATTCCACAAGAACTGTCTTAGGGAAAGGCTTCTTGAGGGGAAAGCTGTAACTCTGTGAGATGATTTCACAGAACACAAAGAAGTTTGTAAAAAAGCTTCTTTCTCTTTGTAATCGGAGGATATTTCCTTTGTCCCTATATTCTTCAAAGGGATCTGAAATACCTGTTCTCAGATTCCACAGAAATAAGGCTAGCAAAGAGATCCACGAAATACAGATGTAACTCTGTGAGTTGAATGAACAGAACACTAAGCAGTTTCTCCGAAAGCTTCTTTCCTGATTTCATCTGAGGATAATTCCTTTTTCATCATAGCCCTCTACGGGCTTCCAAATATCACTTTGCCAATTCCACAAGAACTGTCTTAGTGAAAGGCTTCTTGAGGGGAAAGCTGTAACTCTGTGAGATGATTTCACAGAACACACAGAAGTTTCCAAGAAAGCTTCTTTCTCTTTGTTATGGGAGGGTATTTCCTTTGGCCCTATAGTCTTCAATGGGATCCGAAATATCTGTTCTCAGATTCCACAGAAATAAGGCTAGCAAAGAGATCCACGAAATACAGATGTAACTCTGTGACATGAATTAACAGAACACTAAGCAGTTTCTCAGAAAGCTTCTTTCCAGATTTCATCTGAGGATATTTCCTTTTTCACCATAGCCCTCTATGGGCTTCCAAATATCACTTTGCCAATTCCACAAGAACTGTCTTAGCGAAAGGCTTCTTGAGGGGAAAGCTGTAACTCTGTGAGATGATTTCACGGAACACAAAGAAGTTTCTCAGAAAGCTTCTTTCTCTTTGTTATCGGAGGATATTTCCTTTGGTCCTATAGTCTTCAAGGGGAACCGAAATATCTGTTCTCAGATTCCACAGAAATAAGGCTAGCAAAGAGATCCACGAAATACAGATGTAACTCTGTGAGATGAATTAACAGAACACTAAGCAGTTTCTCAGAAAGCTTCTTTCCAGATTTCATCTGAGGATATTTCCTTTTTCACCATTGCCCTGTAAGAGCTTCCAAATATCACTTTGCCAATTCCACAAGAACTGTCCTAGCGAAAGGCTTCTTGCGGGGAAAGCTGTAACTCTGTGAGATGATTTCACAGAACACAAAGAAGTTTCTAAAAAAGCTTCTTTCTCTTTGTAATCGGAGGATATTTCCTTTGTCCCTATAGAATTCAAAGGGATCTGAAATACCTGTTCTCAGATTCCACAGAAATAAGGCTATTAAAGAGATCTACGAAATACAGATGTAACTCTGTGAGATGAATTAACAGAACACTAAGCAGTTTCTCAGAAAGCTTCTTTCCAGATTTCATCTGAGGATATTTCCTTTTTCACAATAGCCCTCTATGGGCTTCCAAATATCACTTTGCCAATTCCACAAGAACTGTCTTAGTGAAAGGCTTCTTGAGGGGAAAGCTGTAACTCTGTGAGATGATTTCACAGAACACAAAGAAGTTTCTCAGAAAGTTTCTTTGTCTTTGTTATCGGAGGTTATTTCCTTTGGCCCTATAGTCTTCAAAGGGATCCGAAATATCAGTTCTCAGATACCACAGAAATAAGGCTAGCAAAGAGATCCACGAAATACAGATGTAACTCTGTGACATGAATTAACAGAACACTAAGCAGTTTCTCAGAAAGCTTCTTTCCAGATTTCATCTGAGGATATTTCCTTTTTCACCATAGCCCTCTATGGGATTCGAAATATCACTTTGCCAATTCCACAAGAAGTGTCTTAGCGAAAGGCTTCTTGAGGGGAAAGCTGTAACTCTGTGAGATGATTTCTCAGAACGCAAAGAAGTTTCTCAGAAAGCTTCTTTCTCTTTGTTATCGGAGGATATTTCCTTTGGCCCTATAGTCTTCAATGAGATCCGAAATATCTGTTCTCAGATTCCACAGAAATAAGGCTTGCAAAGAGATCCACGAAATACAGATGTAACTCTGTGAGATGAATGAACAGAACACTAAGCAGTTTCTCAGAAAGCTTCTTTCCAGATTTCATCTGTGGATATTTCCTTTTTCACCATAGCCCTCTATGGGCTTCCAAATATCACTTTGCCAATTCCACAAGAACTGTCTTAGCGAAAGGCTTCTTGAGGGGAAAGCTGTAACTCTGTGAGATGATTTCACGGAACACACAGAAGTTTCCAAGAAAGCTTCTTTCTCTTTGTTATGGGAGGGTATTTCCTTTGGCCCTATAGTCTTCAATGGGATCCGAAATATCTGTTCTCAGATTCCACAGAAATAAGGCTAGCAAAGAGATCCATGACATACAGATGTAACTCTGTGACATGAATTAACAGAACACTAAGCAGTTTCTCAGAAAGCTTCTTTCCAGATTTCATCTGAGGATATTTCCTTTTTCACCATAGCCCTCTATGGGCTTCCAAATATCACTTTGCCAATTCCACAAGAACTGTCTTAGCGAAAGGCTTCTTGAGGGGAATGCTGTAACTCTGTGAGATGATTTCACGGAACACAAAGAAGTTTCTCAGAAAGCTTCTTTCTCTTTGTTATCGGAAGATATTTCCTTTGGCCGTATAGTCTTCAAAGGGAACCGAAATATCTGTTCTCAGATTCCACAGAAATAAGGCTAGCAAAGAGATCCACGAAATACAGATGTAACTCTGTGAGATGAGTTAACAGAACACTAAGCAGTTTCTCAGAAAGCTTCTTTCCAGATTCATCAGAGGATATTTCCTTTTTCACCATAGCCCTCTAAGGGCTTCCAAATATCACTTTGCCAATTCCACAAGAACTGTCTTAGCGAAAGGCTTCTTGAGGGGAAAGCTGTAACTCTGTGAGATGATTTCACAGAACACAAAGAAGTTTCTCAGAAAGCATCTTTCTCTTTGTTAACGGAAGGCATTTCCTTTGGCCCTATAGTCTTCAATGGGATCCGAAATATCTGTTCTCAGATTCCACAGAAATAAGGCTAGCAAAGAGATCCACGAAATACAGATGTAAATCTGTGAGATGAATTAACAGAACACTAAGCAGTTTCTCAGAAAGCTTCTTTCCAGATTTCATCTGAGGATATTTCCTTTTTCACCATAGCCCTCTATGGGATTCCAAATATCACTTTGCCAATTCCACAAGAACTGTCCTAGCGAAAGGCTTCTTGAGGGGAAAGCTGTAACTCTGTGAGATGATTACTCAGAACGCAAAGAAGTTTCTAAGAAAGCTTCTTTCTCTTTGTTATCGGAGGATATTTCCTTTGGCCCTATAGTCTTCAATGGGATCCGAAATATCTGTTCTCAGATTCCACAGAAATAAGGCTAGCAAAGAGATCCACGAAATACAGATGTAACTCTGTGAGATGAATTAACAGAACACTAAGCAGTTTCTCTGAAAACTTCTTTCCAGATTCATCTGAGGATATTTCCTTTTTCACCATAGCCCTCTATGGGCTTCCAAATATCACTTTGCCAATTCCACAAGAAGTGTCTTAACGAAAGGCTTCTTGAGGGGAAAGCTGTAACTCTGTGAGATGATTTCACAGAACACAAAGAAGTTTCTCAGAAAGCTTCTTTCTCTTTGTTAACGGAAGACATTTCCTTTGGCCCTATAGTCTTCAATGGGATCCGAAATATCTGTTCTCAGATTCCACAGAAATAAGGCTAGCAAAGAGATCCACGAAATACAGATGTAACTCTGTGACACGAATTAACAGAACACTAAGCAGTTTCTCAGAAAGCTTCTTTACAGATTTCATCTGATGATATTTCCTTTTTCACCATTGCCCTCTATGGGCTTCCAAATATCACTTTGCCAATTCCACAAGAACTGTCTTAGGGAAAGGCTTCTTGAGGGGAAAGCTGTAACTCTGTGAGATGATTTCACAGAACACAAAGAAGTTTCTAAAAAAGCTTCTTTCTCTTTGTAATCGGAGGATATTTCCTTTGTCCCTATATTCTTCAAAGGGATCTGAAATACCTGTTCTCAGATTCCACAGAAATAAGGCTAGCAAAGAGATCCACGAAATACAGATGTAACTCTGTGAGATGAATGAACAGAACACTAAGCAGTTTCTCAGAAAGCTTCTTTCCTGATTTCATCTGAGGATAATTCCTTTTTCATCATAGCCCTCTATGGGCTTCCAAATATCACTTTGCCAATTCCACAAGAACTGTCTTAGTGAAAAGCTTCTTGAGGGGAAAGCTGCAACTCTGTGAGATGATTTCACAGAACACACAGAAGTTTCCAAGAAAGCTTCTTTCTCTTTGTTATGGGAGGGTATTTCCTTTGGCCCTATAGTCTTCAATGGGATCCGAAATATCTGTTCTCAGATTCCACAGAAATAAGGCTAGCAAGGAGATCCACGAAATACAGATGTAACTCTGTGACATGAATTAACAGAACACTAAGCAGTTTCTCAGAAAGCTTCTTTCCAGATTTCATCTGAGGATATTTCCTTTTCACCATAGCCCTCTATGGGCTTCCAAATATCACTTTGCCAATTCCACAAGAACTGTCTTAGCGAAAGGCTTCTGGAGGGGAAAGCTGTAACTCTGTGAGATGATTTCACGGAACACAAAGAAGTTTCTCAGAAAGCTTCTTTCTCTTTGTTATCGGAGGATATTTCCTTTGGTACTATAGTCTTCAAAGGGAACCGAAATATCTGTTCTCAGATTCCACAGAAATAAGGCTAGCAAAGAGATCCACGAAATACAGATGTAACTCTGTGAGATGAATTAACAGAACACTAAGCAGTTTCTCAGAAAGCTTCTTTACAGATTTCATCTCAGGATATTTCCTTTTTCACCACAGCCCTCTATGGGCTTCCAAATATCACTTTGCCAATTCCACAAGAAGTGTCTTAGCGAAAGGCTTCTTGAGGGGAAAGCTGTAACTCTGTGAGATGATTTCACAGAACACACAGAAGTTTCCAAGAAAGCTTCTTTCTCTTTGTTATGGGAGGATATTTCCTTTGGCCCTATAGTCTTCAAAGGGATCAAAAATATCTGTTCTCAGATACCCCAGAAATAAGGCTAGCAAAGAGATCCACGAAATACAGATGTAACTCTGTGAGATGAATGAACAGAACACTAAGCAGTTCCTCAGAAAGCTTCTTTCCAGATTTCATCTGAGGATATTTCCTTTTTCACCATAGCCCTCTATTGGCTTCCAAATATCACTTTGCCAATTCCACAAGAACTGTCTTAGCGAAAGGCTTCTTGAGGGGAAAGCTGTAACTCTGTGAGATGATTTCACGGAACACAAAGAAGTTTCTCAGAAAGCTTCTTTCTCTTTGTTATCGGAGGATATTTCCTTTGGCCGTATAGTCTTCAAAGGGAACCGAAATATCTGTTCTCAGATTCCACAGAAATAAGGCTAGCAAAGAGATCCACGAAATACAGATGTAACTCTGTGAGATGAGTTAACAGAACACTAAGCAGTTTCCCAGAAAGTTTCTTTCCAGATTCATCTGAGGATATTTCCTTTTTCACCATAGCCCTCTATGGGCTTCCAAATATCACTTTGCCAATTCCACAAGAAGTGTCTTAGCGAAAGGCTTCTTGAGGGGAAAGCTGTAACTCTGTGAGATGATTTCACAGAACACAAAGAAGTTTCTCAGAAAGCATCTTTCTCTTTTTTATCGGAGGATATTTCCTTTGGACCTATAGTCTTCAATGGGATCCGAAATATCTGTTCTCAGATTCCACAGAAATAAGGCTAGCAAAGAGATCCACGAAATACGGATGTAACTCTGTGAGATGAATGAACAGAACACTAAGCAGTTTCTCAGAAAGCTTCTTTCCAGATTTCATCTGATGATATTTCCTTTTTTACCATAGCCCTCTATGGGATTCCAAATATCACTTTGCCAGTTCCACAAGAACTGTCTTAGCGAAAGGCTTCTTGAGGGGAAAGCTGTAACTCTGTGAGATGATTACTCAGAACGCAAAGAAGTTTCTAAGAAAGCTTCTTTCTCTTTGTAATCGGAGGATATTTCCTTTGTCCCTATAGTCTTCAATGGGATCCGAAATATCTGTTCTCAGATTCCACAGAAATAAGGCTAGCAAAGAGATCCACGAAATACAGATGTAACTCTGTGAGATGAATTAACAGAACACTAAGCAGTTTCTCAGAAAGCTTCTTTCCAGATTTCATCTGAGGATATTTCCTTTTTCACCATAGCCCTCTATGGGCTTACAAATATCACATTGCCAATTCCACAAGAACTGTCCTAGCGAAAGGCTTCCTGAGGGGAAAGCTGTAACTCTGTGAGATGATTTCACAGAACACAAAGAAGTTTCTCAGACAGCTTCTTTCTCTTTGTAATCGGAGGATATTTCCTTTGGCCCTATAGTCTTCAAAGGGATCTGATATACCTGTTCTCAGATTCCACAGAAACAAGGCTAGCAAAGAGATCCACGAAATACAGATGTAACTCTGTGAGATGAATGAACAGAACACTAAGCAGTTTCTCAGAAAGCTTCTTTCCATATTTCATCTGAGGATATTTCCTTTTTCACCATAGCCCTCTATGGGCTTCCAAATATCACTTTGCCAATTCCCCAAGAACAGTCTTAGCGAAAGGATTCTTGAGGGGAAAGCTGTAACTCTGTGAGATGATTTCTCAGAACGCAAAGAAGTTTCTCAGAAAGCTTCTTTCTCTTTGTTATTGAAGGATATTTCCTTTGGCCCTATAGTCTTCAAAGGGAACCGAAATATCTGTTCTCAGATTCCACAGAAATAAGGCTAGCAAAGAGATCCACGAAATACAGATGTAACTCTGTGAGATGAATTAACAGAACACTAAGCAGTTTCTCTGAAAACTTCTTTCCAGATTCATCTGAGGATATTTCCTTTTTCACCATAGCCCTCTATGGGCTTCCAAATATCACTTTGCCAATTCCACAATAAGTGTCTTAGCGAAAGGCTACTTGAGGGGAAAGCTGTAACTCTGTGAGATGATTTCACAGAACACAAAGAAGTTTCTCAGAAAGCTTCTTTCTCTTTGTTAACGGAAGACATTTCCTTTGGCCCTATAGTCTTCAATGGGATCCGAAATATCTGTTCTCAGATTCCACAGAAATAAGGCTAGCAAAGAGATCCACGAAATACAGATGTAACTCTGTGACATGAATTAACAGAACACTAAGCAGTTTCTCAGAAAGCTTCTTTACAGATTTCATCTGATGATATTTCCTTTTTCACCATTGCCCTCTATGGGCTTCCAAATATCACTTTGCCAATTCCACAAGAACTGTCTTAGGGAAAGGCTTCTTGAGGGGAAAGCTGTAACTCTGTGAGATGATTTCACAGAAAACAAAGAAGTTTCTAAAAAAGCTTCTTTCTCTTTGTAATCGGAGGATATTTCCTTTGTCCCTATATTCTTCAAAGGGATCTGAAATACCTGTTCTCAGATTCCACAGAAATAAGGCTAGCAAAGAGATCCACGAAATACAGATGTAACTCTGTGAGATGAATGAACAGAACACTAAGCAGTTTCTCAGAAAGCTTCTTTCCTGATTTCATCTGAGGATAATTCCTTTTTCATCATAGCCCTCTATGGGCTTCCAAATATCACTTTGCCAATTCCACAAGAACTGTCTTAGTGAAAGGCTTCTTGAGGGGAAAGCTGTAACTCTGTGAGATGATTTCACAGAACACACAGAAGTTTCCATGAAAGCTTCTTTCTCTTTGTTATGGGAGGGTATTTCCTTTGGCCCTATAGTCTTCAATGGGATCCGAAATATCTGTTCTCAGATTCCAGAGAAATAAGGCTAGCAAAGAGATCCACGAAATACAGATGTAACTCTGTGACATGAATTAACAGAACACTAAGCAGTTTCTCAGAAAGCTTCTTTCCAGATTTCATCTGAGGATATTTCCTTTTTCACCATTGCCCTGTAAGAGCTTCCAAATATCACTTTGCCAATTCCACAAGAACTGTCCTAGCGAAAGGCTTCTTGAGGGGAAAGCTGTAACTCTGTGAGATGATTTCACAGAACACAAAGAAGTTTCTAAAAAAGCTTCTTTCTCTTTGTAATCGGAGGATATTTCCTTTGTCCCTATAGAATTCAAAGGGATCTGAAATACCTGTTCTCAGATTCCACAGAAATAAGGCTAGCAAAGAGATCCACGAAATACAGATGTAACTCTGTGACATGAATTAACAGAACACTAAGCAGTTTCTCAGAAAGCTTCTTTCCAGATTTCATCTGAGGATATTTCCTTTTTCACCATAGCCCTCTATGGGCTTCCAAATATCACTTTGCCAATTCCACAAGAACTGTCTTAGCGAAAGGCTTCTTGAGGGGAAAGCTGTAACTCTGTGAGATGATTTCACGGAACACAAAGAAGTTTCTCAGAAAGCTTCTTTCTCTTTGTTATCGGAGGATATTTCCTTTGGCCGTATAGTCTTCAAAGGGAACCGAAATATCTGTTCTCAGATTCCACAGAAATAAGGCTAGCAAAGAGATCCACGAAATACAGATGTAACTCTGTGAGATGAGTTAACAGAACACTAAGCAGTTTCTCAGAAAGCTTCTTTCCAGATTCATCTGAGGATATTTCCTTTTTCACCATAGCCCTCTATGGGCTTCCAAATATCACTTTGCCAATTCCACAAGAAGTGTCTTAGCGAAAGGCTTCTTGAGGGGAAAGCTGTAACTCTGTGAGATGATTTCACAGAACACAAAGAAGTTTCTCAGAAAGCATCTTTCTCTTTGTTAACGGAAGGCATTTCCTTTGGCCCTATAGTCTTCAATGGGATCCGAAATATCTGTTCTCAGATTTCACAGAAATAAGGCTAGCAAAGAGATCCACGAAATACAGATGTAACTCTGTGAGATGAATTAACAGAACACTAAGCAGTTTCTCAGAAAGCTTCTTTCCAGATTTCATCTGAGGATATTTCCTTTTTCACCATAGCCCTCTATGGGATTCCAAATATCACTTTGCCAATTCCACAAGAACTGTCCTAGCGAAAGGCTTCTTGAGGGGAAAGCTGTAACTCTGTGAGATGATTACTCAGAACGCAAAGAAGTTTCTCAGAAAGCTTCTTTCTCTTTGTTATCGGAGGATATTTCCTTTGGCCCTATAGTCTTCAATGGGATCCGAAATATCTGTTCTCAGATTCCACAGAAATAAGGCTAGCAAAGAGATCCACGAAATACAGATGTAACTCTGTGAGATGAATTAACAGAACATTAAGCAGTTTCTCAGAAAGCTTCTTTCCAGATTTCATCTGAGGATATTTCCTTTTTCACCATTGCCCTGTAAGGGCTTCCAAATATCACTTTGCCAATTCCACAAGAACTGTCCTAGCGAAAGGCTTCTTGAGGGGAAAGCTGTAACTCTGTGAGATGATTTCACAGGACACAAAGAAGTTTCTAAGAAAGCTTCTTTCTCTTTGTAATCGGAGGATATTTCCTTTGTCCCTATAGTCTTCAAAGGGATCTGATATACCTGTTCTCAGATTCCACAGAAACAAGGCTAGCAAAGAGATCCACGAAATACAGATGTAACTCTGTGAGATGAATGAACAGAACACTAAGCAGTTTCTCAGAAAGCTTCTTTCCAGATTTCATCTGAGGATATTTCCTTTTTCACCATAGCCCTCTATGGGCTTCCAAATATCACTTTGCCAATTCCACAAGAACTGTCTTAGGGAAAGGCTTCTTGAGGGGAAAGCTGTAACTCTGTGAGATGATTTCACAGAACACAAAGAAGTTTCTAAAAAAGCTTCTTTCTCTTTGTAATCGGAGGATATTTCCTTTGTCCCTATATTCTTCAAAGGGATCTGAAATACCTGTTCTCAGATTCCACAGAAATAAGGCTAGCAAAGAGATCCACGAAATACAGATGTAACTCTGTGAGATGAATGAACAGAACACTAAGCAGTTTCTCAGAAAGCTTCTTTCCTGATTTCATCTGAGTATAATTCCTTTTTCATCATAGCCCTCTATGGGCTTCCAAATATCACTTTGCCAATTGCACAAGAACTGTCTTAGTGAAAGGCTTCTTGAGGGGAAAGCTGTAACTCTGTGAGATGATTTCACAGAACACACAGAAGTTTCCAAGAAAGCTTCTTTCTCTTTGTTATGGGAGGGTATTTCCTTTGGCCCTATAGTCTTCAATGGGATCCGAAATATCTGTTCTCAGATTCCACAGAAATAAGGCTAGCAAAGAGATCCACGAAATACAGATGTAACTCTGTGACATGAATTAACAGGACACTAAGCAGTTTCTCAGAAAGCTTCTTTCCAGATTTCATCTGAGGATATTTCCTTTTTCACCATAGCCCTCTATGGGCTTCCAAATATCACTTTGCCAATTCCACAAGAACTGTCTTAGCGAAAGGCTTCTTGAGGGGAAAGCTGTAACTCTGTGAGATGATTTCACAGAACACAAAGAAGTTTCTCAGAAAGCTTCTTTCTCTTTGTTATCGGAGGATATTTCCTTTGGCCGTATATTCTTCAAAGGGAACCGAAATATCTGTTCTCAGATTCCACAGAAATAAGGCTAGCAAAGAGATCCACGAAATACAGATGTAACTCTGTGAGATGAATTAACAGAACACTAAGCAGTTTCTCAGAAAGCTTCTTTCCAGATTTCATCTGAGGATATTTCCTTTTTCACCATTGCCCTGTAAGAGCTTCCAAATATCACTTTGCCAATTCCACAAGAACTGTCCTAGCGAAAGGCTTCTTGCGGGGAAAGCTGTAACTCTGTGAGATGATTTCACAGAACACAAAGAAGTTTCTAAGAAAGCTTCTTTCTCTTTGTAATCGGAGGATATTTCCTTTGTCCCTATAGTCTTCAAAGGGATCTGATATACCTGTTATCAGATTCCACAGAAATAAGGCTAGCAAAGAGATCCACGAAATACAGATGTAACTCTGTGAGATGAATTAACAGAACACTAAGCAGTTTCTCAGAAAGCTTCTTTCCAGATTTCATCTGAGGATATTTCCTTTTTCACCATAACCCTCTTTGGGCTTCCAAATATCACTTTGCCAATTCCACAAGAACTGTCTTAGCGAAAGGCTTCTTGAGGGGAAAGCTGTAACTCTGTGAGATGATTTCTCAGAACGCAAAGAAGTTTCTCAGAAAGCTTCTTTCTCTTTGTTATTGGAGGATATTTCCTTCGGCCCTATAGTCTTCAAAGGGAACCGAAATATCTGTTCTCAGATTCCACAGAAATAAGGCTAGCAAAGAGATCCACGAAATACAGATGTAACTCTGTGACATGATTTAACAGAACACTAAGCAGTTTCTCAGAAAGCTCCTTTACAGATTTCATCTGATGATAATTCCTTTTTCACCATTGCCCTCTATGGGCTTCCAAATATCACTTTGCCAATTCCACAAGAACTGTCTTAGGGAAAGGCTTCTTGAGGGGAAAGCTGTAACTCTGTGAGATGATTTCACAGAACACAAAGAAGTTTCTAAAAAAGCTTCTTTCTCTTTGTAATCGGAGGATATTTCCTTTGTCCCTATAGTCTTCAAAGGGATCTGAAATACCTGTTCTCAGATAGCACAGAAATAAGGCTAGCAAAGAGATCCACGAAATACAGATGTAACTCTGTGAGATGAATTAACAGAACACTAAGCAGTTTCTCAGGAAGCTTCTTTCCATATTTCATCTGAGGATATTCCCTTTTTCACCACAGCCCTCTATGGGCTTCCAAATATCACTTTGCCAATTCCACAAGAAGTGTCTTAGCGAAAGGCTTCTTGAGGGGAAAGCTGTAACTCTGTGACATGATTTCTCAGAACGCGAAGAATTTTCTCAGAAAGCTTCTTTCTCTTTGTTATCGGAGAATATTTCCTTTGGCCCTATAGTCTTCAATGGGATCCGAAATATCTGTTCTCAGATTCCACAGAAATAAGGCTAGCAAAGAGATCCACGAAATACAGATGTAATTCTGTGAGATGAATTAACAGAACACTAAGCAGTTTCTCAGAAAGCTTCTTTACAGATTTCATCTCAGGATATTTCCTTTTTCACCACAGCCCTCTATGGGCTTCCAAATATCACTTTGCCTATTCCACAAGAAGTGTCTTAGCGAAAGTTTTCTTGAGGGGAAAGCTGTAACTCTGTGAGATGATTTCACAGAACACACAGAAGTTTCCAAGAAAGCTTCTTTCTCTTTGTTATGGGAGGATATTTCCTTTGGCCGTATAGTCTTCAAAGGGAACCGAAATATCTGTTCTCAGATTCCACAGAAATAAGGCTAGCAAAGAGATCCACGAAATACAGATGTAACTCTGTGAGATGAGTTAACAGAACACTAAGCAGTTTCTCAGAAAGCTTCTTTCCAGATTCATCTGAGGATATTTCCTTTTTCACCATAGCCCTCTATGGGCTTCCAAATATCACTTTGCCAATTCCACAAGAAGTGTCTTAGCGAAAGGCTTCTTGAGGGGAAAGCTGTAACTCTGTGAGATGATTTCACAGAACACAAAGAAGTTTCTCAGAAAGCATCTTTCTCTTTGTTATCGGAGGATATTTCCTTTGGACCTATAGTCTTCAATGGGATCCGAAATATCTGTTCTCAGATTCCACAGAAATAAGGCTAGCAAAGAGATCCACCAAATACGGATGTAACTCTGTGAGATGAATGAACAGAACACTAAGCAGTTTCTCAGAAAGCTTCTTTCCAGATTTCATCTGATGATATTTCCTTTTTTACCATAGCCCTCTATGGGATTCCAAATATCACTTTGCCAGTTCCACAAGAACTGTCTTAGCGAAAGGCTTCTTGAGGGGAAAGCTGTAACTCTGTGAGATGATTACTCAGAACGCAAAGAAGTTTCTAAGAAAGCTTCTTTCTCTTTGTAATCGGAGGATATTTCCTTTGTCCCTATAGTCTTCAATGGGATCCGAAATATCTGTTCTCAGATTCCACAGAAATAAGGCTAGCAAAGAGATCCACGAAATACAGATGTAACTCTGTGAGATGAATTAACAGAACACTAAGCAGTTTCTCAGAAAGCTTCTTTCCAGATTTCATCTGAGGATATTTCCTTTTTCACCATAGCCCTCTATGGGCTTACAAATATCACATTGCCAATTCCACAAGAACTGTCCTAGCGAAAGGCTTCCTGAGGGGAAAGCTGTAACTCTGTGAGATGATTTCACAGAACACAAAGAAGTTTCTCAGACAGCTTCTTTCTCTTTGTAATCGGAGGATATTTCCTTTGGCCCTATAGTCTTCAAAGGGATCTGATATACCTGTTCTCAGATTCCACAGAAACAAGGCTAGCAAAGAGATCCACGAAATACAGATGTAACTCTGTGAGATGAATGAACAGAACACTAAGCAGTTTCTCAGAAAGCTTCTTTCCAGATTTCATCTGAGGATATTTCCTTTTTCACCATAGCCCTCTATGGGCTTCCAAATATCACTTTGCCAATTCCCCAAGAACAGTCTTAGCGAAAGGATTCTTGAGGGGAAAGCTGTAACTCTGTGAGATGATTTCTCAGAACGCAAAAAAGTTTCTCAGAAAGCTTCTTTCTCTTTGTTATTGAAGGATATTTCCTTTGGCCCTATAGTCTTCAAAGGGAACCGAAATATCTGTTCTCAGATTCCACAGAAATAAGGCTAGCAAAGAGATCCACGAAATACAGATGTAACTCTGTGAGATGAATTAACAGAACACTAAGCAGTTTCTCTGAAAACTTCTTTCCAGATTCATCTGAGGATATTTCCTTTTTCACCATAGCCCTCTATGGGCTTCCAAATATCACTTTGCCAATTCCACAAGAAGTGTCTTAGCGAAAGGCTACTTGAGGGGAAAGCTGTAACTCTGTGAGATGATTTCACAGAACACAAAGAAGTTTCTCAGAAAGCTTCTTTCTCTTTGTTAACGGAAGACATTTCCTTTGGCCCTATAGTCTTCAATGGGATCCGAAATATCTGTTCTCAGATTCCACAGAAATAAGGCTAGCAAAGAGATCCACGAAATACAGATGTAACTCTGTGACATGAATTAACAGAACACTAAGCAGTTTCTCAGAAAGCTTCTTTACAGATTTCATCTGATGATATTTCCTTTTTCACCATTGCCCTCTATGGGCTTCCAAATATCACTTTGCCAATTCCACAAGAATTGTCTTAGGGAAAGGCTTCTTGAGGGGAAAGCTGTAACTCTGTGAGATGATTTCACAGAACACAAAGAAGTTTCTAAAAAAGCTTCTTTCTCTTTGTAATCGGAGGATATTTCCTTTGTCCCTATATTCTTCAAAGGGATCTGAAATACCTGTTCTCAGATTCCACAGAAATAAGGCTAGCAAAGAGATCCACGAAATACAGATGTAACTCTGTGAGATGAATGAACAGAACACTAAGCAGTTTCTCAGAAAGCTTCTTTCCTGATTTCATCTGAGGATAATTCCTTTTTCATCATAGCCCTCTATGGGCTTCCAAATATCACTTTGCCAATTCCACAAGAACTGTCTTAGTGAAAGGCTTCTTGAGGGGAAAGCTGTAACTCTGTGAGATGATTTCACAGAACACACAGAAGTTTCCAAGAAAGCTTCTTTCTCTTTGTTATGGGAGGGTATTTCCTTTGGCCCTATAGTCTTCAATGGGATCCGAAATATCTGTTCTCAGATTCCACAGAAATAAGGCTAGCAAAGAGATCCACGAAATACAGATGTAACTCTGTGACATGAATTAACAGAACACTAAGCAGTTTCTCAGAAATCTTCTTTCCAGATTTCATCTGAGGATATTTCCTTTTTCACCATAGCCCTCTATGGGCTTCCAAATATCACTTTGCCAATTCCACAAGAACTGTCTTAGCGAAAGGCTTCTTGAGGGGAAAGCTGTAACTCTGTGAGATGATTTCACGGAACACAAAGAAGTTTCTCAGAAAGCTTCTTTCTCTTTGTTATCGGAGGATATTTCCTTTGGCCGTATAGTCTTCAAAGGGAACCGAAATATCTGTTCTCAGATTCCACAGAAATAAGGCTAGCAAAGAGATCCACGAAATACAGATGTAACTCTGTGAGATGAATTAACAGAACACTAAGCAGTTTCTCAGAAAGCTTCTTTCCAGATTTCATCTGAGGATATTTCCTTTTTCACCATTGCCCTGTAAGAGCTTCCAAATATCACTTTGCCAATTCCACAAGAACTGTCCTAGCGAAAGGCTTCTTGCGGGGAAAGCTGTAACTCTGTGAGATGATTTCACAGAACACAAAGAAGTTTCTAAGAAAGCTTCTTTCTCTTTGTAATCGGAGGATATTTCCTTTGTCCCTATAGTCTTCAAAGGGATCTGATATACCTGTTCTCAGATTCCACAGAAATAAGGCTAGCAAAGATATCCACGAAATACACATGTAACTCTGTGAGATGAATTAACAGAACACTAAGCAGTTTCTCAGAATGCTTCTTTCCAGATTCATCTGAGGATATATCCTTTTTCACCATAGCCCTCTTTGGGCTTCCAAATATCACTTTGCCAATTCCACAAGAAGTGTCTTAGCGAAAGGCTTCTTGAGGGGAAAGCTGTAACTCTGTGAGATGATTTCACAGAACACAAAGAAGTTTCTCAGAAAGCTTCTTTCTCTTTGTTAACGGAAGACATTTCCTTTGGCCCTATAGTCTTCAAAGGGATCCGAAATATCTGTTCTCAGATTCCACAGAAATAAGGCTAGCAAAGAGATCCACGAAATACAGATGTAACTCTGTGACATGATTTAACAGAACACTAAGTAGTTTCTCAGAAAGCTTCTTTACAGATATCATCTGATGATAATTCCTTTTTCACCATTGCCCTCTATGGGCTTCCAAATATCACTTTGCCAATTCCACAAGAACTGTCTTAGGGAAAGGCTTCTTGAGGGGAAAGCTGTAACTCTGTGAGATGATTTCACAGAACACAAAGAAGTTTCTAAAAAAGCTTCTTTCTCTTTGTAATCGGAGGATATTTCCTTTGTCCCTATACTCTTCAAAGGGATCTGAAATATCTGTTCTCAGATTCCACAGAAATAAGGCTAGCAAAGAGATCCACGAAATACAGATGTAACTCTGTGAGATGAATTAACAGAACACTAAGCAGTTTCTCAGAAAGCTTCTTTCCAGATTTCATCTGAGGATATGTCCTTTTTCACCACAGCCCTCTATGGGCTTCCAAATATCACTTTGCCAATTCCACAAGAAGTGTCTTAGCGAAAGGCTTCTTGAGGAGAAAGCTGTAACTCTGTGACATGATTTCTCAGAACGCGAAGAAGTTTCTCAGAAAGCTTCTTTCTCTTTGTTATCGGAGGATATTTCCTTTGGCCCTATAGTCTTCAATGGGATCCGAAATATCTGTTCTCAGATTCCACAGAAATAAGGCTAGCAAAGAGATCCACGAAATACAGATGTAACTCTGTGAGATGAATTAACAGAACACTAAGCAGTTTCCCAGAAAGCTTCTTTACAGATTTCATCTCAGGATATTTCCTTTTTCACCACAGCCCTCTATGGGCTTCCAAATATCACTTTGCCAATTCCACAAGAAGTGTCTTAGCGAAAGGCTTCTTGAGGGGAAAGCTGTAACTCTGTGAGATGATTTCACAGAACACACAGAAGTTTCCAAGAACACTTCTTTCTCTTTGTTTTGGGAGGATATTTCCTTTGGCCCTATAGTCTTCAAAGGGATCCGAAATATCTGTTCTCAGATTTCACAGAAATAAGGCTAGCAAAGAGATCCATGAAATACAGATGTAACTCTGTGAGATGAATTAACAGAACACTAAGCAGTTTCTCAGAAAGCTTCTTTCCAGATTTCATCTGAGGATATTTCCTTTTTCACCATAGCCCTCTATGGGCTTCGAAATATCACTTTGCCAATTCCCCAAGAACTGTCTTAGCGAAAGGCTTCTTGAGGGGAAAGCTGTAACTCTGTGAGATGATTTCACGGAACACAAAGAAGTTTCTCAGAAAGCTTCTTTCTTTTTGTAATCGGAGGATATTTCCTTTGTCCCTATAGTCTTCAAAGGGATCTGAAATACCTGTTCTCACCTTCCACAGAAATAAGGCTAGCAAAGAGATCCACGAAATACAGATGTAACTCTGTGAGATTAATTAACAGAACACTAAGCAGATTCTCAGAAAGCTTCTTTAAAGATTCATCTGAGGATATTTCCTTTTTCACCATAGCCCTCTTGGGCTTCCAAATATCACTTTGCCAATTCCACAAGAAGTGTCTTAGCGAAAGGCTTCTTGAGGGGAAAGCTGTAACTCTGTGAGATGATTTAACAGAACACAAAGAAGTTTCTCAGAAAGCTTCTTTCTCTTTGATAACGGAAGACATTTCCTTTGGCCCTTTAGTCTTCAAAGGGATCCGAAATATCTGTTCTCAGATTCCACAGAAATAAGGCTAGCAAAGAGATCCACGAAATACAGATGTAACTCTGTGACATGATTTAACAGAACACTAAGCAGTTTCTCAGAAAGCTTCTTTACAGATTTCATCTGATGATAATTCCTTTTTCACCATTGCCCTCTATGGGCTTCCAAATATCACTTTGCCAATTCCACAAGAACTGTCTTAGCGAAAGGCTTCTTGAGGGTAAAGCTGTAACTCTGTGAGATGATTTCACAGAACACAAAGAAGTTTCTAAAAAAGCTTCTTTCTCTTTGAAATCGGAGGATATTTCCTTTGTCCCTATAGTCTTCAAAGGGATCTGAAATACCTGTTCTCAGATTCCACAGAAATAAGGCTAGCAAAGAGATCCACGAAATACAGATGTAACTCTGTGAGATGAATTAACAGAACACTAAGCAGTTTCTCAGAAAGCTTCTTTCCAGATTTCATCTGAGGATATTTCCTTTTTCACCATAGCCCTCTATGGGCTTCCAAATATCACTTTGCCAGTTCCACAAGAACTGTCTTAGCGAAAGGCTTGTTGAGGGGAATGCTGTAACTCTGTGAGATGATTTCACGGAACACAAAGAAGTTTCTCAGACAGCTTCTTTCTCTTTGTTATCGGAGGATATTTCCTTTGGCCCTATAGTCTTCAAAGGGATCCGAAATATCTGTTCTCAGATTTCACAGAAATAAGGCTAGCAAAGAGATCCATGAAATACAGAAGTAACTCTGTGAGATGAATTAACAGAACACTAAGCAGTTTCTCAGAAAGCTTCTTTCCAGATTTCATCTGAGGATATTTCCTTTTTCACCATAGCCCTCTATGGGCTTCCAAATATCACTTTGCCAATTCCCCAAGAACTGTCTTAGCGAAAGGCTTCTTGAGGGGAAAGCTGTAACTCTGTGAGATGATTTCACAGAACACAAAGAAGTTTCTCAGAAAGCTTCTTTCTTTTTGTAATCGGAGGATATTTCCTTTGTCCCTATAGTCTTCAAAGGGATCTGAAATACCTGTTCTCAGCTTCCACAGAAATAAGGCTAGCAAAGAGATCCACGAAATACAGATGTAACTCTGTGAGATGAATTAACAGAACACTAAGCAGTTTCTCAGAAAGCTTCTTTCCAGATTTCATCTGAGGATATATCCTTTTTCACCATAGCCCACTATGGGCTTCCAAATATCACTTTGCCAATTCCAAAAGAACTGTCTTAGCGAAAGGCTTCTTGAGGCTAAAGCTGTAACTCTGTGAGATGATTTCACAGAACACAAAGAAGTTTCTCAGAAAGCTTCTTTCTCTGTGTAATCGGAGGATATTTCCTTTGTCCCTATAGTCTTCAAAGGGATATGATATACCTGTTCTCAGATTCCACAGAAATAAGGCTAGCAAAGAGATCCACGAAATACAGATGCAACTCTGTGAGATGAATTAACAGAACACTAAGCAGTTTCTCAGAAAGATTCTTTCCAGATTTCATCTGAGGATATTTCCTTTTTCACCATAGCCCTCTATGGGCTTCCAAATATCACTTTGCCAATTCCACAAGAACTGTCTTAGCGAAAGGTTTCTTGAGGGGAAAGCTGTAACTCTGTGAGATGATTTCTCAGAACGCGAAGAAGTTTCTCAGAAAGCTTCTTTCTCTCTGTTATCGGAGGACATTTCCTTTGACCCTATAGTCTTCAAAGGGAACCGAAATATCTGTTCTCAGATTCCACAGAAATAAGGCTTGCAAAGAGATCCACGAAATACCGATGTAACTCTGTGAGATGAATTAACAGAACACTATGCAGTTTCTCAGAAAGCTTCTTTCCAGATTCATCTGAGGATATTTCCTTTTTAACCATAACCCACTATGGGCTTCCAAATATCACTTTGCCAATTCCACAAGAAGTGTCTTAGCGAAAGGCTTCTTGAGGGGAAAGCTGTAACTCTGTGAGATGATTTCACAGAACACAAAGAAGTTTCTCAGAAAGCTTCTTTCTCTTTGTTAACGGAAGACATTTCCTTTGGCCCTATAGTCTTCAATGGGATACGAAATATCTGTTCTCAGATTCCACAGAAATAAGGCTAGCAAAGAGATCCACGAAATACAGATGTAACTCTGTGAGATGAATTAACAGAACACTAAGCAGTTTCTCAGAAAGCTTCTTTCCAGATTTCATCTGAGGATATTTCCTTTTTCACCATAGCCCACTATGGGTTTCCAAATATCACTTTGTCAATTCCACAAGAACTGTCTTAGCGAAAGGCTTCTTGAGGGGAAAGCTATAACTCTGTGAGATGATTTCACAGAACACAAAGAAGTTTCTCAGAAAGCTTCTTTCTCTTTGTTATCGGAGGATATTTCCTTTGGCCCTATACTCTTCAAAGGGATCCGAAATATCTGTTCTCAGATTCCACAGAAATAAGGCTAGCAAAGATATCCACGAAATACAGATGTAACTCTGTGAGATGAATTAACAGAACACTAAGCAGTTTCTCAGAAAGCTTCTTTCCAGATTTCATCTGAGGATATTTCCTTTTTCACCATTGCCCTCTATGGGCTTCCAAATATAACATTGCCAATTCCACAAGAACTGTCTTAGCGAAAGGCTTCTTGAGGGAAAAGCTGTAACTCTGTGAGATGATTTCGCAGAACACAAAGAAGTTTCTAAGAAAGCTTCTTTCTCTTTGTAATCGGAGGATATTTCCTTTGTCCCTATAGTCTTCAAAGGGATCTGATACACCTGTTCTCAGATTCCACAGAAATAAGGCTAGCAAAGAGATCCACGAAATACAAATGCAACTCTCTGAGATGAATTAACAGAACGCTAAGCAGTTTCTCAGAAAGCTTCTTTCCAGATTTCATCTGAGGATATTTCCTTTTTCACCATAGCCCTCTATGGGCTTCCAAATATCACTTTGCCAATTCCACAAGAACTGTCTTAGCGAAAGGCTTCTTGAGGGGAAAGCTGTAACTCTGTGAGATGATTTCTCAGAACGCAAAGAAGTTTCTCAGAAAGCTTCTTTCTCTCTGTTATCGGAGGACATTTCCTTTGGCCCTATAGTCTTCAATGGGATTCGAAATATCTGTTCTCAGATTCCACAGAAATAAGGCTTGCAAAGAGATCCACGAAATACAGATGTAACTCTGTGGGATGAATTAACAGAACACTAAGCAGTTTCTCAGAAAGCTTCTTTCCAGATTTCATCTGAGGATATTTCCTTTTTCACCATAGCCCACTATGTGCTTCCAAATATCACTTTGCCAATTCCACAAGAAGTGTCTTAGCGAAAGGCTTCTTGAGGGGAAAGCTGTAACTCTGTGAGATGATTTCTCAGAATGCAAAGAAGTTTCTCAGAAAGCTTCTTTCTCTTTGTTATCGGAGGATATTTCCTTTGGCCCTATAGTCTTCAAAGGGTTCCGAAATATCTGTTCTCAGATTCCACAGAAATAAGGCTAGCAAAGAGATCCGCTAAATACAGATGTAACTCTGTGAGATGAATTAACAGAACACTAAGCAGTTTCTCAGAAAGCTTCTTTACAGATTTCATCTGAGGATATTTCCTTTTTCACCATAGCCCTCTATGGGCTTCCAAATATCACTTTGCCAATTCCACAAGAACTGTCTTAGCGAAAGGCTTCTTGAGGGGAAAGCTGTAACTCGGCGAGATGATTTCACAGAACACACAGAAGTTTCCAAGAAAGCTTCTTTCTCTTTGTTATGGGAGGATATTTCCTTTGGCCCTATAGTCTTCAATGGGATCCGAAATATCTGTTCTCAGATTCCACAGAAACAAGGCTAGCAAAGAGATCCACGAAATACAGATGTAATTCTGTGAGATGAATTAACAGAACACTAAGCAGTTTCTCAGAAATCTTCTTTCTCTTTGTTATCGGAAGATATTTCCTTTGGCCCTATAATCTTCAATGGGATCCGAAATATCTGTTCTCAGATTCCACAGATATAAGGCTAGCAAAGAGATCCACGAAATACAGATGTAACTCTGTGAGATGAATTAACAGAACACTAAGCAGTTTCTCAGAAAGCTTCTTTCCAGATTTCATCTGAGGATATTTCCTTTTTCACCATAGCCCACTATGGGCTTCCAAATATCACTTTGCCAATTCCACAAGAACTGTCTTAGCGAAATTCTTCTTGAGGGGAAAGCTGTAACTCTGTGAGATGATTTCACAGAACACAAAGAAGTTTTTCAGAAAGCTTCTTTCCCTTTGTTATCGGAGGATATTTCCTTTGGCCCTATACTCTTCAAATGGATCCGAAATATCTGTTCTCAGATTCCACAGAAATAAGGCTAGCAAAGATATCCACGAAATACAGATGTAACTCTGTGAGATGAATTAACAGAACACTAAGCAGTTTTTCAGAAAGCTTCTTTCCAGATTTCATTTGAGGATATTTCCTTTTTCACCATTGCCCTATATGGGCTTCCAAATATCACATTGCCAATTCCACAAGAACTGTCTTAGCGAAAGGCTTCTTGAGGGAAAAGCTGTAACTTTGTGAGATGATTTCACAGAACACAAAGAAGTTTCTCAGAAAGCTTCTTTCTCTTTGTAATCGGAGGATATTTCCTTTGTCCCTATAGTCTTCAAAGGGATCTGATATACCTGCTTTCAGATTCCACAGAAATAAGGCTAGCAAAGAGATCCACGAAATACAAATGCAACTCTGTGAGATGAATTAACAGAACACTAAGCAGTTTCTCAGAAAGCTTCTTTCCAGATTTCATCTGAGCATATTTCCTTTTTCACCATAGCCCTCTATGGGCTTCCAAATATCACTTTGCCAATTCCACAAGAACTGTCTTAGCGAAAGGCTTCTTGAGGGGAAAGCTGTAACTCTGTGAGATGATTTCTCAGAACGCAAAGAAGTTTCTCAGAAAGCTTCTTTCTCTCTGTTATCGGAGGACATTTCCTTTGGCCCTATAGTCTTCAATGGGATCCGAAATATCTGTTCTCAGATTCCACAGAAATAAGGCTAGCAAAGATATCCACGAAATACAGATGTAACACTGTGAGATGAATTAACAGAACACTAATCAGTTTCTCAGAAAGCTTCTTTCCAGATTTCATCTGAGGATATTTCCTTTTTCACCATAGCCCTCTATGGGATTCCAAATGTCTCTTTGCCAATTCCACAAGAACTGTCCTAGCGAAAGGCTTCTTGAGGGGAAAGCTGTAACTCTGTGAGATGATTTCTCAGAATGCAAAGAAGTTTCTCAGAAAGCTTCTTTCTCTTTGTTATCGGAGGATATTTCCTTTGGACCTATAGTCTTCAATGCGTTCCGAAATATCTGTTCTCAGATTCCACAGAAATAAGGCTAGCAAAGAGATCCACGAAATACAGATGTAACTCTGTGAGATGAATTAACAGAACACTAAGCAGTTTCTCAGAAAGCTTCTTTCCAGATTTCATCTGAGGATATTTCCTTTTTCACCATAGCCCTCTATGGGCTTCCAAATATCACTTTGCCAATTCCACAAGAACTGTCTTAGCGAAAGGCTTCTTGAGGGGAAAGCTGTAACTCTGTGAGATGATTTCTCAGAACGCAAAGAAGTTTCTCAGAAAGCTTCTTTCTCTCTGTTATCGGAGGACATTTCCTTTGGCCCTATAGTCTTCAATGGGATCCGAAATATCTGTTCTCAGATTCCACAGAAATAAGGCTTGCAAAGAGATCCACGAAATACAGATGTAACTCTGTGAGATGAATTAACAGAACACTAAGCAGTTTCTCAGAAAGCTTCTTTCCAGATTCATCTGAGGATATTTCCTTTTTCACCATAGCCCTCTATGGGCTTCCAAATATCACTTTGCCAATTCCACAAGAAGTGTCTTAGCGAAAGGCTTCTTGAGGGGAAAGCTGTAACTCTGTGAGATGATTTCACAGAACACAGAGAAGTTTCTCAGAAAGCTTCTTTCGCTTTGTTAACGGAAGACATTTCCTTTGGCCCTATAGTCTTCAATGGGATCCGAAATATCTGTTCTCAGATTCCACAGAAATAAGGCTAGCAAAGAGATCCACGAAATACAGATGTAACTCTGTGAGATGAATTAACAGAACACTAAGCAGTTTCTCAGAAAGCTTCTTTCCAGATTTCATCTGAGGATATTTCCTTTTCCACCATAGCCCACTATGGGCTTCCAAATATCACTTTGCCAATTCCACAAGAACTGTCTTAGCGAAATTCTACTTGAGGGGAAAGCTGTAACTCTGTGAGATGATTTCACAGAACACAAAGAAGTTTCTCAGAAAGCTTCTTTCTCTTTGTTATCAGAGGATATTTCCTTTGGCCCTATACTCTTCAAATGGATCCGAAATATCTGTTCTCAGATTCCACAGAAATAAGGCTAGCAAAGATATCCACGAAATACAGATGTAACTCTGTGAGATGAATTAACAGAACACTAAGCAGTTTCTCAGAAAGCTTCTTTCCAGATTTCATCTGAGGATATTTCCTTTTTCACCATTGCCCTCTAAGGGCTTCCAAATATCACATTGCCAATTCCACAAGAACTGTCTTAGCGAAAGGCTTCTTGAGGGAAAAGCTGTAACTCTGTGAGATGATTTCACAGAACACAAAGAAGTTTCTAAGAAAGCTTCTTTCTCTTTGTAATCGGAGGATATTTCCTTTATCCCTATAGTCTTCAAAGGGATCTGATATACCTGTTCTCAGATTCCACAGAAATAAGGCTAGCAAACAGATCCACGAAATACAGATGTAACTCTGTGACATGAATGAAAAGAACTCTAAGCAGTTTCTCAGAAAGCTTCTTTCCAGATTTCTTCTGAGGATATTTCCTTTTTCACCATAGCCCTCTATGGGATTCCAAATATCACTTTGCCAATTCCACAAGAACTGTCCTAGCGAAAGGCTTCTTGAGGGGAAAGCTGTAACTCTGTGAGATGATTTCTCAGAACGCATAGAAGTTTCTCAGAAAGCTTCCTACTCTTTATTATCGGAGGATATTTCCTTTGGCCCTATAGTCTTCAATGGGATCCGAAATATCTGTTCTCAGATTCCACAGAAATAAGGCTAGCAAAGAGATCCACGAAATATAGATGTAACTCTGTGAGATGAATGAACAGAACACTAAGCAGTTTCTCAGAAAGCTTCTTTCCAGATTTCATCAGAGGATATTTCCTTTTTCACCATAGCCCTCTATGGGCTTCCAAATATCACTTTGCCAATTCCACAAGAAGTGTCTTAGCGAAAGGCTTCTTGAGGGGAAAGCTGTAACTCTGTGAGATGATTTCACAGAACACACAGAAGTTTCCACGAAAGCTTCTTTCTCTTTGTTATGGGAGGATATTTCCTTTGGCCCTATAGTCTTCAATGGGATCCGAAATATCTGTTCTCAGATTCCACAGAAATAAGGCTAGCAAACAGATCCACGAAATACAGATGTAACTCTGTGAGATGAATTAACAGAACACTAAGCAGTTTCTCAGAAAGCTTCTTTACAGATTTCATCTGATGATATTTCCTTTTTCACCTTTGCCCTCTATGGGCTTCCAAATATCACTTTGCCAATTCCACAAGAAGTGTCTTAGCGAAAGGCTTCTTGAGGGGAAAGCTGTAACTCTGTGAGATGATTTCTCAGAATGCAAAGAAGTTTCTCAGAAAGCTTCTTTCTCTTTGTTATCGGAGGATATTTCCTTTGGCCCTATAGTCTTCAAAGGGTTCCGAAATATCTGTTCTCAGATTCCACAGAAATAAGGCTAGCAAAGAGATCCGCTAAATACAGATGTAACTCTGTGAGATGAATTAACAGAACACTAAGCAGTTTCTCAGAAAGCTTCTTTACAGATTTCATCTGAGGATATTTCCTTTTTCACCATAGCCCTCTATGGGCTTCCAAATATCACTTTGCCAATTCCACAAGAACTGTCTTAGCGAAAGGCTTCTTGAGGGGAAAGCTGTAACTCGGCGAGATGATTTCACAGAACACACAGAAGTTTCCAAGAAAGCTTCTTTCTCTTTGTTATGGGAGGATATTTCCTTTGGCCCTATAGTCTTCAATGGGATCCGAAATATCTGTTCTCAGATTCCACAGAAACAAGGCTAGCAAAGAGATCCACGAAATACAGATGTAATTCTGTGAGATGAATTAACAGAACACTAAGCAGTTTCTCAGAAATCTTCTTTCTCTTTGTTATCGGAAGATATTTCCTTTGGCCCTATAATCTTCAATGGGATCCGAAATATCTGTTCTCAGATTCCACAGATATAAGGCTAGCAAAGAGATCCACGAAACACAGATGTAACTCTGTGAGATGAATTAGCAGAACACTAAGCAGTTTCTCAGAAAGCTTCTTTCCAGATTTCATCTGAGGATATTTCCTTTTTCACCATAGCTCTCTATGGGCTTCCAAATATCACTTTGCCAATTCCACAAGAACTGTCTTAGCGAAAGGCTTCTTGAGGGGAAAGCTGTAAATCTGTGGGATGATTTCACAGAACACACAGAAGTTTCCAAGAAAGCTTCTTTCTCTTTGTTATCGGAGAATATTTCCTTTGGCCCTATAGTCTTCAATGGGATCCGAAATATCTGTTCTCAGATTCCACAGAAATAAGGCTAGCAAAGAGATCCACGAAATACAGATGTAACTCTGTTAGATGAATGAACAGAACACTAAGCAGTTTCTGAGAAAGCCTCTTGCCAGATTTCATCTGAGAATATTTCCTTTTTCACCATAGCCCTCTATGGGCTTCCAAATATCACTTTGCCAATTCCACAAGAAGTGTCTTAGCGAAAGGCTTCTTGAGGGGAAAGCTGTAACTCTGTGAGATGATTTCACAGAACACAAAGAAGTTTCTCAGAACCCTTCTTTCTCTTTGTTATTGGAAGACATTTCCTTTGGCCCTATAGTCTTCAATGGGATCCGAAATATCTGTTCTCAGATTCCACAGAAATAAGGCTAGCAAAGAGATCCACGAAATACAGATGTAACTCGGTGAGATGAATTAACAGAACACTAAGCAGTTTCTCAGAAAGCTTCTTTACAGATTTCATCTGATGATATTTCCTTTTTCACCATTGCCCTCTATGGGCTTCCAAATATCACATTGCCAATTCCACAAGAACTGTCTTAGCGAAAGGCTTCTTGAGAGAAAAGCTGTAACTCTGTGAGATGATTTCACAGAACACAAAGAAGTTTCTAAGAAAGCTTCTTTCTCTGTGTAATCGGAGATTATTTCCTTTGTCCCTATAGTCTTCAAAGGGATATGATATACCTGTTCTCACATTCCACAGAAATAAGGCTAGTAAGAGATCCACGAAATACAGATGCAACTCTGTGAGATGAATTAACAGAACACTAAGCAGTTTCTCAGAAAGCTTCTTTCCAGATTTCATCTGAGGATATTTCCTTTTTCACCATAGCCCTCTATGGGCTTCCAAATATCACTTTGCCAATTCCACAAGAACTGTCTTAGCGAAAGGCTTCTTGAGGGGAAAGCTGTAACTCTGTGAGATGATTTCTCAGAACGCAAAGAAGTTTCTCAGAAAGCTTCGTTCTCTCTGTTATCGGAGGACATTTCCTTTGGCCCTATAGTCTTCAATGGGATCCGAAATATCTGTTCTCAGATTCCACAGAAATAAGGCTTGCAAAGAGATCCACGAAATACAGATGTAACTCTGTGAGATGAATTAACAGAACACTAAGCAGTTTCTCAGAAAGCTTCTTTCCAGATTCATCTGAGGATATTTCCTTTTTCACCATAGCCCTCTATGGGCTTCCAAATATCACTTTGCCAATTCCACAAGAAGTGTCTTAGCGAAAGGCTTCTTGAGGGGAAAGCTGTAACTCTGTGAGATGATTTCACAGAACACAAAGAAGTTTCTCAGAAAGCTTCTTTCTCTTTGTTAACGGAAGACATTTCCTTTGGCCCTATAGTCTTCAATGGGATCCGAAATATCTGTTCTCAGATTCCACAGAAATAAGGCTAGCAAAGAGATCCACGAAATACAGATGTAACTCTGTGAGATGAATTAACAGAACACTAAGCAGTTTCTCAGAAAGCTTCTTTCCAGATTTCATCTGAGGATATTTCCTTTTTCACCATAGCCCACTATGGGCTTCCAAATATCACTTTGCCAATTCCACAAGAACTGTCTTAGCGAAATTCTTCTTGAGGGGAAAGCTGTAACTCTGTGAGATGATTTCACAGAACACAAAGAAGTTTTTCAGAAAGCTTCTTTCCCTTTGTTATCGGAGGATATTTCCTTTGGCCCTATACTCTTCAAATGGATCCGAAATATCTGTTCTCAGATTCCACAGAAATAAGGCTAGCAAAGATATCCACGAAATACAGATGTAACTCTGTGAGATGAATTAACAGAACACTAAGCAGTTTTTCAGAAAGCTTCTTTCCAGATTTCATTTGAGGATATTTCCTTTTTCACCATTGCCCTATATGGGCTTCCAAATATCACATTGCCAATTCCACAAGAACTGTCTTAGCGAAAGGCTTCTTGAGGGAAAAGCTGTAACTTTGTGAGATGATTTCACAGAACACAAAGAAGTTTCTCAGAAAGCTTCTTTCTCTTTGTAATCGGAGGATATTTCCTTTGTCCCTATAGTCTTCAAAGGGATCTGATATACCTGCTTTCAGATTCCACAGAAATAAGGCTAGCAAAGAGATCCACGAAATACAAATGCAACTCTGTGAGATGAATTAACAGAACACTAAGCAGTTTCTCAGAAAGCTTCTTTCCAGATTTCATCTGAGCATATTTCCTTTTTCACCATAGCCCTCTATGGGCTTCCAAATATCACTTTGCCAATTCCACAAGAACTGTCTTAGCGAAAGGCTTCTTGAGGGGAAAGCTGTAACTCTGTGAGATGATTTCTCAGAACGCAAAGAAGTTTCTCAGAAAGCTTCTTTCTCTCTGTTATCGGAGGACATTTCCTTTGGCCCTATAGTCTTCAATGGGATCCGAAATATCTGTTCTCAGATTCCACAGAAATAAGGCTAGCAAAGATATCCACGAAATACAGATGTAACACTGTGAGATGAATTAACAGAACACTAATCAGTTTCTCAGAAAGCTTCTTTCCAGATTTCATCTGAGGATATTTCCTTTTTCACCATAGCCCTCTATGGGATTCCAAATGTCTCTTTGCCAATTCCACAAGAACTGTCCTAGCGAAAGGCTTCTTGAGGGGAAAGCTGTAACTCTGTGAGATGATTTCTCAGAATGCAAAGAAGTTTCTCAGAAAGCTTCTTTCTCTTTGTTATCGGAGGATATTTCCTTTGGACCTATAGTCTTCAATGCGTTCCGAAATATCTGTTCTCAGATTCCACAGAAATAAGGCTAGCAAAGAGATCCACGAAATACAGATGTAACTCTGTGAGATGAATTAACAGAACACTAAGCAGTTTCTCAGAAAGCTTCTTTCCAGATTTCATCTGAGGATATTTCCTTTTTCACCATAGCCCTCTATGGGCTTCCAAATATCACTTTGCCAATTCCACAAGAACTGTCTTAGCGAAAGGCTTCTTGAGGGGAAAGCTGTAACTCTGTGAGATGATTTCTCAGAACGCAAAGAAGTTTCTCAGAAAGCTTCTTTCTCTCTGTTATCGGAGGACATTTCCTTTGGCCCTATAGTCTTCAATGGGATCCGAAATATCTGTTCTTAGATTCCACAGAAATAAGGCTTGCAAAGAGATCCACGAAATACAGATGTAACTCTGTGAGATGAATTAACAGAACACTAAGCAGTTTCTCAGAAAGCTTCTTTCCAGATTCATCTGAGGATATTTCCTTTTTCACCATAGCCCTCTATGGGCTTCCAAATATCACTTTGCCAATTCCACAAGAAGTGTCTTAGCGAAAGGCTTCTTGAGGGGAAAGCTGTAACTCTGTGAGATGATTTCACAGAACACAGAGAAGTTTCTCAGAAAGCTTCTTTCGCTTTGTTAACGGAAGACATTTCCTTTGGCCCTATAGTCTTCAATGGGATCCGAAATATCTGTTCTCAGATTCCACAGAAATAAGGCTAGCAAAGAGATCCACGAAATACAGATGTAACTCTGTGAGATGAATTAACAGAACACTAAGCAGTTTCTCAGAAAGCTTCTTTCCAGATTTCATCTGAGGATATTTCCTTTTCCACCATAGCCCACTATGGGCTTCCAAATATCACTTTGCCAATTCCACAAGAACTGTCTTAGCGAAATTCTACTTGAGGGGAAAGCTGTAACTCTGTGAGATGATTTCACAGAACACAAAGAAGTTTCTCAGAAAGCTTCTTTCTCTTTGTTATCAGAGGATATTTCCTTTGGCCCTATACTCTTCAAATGGATCCGAAATATCTGTTCTCAGATTCCACAGAAATAAGGCTAGCAAAGATATCCACGAAATACAGATGTAACTCTGTGAGATGAATTAACAGAACACTAAGCAGTTTCTCAGAAAGCTTCTTTCCAGATTTCATCTGAGGATATTTCCTTTTTCACCATTGCCCTCTAAGGGCTTCCAAATATCACATTGCCAATTCCACAAGAACTGTCTTAGCGAAAGGCTTCTTGAGGGAAAAGCTGTAACTCTGTGAGATGATTTCACAGAACACAAAGAAGTTTCTAAGAAAGCTTCTTTCTCTTTGTAATCGGAGGATATTTCCTTTATCCCTATAGTCTTCAAAGGGATCTGATATACCTGTTCTCAGATTCCACAGAAATAAGGCTAGCAAACAGATCCACGAAATACAGATGTAACTCTGTGACATGAATGAAAAGAACTCTAAGCAGTTTCTCAGAAAGCTTCTTTCCAGATTTCATCCGAGGATATTTCCTTTTTCAACATAGCCCTCTATGGGCTTCCAAATATCACTTTGCCAATTCCACAAGAAGTGTCTTAGCGAAAGGCTTCTTGAGGGGAAAGCTGTAACTCTGTGAGATGATTTCACAGAACACAAAGAAATTTCTCAGAAAGCTTCTTTCTCTTTGTTATCGGAGGTTATTTCCTTTGGCCCTATAGTCTTCAAAGGGATCCGAAATATCTGTTCTCAGATTCCACAGAAATAAGGCTAGCAAAGAGATCCACGAAATACAGATGTAACTCGGTGAGATGAATTAACGGAACACTAAGCAGTTTCTCAGAAAGCTTCTTTCCAGATTTCTTCTGAGGATATTTCCTTTTTCACCATAGCCCTCTATGGGATTCCAAATATCACTTTGCCAATTCCACAAGAACTGTCCTAGCGAAAGGCTTCTTGAGGGGAAAGCTGTAACTCTGTGAGATGATTTCTCAGAACGCATAGAAGTTTCTCAGAAAGCTTCCTACTCTTTGTTATCGGAGGATATTTCCTTTGGCCCTATAGTCTTCAATGGGATCCGAAATATCTGTTCTCAGATTCCACAGAAATAAGGCTAGCAAAGAGATCCACGAAATATAGATGTAACTCTGTGAGATGAATGAACAGAACACTAAGCAGTTTCTCAGAAAGCTTCTTTCCAGATTTCATCAGAGGATATTTCCTTTTTCACCATAGCCCTCTATGGGCTTCCAAATATCACTTTGCCAATTCCACAAGAAGTGTCTTAGCGAAAGGCTTCTTGAGGGGAAAGCTGTAACTCTGTGAGATGATTTCACAGAACACACAGAAGTTTCCACGAAAGCTTCTTTCTCTTTGTTATGGGAGGATATTTCCTTTGGCCCTATAGTCTTCAATGGGATCCGAAATATCTGTTCTCAGATTCCACAGAAATAAGGCTAGCAAACAGATCCACGAAATACAGATGTAACTCTGTGAGATGAATTAACAGAACACTAAGCAGTTTCTCAGAAAGCTTCTTTACAGATTTCATCTGATGATATTTCCTTTTTCACCTTTGCCCTCTATGGGCTTCCAAATATCACTTTGCCAATTCCACAAGAAGTGTCTTAGCGAAAGGGTTCTTGAGGGGAAAGCTGTAACTCTGTGAGATGATTTCACAGAACACAAAGAAGTTTCTAAGAAAGCTTCTTTCTCTTTGTAATCGGAGTATATTTCCTTTGTCCCTATAGTCTTCAAAGGGATCTGATATACCTATTCTCAGATTCCACAGAAATAAGGCTAGCAAAGAGATCCACGAAATACAGATGTAACTCTGTGAGATGAATGAACAGAACACTAAGCAGTTTCTCAGAAAGCTTCTTTCCAGATTTCATCTGAGGATATTTCCTTTTTCACCATAGCCCTCTATGGGCTTCCAAATATCACTTTGCCAATTCCACAAGAACTGTCTTAGCGAAAGGCTTCTTGAGGGGAAAGCTGTAACTCTGTGAGATGATTTCACAGAACACAAAGAAATTTCTCAGAAAGCTTCCTTCTCTTTGTTATCGGAGGTTATTTCCTTTGGCCCTATAGTCTTCAAAGGGATCCGAAATATCTGTTCTCAGATTCCACAGAAATAAGGCTAGCAAAGAGATCCACGAAATACAGATGTAACTCGGTGAGATGAATTAACAGAACACTAAGCAGTTTCTCAGAAACCTTCTTTCCAGATTTCATCTGAGGATATTTCCTTTTTCACCATAGCCCTCTATGGGCTTCCAAATATCACTTTGCCAATTCCACAAGAACTGTCCTAGCGAAAGGCTTCTTGAGGGGAAAGCTGTAACTCTGTGAGATGATTTCTCAGAACGCAAAGAAGTTTCTCAGAAAGCTTCTTTCTCTTTGTTGTCGGAGGATATTTCCTTTGGCCCTATAGTCTTCAAAGGGATCCGAAATATCTGTTCTCAGATTCCACAGAAATAAGGCTAGCAAAGAGATCCACGAAATACAGATGTAACTCTGTGAGATGAATGAACAGAACACTAAGCAGTTTCTCAGAAAGCTTCTTTCCAGATTTCATCTGAGGATATTTCCTTTTTCACCATAGCCCTCTATGGGCTTCCAAATATCACTTTGCCAATTCCACAAGAAGTGTCTTAGCGAAAGGCTTCTTGAGGGGAAAGCTGTAACTCTGTGAGATGATTTCACAGAACACACAGAAGTTTCCAAGAAAGCTTCTTTCTCTTTGTAATCGGAGGATATTTCCTTTGTCCCTATAGTCTTCAAAGTTATCTGTTATACCTATTCTCAGATTCCACAGAAATAAGGCTAGCAAAGAGATCCACGAAATACAGATGTAACTCTGTGAGATGAATGAACAGAACACTAAGCAGTTTCTTAGAAAGCTTCTTTCCAGATTTCATCTGAGGATATTTCCTTTTTCACCATAGCCCTCTATGGGCTTCCAAATATCACTTTGCCAATTCCACAAGAAGTGTCTTAGCGAAAGGCTTCTTGAGGGGAAAGCTGTAACTCTGTGAGATGATTTCACAGAACACAAAGAAATTTCTCAGAAAGCTTCTTTCTCTTTGTTATCGGAGGTTATTTCCTTTGGCCCTATAGTCTTCAAAGGGATCCGAAATATCTGTTCTCAGATTCCACAGAAATAAGGCTAGCAAAGATATCCACGAAATACAGATGTAACTCGGTGAGATGAATTAACAGAACACTAAGCAGTTTCTCAGAAAGCTTCTTTCCAGATTTCATCTGAGGATATTTCCTTTTTCACCATAGCCCTCTATGGGATTCCAAATATCACTTTGCCAATTCCACAAGAACTGTCCCAGCGAAAGGCTACTTGAGGGGAAAGCTGTAACTCTGTGAGATGATTTCTCAGAACGCAAAGAAGTTTCTCAGAAAGCTTCTTACTCTTTGTTATCGGAGGATATTTCCTTTGGCCCTATAGTCTTCAATGGGATCCGAAATATCTGTTCTCAGATTCCACAGAAATAAGGTTAGCAAAGAGATCCACGAAATACAGATGTAACTCTGTGAGATGAATGAACAGAACACTAAGCAGTTTCTCAGAAAGCTTCTTTACAGATTTCATCTGAGGATATTTCCTTTTTCACCATAGCCCTCTATGGGCTTCCAAATATCACTTTGCCAATTCCACAAGAACTGTCTTAGCGAAAGGCTTCTTGAGGGGAAAGCTGTAACTCTGTGAGATGATTTCACAGAACACACAGAAGTTTCCAAGAAAGCTTCTTTCTCTTTGTTATGGGAGGATATTTCCTTTGGCCCTATAGTCTTCAATGGGATCCGAAATATCTGTTCTCAGATTCCACAGAAATAAGGCTAGCAAAGAGATCCACGAAATACAGATGTAACTCTGTGAGATGAATTAACAGAACACTAAGCAGTTTCTCAGAAAGCTTCTTTACAGATTTCATCTGATGATATTTCCTTTTTCACAATTGCCCTCTATGGGCTTCCAAATATCACTTTGCCAATTCCACAAGAAGTGTCTTAGCGAAAGGCTTCTTGAGGGGAAAGCTGTAACTCTGTGAGATGATTTCACAGAACACAAAGAAGTTTCTAAGAAAGCTTCTTTCTCTTTGTAATCGGAGGATATTTCCTTTGTCCCTATAGTCTTCAAAGGGATCTGATATACCTATTCTCAGATTCCACAGAAATAAGGCTAGCAAAGAGATCCACGAAATACAGATGTAATTCTGTGAGATGAATGAACAGAACACTAAGCAGTTTCTCAGAAAGCTTCTTTCAGGATTTCATCTGAGGATATTTCCTTTTCCACCATAGCCCTCTATGGGCTTCCAAATATCACTTTGCCAATTCCACAAGAAGTGTCTTAGCGAAAGGCTTCTTGAGAGGAAAGCTGTAACTCTGTGAGATGATTTCACAGAACACAAAGAAGTTTCTGAGAAAGCTTCTTTCTCTTTGTAATCGGAGGATATTTCCTTTGGCCCTATAGTCTTCAATGGGATCTGAAATACCTGTTCTCAGATTCCACAGAAATAAGGCTAGCAAAGAGATCCACGAAATACGGATGTAACTCTGTGAGATGAATTAACAGAACACTAATCAGTTTCTCAGAAAGCATCTTTCCAGATTTCATCTGAGGATATTTCCTTTTTCACCATAGCCCTCTATGGGCTTACAAATATCACATTTCCAATTCCACAAGAACTGTCTTAGCGAAAGGCTTCCTGAGGGGAAAGCTGTAACTCTGTGAGATGATTTCACAGAACACAAAGAAGTTTCTGAGAAAGCTTCTTTCTCTTTGTAATCGGAGGATATTTCCTTTGTCCCTATAGTCTTCAAAGGGATCTGATATACCTATTCTCAGATTCCACAGAAATAAGGCTAGCAAAGAGATCCACGAAATACAGATGTAATTCTGTGAGATGAATGAACAGAACACTAAGCAGTTTCTCAGAAAGCTTCTTTCAGGATTTCATCTGAGGATATTTCCTTTTTCACCATAGCCCTCTATGGGCTTCCAAATATCACTTTGCCAATTCCACAAGAAGTGTCTTAGCGAAAGGCTTCTTGAGAGGAAAGCTGTAACTCTGTGAGATGATTTCACAGAACACAAAGAAGTTTCTCAGAAATCTTCTTTCTCTTTGTTATCGGAGGATATTTCCTTTGGCCGTATACTCTTCAAAGGGATACGAAATATCTGTTCTCAGATTCCACAGAAATAAGGCTAGCAAAGATATCCACGAAATACAGATGTAACTCTGTGAGATGAATTAACAGAACACTAAGCAGTTTCTCAGAAAGCTTCTTTCCAAATTTCATCTGAGGATATTTCCTTTTTCACAGTAGCCCTCTATGGGCTACCAAATATCACTTTGTCAATTCCACAAGAAGTGTCTTAGCGAAAGGCTTCTTGAGGGGAAAGCTGTAACTCTGTGAGATGATTTCACAGAACACAAAGAAGTTTCTCAGAAAGCTTCTTTCTCTTTGTTATCAGAGGATATTAACTTTGGCTCTATAGTCTTCAAAGGGATCCGAAATATCTGTTCTCAGATTCCACAGAAAAAAGGCTAGCAAAGAGATCCACGAAATACAGATGTAACTCTGTGAGATGAATGAACAGAACACTAAGCACTTTCTCAGAAAGCTTCTTTACAGATTTCATCTGAGGATATTTCCTTTTTCACCATAGCCCTCTATGGGATTGCAAATATCACTTTGCCAATTGCACAAGAACTGTCCTAGCGAAAGGCTTCTTGAGGATAAAGCTGTAACTCTTTGAGATGATTTCTCAGAACGCAAAGAAGGTTCTCAGAAAGCTTCTTTCTCTTTGTTATCGGAGGATATTTCCTTTGGCCCTATAGTCTTCAATGGGATCCGAAATATCTGTTCTCAGATTCCACAGAAATAAGGCTGGCAAAGAGATCCACGAAATACAGATGTAACTCTGTGAGATGAATTAACAGAACACTAAGCAGTTTCTCAGAAAGCTTCTTTCCAGATTCATCTGAGGATATTTCCTTTTTCACCATAGCCCTCTACGGGCTTCCAAATATCACTTTGCCAATTCCACAAGAAGTGTCTTAGCGAAAGGCTTCTTGAGGGGAAAGCTGTAACTCTGTGAGATGATTTCACAGAACACAAAGAAGTTTCTCAGAAAGCTTCTTTCTCTTTGTTAACGGAAGACATTTCCTTTGGCCCTATAGTCTTCAATGGGATCCGAAATATCTGTTCTCAGATTCCACAGAAATAAGGCTAGCAAAGAGATCCACGAAATACAGATGTAACTCTGTGACATGAATTAACAGAACACTAAGCAGTTTCTCAGAAAGCTTCTTTACAGATTTCATCTGATGATATTTCCTTTTTCACCATTGCCCTCTAAGGGCTTCCAAATATCACTTTGCTAATTCCACAAGAACTGTCTTAGCGAAAGGCTTCTTGAGGGAAAAGTTGTAACTCTGTGAGATGATTTCACAGAACACAAAGAAGTTTCTCAGAAAGCTTCTTTCTCTTTGTAATCGGAGGATATTTCCTTTGTCCCTATAGTCTTCAAAGGGATCTGATATACCTGTTCTCAGATTCCACAGAAATAAGGCTAGCAAAGAGATCCACGAAATACAGATGTAACTCTGTGAGATGAATTAACAGAACACTAAGCAGTTTCTCAGAAAGCTTCTTTCCAGATTTCATCTGAGGATATTTCCTTTTTCACCATAGCCCTCTATGGGCTTCCAAATATCACTTTGCTAATTCCACAAGAACTGTCTTAGCGAAAGGCTTCTTGAGGGAAAAGTTGTAACTCTGTGAGATGATTTCACAGAACACAAAGAAGTTTCTAAGAAAGCTTCTTTCTCTTTGTAATCGGAGGATATTTCCTTTGTCCCTAGAGTCTTCAAAGGGATCTGATATACCTGTTCTCAGATTCCACAGAAATAAGGCTAGCAAAGAGATCCACGAAATACAGATGTAACTCTGTGAGATGAATGAACAGAACACTAAGTAGTTTCTCAGAAAGCTTCTTTCCAGATTTCATCTGAGGATATTTCCTTTTTCACCTTAGCCCTCTATGGGCTTCCAAATATCACTTTGCCAATTCCAAAAGAAGTGTCTTAGCGAAATGCTTCTTGAGGGGAAAGCTGTAACTCTGTGAGATGATTTCACAGAACACAAAGAAGTTTCTCAGAAAGCTTCTTTCTCTTTGTTAACGGAAGACATTTCTTTGGCCCTATAGTCTTCAATGGGATCCGAAATATCTGTTCTCAGATTCCACAGAAATAAGGCTAGCAAAGAGATCCACGAAATACAGATGTAACCCTGTGAGATGAATTAACAGAACACTAAGCAGTTTCTCAGAAAGCTTCTTTACAGATTTCATCTGATTATATTTCCTTTTTCACCATTGCGTCTATGGGCTTCCAAATATCACTTTGCCAATTCCACAAGAACTGTCTTAGGGAAAGACTTCTTGAGGGGAAAGCTGTAACTCTGTGAGATGATTTCACAGAACACAAAGAAGTTTCTAAAAAAGCTTCTTTCTCTTTGTAATCGGAGGATATTTCCTTTGTCCCTATAGTCTTCAAAGGGATTTGAAATACCTGTTCTCAGATTCCACAGAAATAAGGCTAGCAAAGAGATCCACGAAAAGCAGATGTAACACTGTGACATGAATTAACAGAACACTAAGCAGTTTCTCAGAAAGCTTCTTTCCAGATTTCATCTGTGGATATTTCCTTTATCACCATAGCCCTCTATGGGCTTCCAAATATCACTTTGCCAATTCCACAGGAACTGTCTTAGTGAAAGGCTTCTTGAGGGGAAAGCTGTAACTCTGTGAGATGATTTCACAGAACACAAAGAAATTTCTCAGAAAGCTTCTTTCTCTTTGTTATCGGAGGTTATTTCCTTTGGCCCTATAGTCTTCAAAGGGATCCGAAATATCTGTTCTCAGATTCCACAGAAATAAGGCTAGCAAAGATAGCCACGAAATACAGATGTAACTCGGTGAGATGAATTAACAGAACACTAAGCAGTTTCTCAGAAAGCTTCTTTCCAGATTTCATCTGAGGATATTTCCTTTTTCAGCATAGCCCTCTATGGGATTCCAAATATCACTTTGCCAATTCCACAAGAACAGTCCTAGCGAAAGGCTTCTTGAGGGGAAAGCTGTAACTCTGTGAGATGATTTCTCAGAACGCAAAGAAGTTTCTCAGAAAGCTTCTTTCTCTTTGTTATCGGAGGATATTTCCTTTGGCCCTATAGTCTTCAATGGGATCCGAAATATCTGTTCTCAGATTCCACAGAAATAAGGCTAGCAAAGAAATCCACGAAATACAGATGTAACTCTGTGACACGAATTAACAGAACACTAAGCAGTTTCTCAGAAAGCTTCTTTCCAGATTTCATCTGATGATATTTCCTTTTTCACCATTGCGTCTATGGGCTTCCAAATATCACTTTGCCAATTCCACAAGAACTGTCTTAGGGAAAGATTTCTTGAGGGGAAAGCTGTAACTCTGTGAGATGATTTCACAGAACACAAAGAAGTTTCTAAAAAAGCTTCTTTCTCTTTGTAATCGGAGGATATTTCCTTTGTCCCTATAGTCTTCAAAGGGATTTGAAATACCTGTTCTCAGATTCCACAGAAATAAGGCTAGCAAAGAGATCCACGAAATGCAGATGTAACTCTGTGACATGAATTAACAGAACACTAAGCAGTTTCTCAGAAAGCTTCTTTCCAGATTTCATCTGTGGATATTTCCTTTATCACCATAGCCCTCTATGTGCTTCCAAATATCACTTTGCCAATTCCACAAGAACTGTCTTAGTGAAAGGATTCTTGAGGGGAAAGCTGTAACTCTGTGAGATGATTTCACAGAACACAAAGAAATTTCTCAGAAAGCTTCTTTCTCTTTGTTATCGGAGGTTATTTCCTTTGGCCCTATAGTCTTCAAAGGGATCCGAAATATCTGTTCTCAGATTCCACAGAAATAAGGCTAGCAAAGATAGCCACGAAATACAGATGTAACTCGGTGAGATGAATTAACAGAACACTAAGCATTTTCTCAGAAAGCTTCTTTCCAGATTTCATCTGAGGATATTTCCTTTTTCACCATAGCCCTCTATGGGATTCCAAATATCACTTTGCCAATTCCACAAGAACTGTCCTAGCGAAAGGCTTCTTGAGGGGAAAGCTGTAACTCTGTGAGATGATTTCTCAGAACGCAAAGAAGTTTCTCAGAAAGCTTCTTTCTCTTTGTTATCGGAGGATATTTCCTTTGGCCCTATAGTCTTCAATGGGATCCGAAATATCTGTTCTCAGATTCCACAGAAATAAGGCTAGCAAAGAAATCCACGAAATACAGATGTAACTCTGTGACATGAATTAACAGAACACTAAGCAGTTTCTCAGAAAGCTTCTTTCCAGATTTCATCTGAGGATATTTCCTTTTTCACCATAGCCCTCTATGGGCTTCCAAGTATCGCTTTGCCAATTCCCCAAGAACTGTCTTAGCGAAAGGCTTCTTGAGGGGAAAGCTGTAACTCTGTGAGATGATTTCACAGAACACAAAGAAGTTTCTAAGAAAGCTTCTTTCTCTTTGTAATCGGAGGATATTTCCTTTGTCCCTATAGCCTTCAAAGGGATATAATATACCTGTTCTCAGATTCCACAGAAATAAGGCTAGCAAAGAGATCCACGAAATACAGATGTAAGTCTGTGAGATGAATGAACAGAACACTAAGCACTTTCTTAGAAAGCTTCTTTACAGATTTCATCTGAGGATATTTCCTTTTTCACCATAGCCCTCTATGGGATTGCAAATATCTCTTTGCCAATTGCACAAGAACTGTCCTAGCGAAAGGCTTCTTGAGGCTAAAGCTGTAACTCTGTGAGATGATTTCTCAGAACGCAAAGAAGTTTCTCAGAAAGCTTCTTTCTCTTTGTTATCGGAGGATATTTCCTTTGGCCCTATAGTCTTCAATGGGATCCGAAATATCTGTTCTCAGATTCCACAGAAATAAGGCTAGCAAAGAGATCCACGAAATACAGATGTAACTCTGTGAGATGAATTAACAGAACACTAAGCAGTTTCTCAGAAAGCTTCTTTCCAGATTCATCTGAGGATATTTCCTTTTTCACCATAGCCCTCTACGGGCTTCCAAATATCACTTTGCCAATTCCACAAGAAGTGTATTAGCGAAAGGCTTCTTGAGGGGAAAGCTGTAACTCTGTGAGATGATTTCACAGAACACAAAGAAGTTTCTCAGAAAGCTTCTTTCTCTTTGTTAACGGAAGACATTTCCTTTGGCCCTATAGTCTTCAATGGGATCCGAAATATCTGTTCTCAGATTCCACAGAAATAAGGCTAGCAAAGAGATCCACGAAATACAGATGTAACTCTGTGACATGAATTAACAGAACACTAAGCAGTTTCTCAGAAAGCTTCTTTACAGATTTCATCTGATGATATTTCCTTTTTCACTATTGCCCTCTATGGGCTTCCAAATATCACTTTGCTAATTCCACAAGAACTGTCTTAGCGAAAGGCTTCTTGAGGGAAAAGTTGTAACTCTGTGAGATGATTTCACAGAACACAAAGAAGTTTCTCAGAAAGCTTCTTTCTCTTTGTAATCGGAGGATATTTCCTTTGTCCCTATAGTCTTAAAAGGGATCTGATATACCAGTTCTCAGATTCCACAGAAATAAGGCTAGCAAAGAGATCCACGAAATACAGATGTAACTCTGTGAGATGAATTAACAGAACACTAAGCAGTTTCTCAGAAAGCTTCTTTCCAGATTTCATCTGAGGATATTTCCTTTTTCACCATAGCCCTCTATGGGCTTCCAAATATCACTTTGCTAATTCCACAAGAACTGTCTTAGCGAAAGGCTTCTTGAGGGAAAAGTTGTAACTCTGTGAGATGATTTCACAGAACACAAAGAAGTTTCTAAGAAAGCTTCTTTCTCTTTGTAATCGGAGGATATTTCCTTTGTCCCTATAGTCTTCAAAGGGATCTGATATACCTGTTCTCAGATTCCACAGAAATAAGGCTAGCAAAGCGATCCACGAAATACAGATGTAACTCTGTGAGATGAATGAACAGAACACTAAGTAGTTTCTCAGAAAGCTTCTTTCCAGATTTCATCTGAGGATATTTCCTTTTTCACCATAGCCCTCTATGGGCTTCCAAATATCACTTTGCCAATTCCAAAAGAAGTGTCTTAGCGAAATGCTTCTTGAGGGGAAAGCTGTAACTCTGTGAGATGATTTCACAGAACACAAAGAAGTTTCTCAGAAAGCTTCTTTCTCTTTGTTAACGGAAGACATTTCTTTGGCCCTATAGTCTTCAATGGGATCCGAAATATCTGTTCTCAGATTCCACAGAAATAAGGCTAGCAAAGAGATCCACGAAATACAGATGTAACCCTGTGAGATGAATTAACAGAACACTAAGCAGTTTCTCAGAAAGCTTCTTTACAGATTTCATCTGATGATATTTCCTTTTTCACCATTGCGTCTATGGGCTTCCAAATATCACTTTGCCAATCCCACAAGGACTGTCTTAGGGAAAGACTTCTTGAGGGGAAAGCTGTAACTCTGTGAGATGATTTCACAGAACACAAAGAAGTTTCTAAAAAAGCTTCTTTCTCTTTGTAATCGGAGGATATTTCCTTTGTCCCTATAGTCTTCAAAGGGATTTGAAATACCTGTTCTCAGATTCCACAAAAATAAGGCTAGCAAAGAGATCCACGAAATGCAGATGTAACTCTGTGACATGAATTAACAGAACACTAAGCAGTTTCTCAGAAAGCTTCTTTCCAGATTTCATCTGTGGATATTTCCTTTATCACCATAGCCCTCTATGGGCTTCCAAATATCACTTTGCCAATTCCACAAGAACTGTCTTAGTGAAAGGCTTCTTGAGGGGAAAGCTGTAACTCTGTGAGATGATTTCACAGAACACAAAGAAATTTCTCAGAAAGCTTCTTTCTCTTTGTTATCGGAGGTTATTTCCTTTGGCCCTATAGTCTCCAAAGGGATCCGAAATATCTGTTCTCAGATTCCACAGAAATAAGGCTAGCAAAGATAGCCACGAAATACAGATGTAACTCGGTGAGATGAATTAACAGAACACTAAGCAGTTTCTCAGAAAGCTTCTTTCCAGATTTCATCTGAGGATATTTCCTTTTTCACCATAGCCCTCTATGGGATTCCAAATATCACTTTGCCAATTCCACAAGAACTGTCCTAGCGAAAGGCTTCTTGAGGGGAAAGCTGTAACTCTGTGAGATGATTTCTCAGAAGGCAAAGAAGTTTCTCAGAAAGCTTCTTTCTCTTTGTTATCGGAGGATATTTCCTTTGGCCCTATAGTCTTCAATGGGATCCGAAATATCTGTTCTCAAATTCCACAGAAATAAGGCTAGCAAAGAAATCCACGAAATACAGATGTAACTCTGTGACATGAATTAACAGAACACTAAGCAGTTTCTCAGAAAGCTTCTTTACAGATTTCATCTGATGATATTTCCTTTTTCACCATTGCGTCTATGGGCTTCCAAATATCACTTTGCCAATTCCACAAGAACTGTCTTAGGGAAAGACTTCTTGAGGGGAAAGCTGTAACTCTGTGAGATGATTTCACAGAACACAAAGAAGTTTCTAAAAAAGCTTCTTTCTCTTTGTAATCGGAGGATATTTCCTTTGTCCCTATAGTCTTCAAAGGGATTTGAAATACCTGTTCTCAGATTCCACAGAAATAAGGCTAGCAAAGAGATCCACGAAATGCAGATGTAACTCTGTGACATGAATTAACAGAACACTAAGCAGTTTCTCAGAAAGCTTCTTTCCAGATTTCATCTGTGGATATTTCCTTTATCACCATAGCCCTCTATGGGCTTCCAAATATCACTTTGCCAATTCCACAAGAACTGTCTTAGTGAAAGGCTTCTTGAGGGGAAAGCTGTAACTCTGTGAGATGATTTCACAGAACACAAAGAAGTTTCTGAGAAAGCTTCTTTCTCTTTGTTATCGGAGGATATTTCCTTTGGCCCTATAGTCTTCAATGGGATCCGAAATATCTGTTCTCAGATTCCACAGAAATAAGGCTAGCAAAGAAATCCACGAAATACAGATGTAACTCTGTGACATGAATTAACAGAACACTAAGCAGTTTCTCAGAAAGCTTCTTTCCAGATTTCATCTGAGGATATTTCCTTTTTCACCATAGCCCTCTATGGGCTTCCAAGTATCACTTTGCCAATTCCCCAAGAACTGTCTTAGCGAAAGGCTTCTTGAGGGGAAAGCTGTAACTCTGTGAGATGATTTCACAGAACACAAAGAAGTTTCTAAGAAAGCTTCTTTCTCTTTGTAATCGGAGGATATTTCCTTTGTCCCTATAGTCTTCAAAGGGATATAATATACCTGTTCTCAGATTCCACAGAAATAAGGCTAGCAAAGAGATCCACGAAATACAGATGTAACTCTGTGAGATGAATGAACAGAACACTAAGCAGTTTCTCAGAAAGCTTCTTTACAGATTTCATCTGAGGATATTTCCTTTTTCACCATAGCCCTCTATGGGATTGCAAATATCACTTTGCCAATTGCACAAGAACTGTCCTAGCGAAAGGCTTCTTGAGGCTAAAGCTGTAACTCTGTGAGATGATTTCTCAGAACGCAAAGAAGTTTCTCAGAAAGCTTCTTTCTCTTTGTTATCGGAGGATATTTCCTTTGGCCCTATAGTCTTCAATGGGATCCGAAATATCTGTTCTCAGATTCCACAGAAATAAGGCTAGCAAAGAGATCCACGAAATACAGATGTAACTCTGTGAGATGAATTAACAGAACACTAAGCAGTTTCTCAGAAAGCTTCTTTCCAGATTCATCTGAGGATATTTCCTTTTTCACCATAGCCCTCTACGGGCTTCCAAATATCACTTTGCCAATTCCACAAGAAGTGTCTTAGCGAAAGGCTTCTTGAGGGGAAAGCTGGAACTCTGTGAGATGATTTCACAGAACACAAAGAAGTTTCTCAGAAAGCTTCTTTCTCTTTGTTAACGGAAGACATTTCCTTTGGCCCTATAGTCTTCAATGGGATCCGAAATATCTGTTCTCAGATTCCACAGAAATAAGGCTAGCAAAGAGATCCACGAAATACAGATGTAACTCTGTGACATGAATTAACAGAACACTAAGCAGTTTCTCAGAAAGCTTCTTTACAGATTTCATCTGATGATATTTCCTTTTTCACCATTGCCCTCTATGGGCTTCCAAATATCACTTTGCTAATTCCACAAGAACTGTCTTAGCGAAAGGCTTCTTGAGGGAAAAGTTGTAACTCTGTGAGATGATTTCACAGAACACAAAGAAGTTTCTCAGAAAGCTTCTTTCTCTTTGTAATCGGAGGATATTTCCTTTGTCCCTATAGTCTTCAAAGGGATCTGATATACCTGTTCTCAGATTCCACAGAAATAAGGCTAGCAAAGAGATCCACGAAATACAGATGTAACTCTGTGAGATGAATTAACAGAACACTAAGCAGTTTCTCAGAAAGCTTCTTTCCAGATTTCATCTGAGGATATTTCCTTTTTCACCATAGCCCTCTATGGGCTTCCAAATATCACTTTGCCAATTCCAAAAGAAGTGTCTTAGCGAAATGCTTCTTGAGGGGAAAGCTGTAACTCTGTGAGATGATTTCACAGAACACAAAGAAGTTTCTCAGAAAGCTTCTTTCTCTTTGTTAACGGAAGACATTTCTTTGGCCCTATAGTCTTCAATGGGATCCGAAATATCTGTTCTCAGATTCCACAGAAATAAGGCTAGCAAAGAGATCCACGAAATACAGATGTAACCCTGTGAGATGAATTAACAGAACACTAAGCAGTTTCTCAGAAAGCTTCTTTACAGATTTCATCTGATTATATTTCCTTTTTCACCATTGCGTCTATGGGCTTCCAAATATCACTTTGCCAATTCCACAAGAACTGTCTTAGGGAAAGACTTCTTGAGGGGAAAGCTGTAACTCTGTGAGATGATTTCACAGAACACAAAGAAGTTTCTAAAAAAGCTTCTTTCTCTTTGTAATCGGAGGATATTTCCTTTGTCCCTATAGTCTTCAAAGGGATTTGAAATACCTGTTCTCAGATTCCACAGAAATAAGGCTAGCAAAGAGATCCACGAAATGCAGATGTAACTCTGTGACATGAATTAACAGAACACTAAGCAGTTTCTCAGAAAGCTTCTTTCCAGATTTCATCTGTGGATATTTCCTTTATCACCATAGCCCTCTATGGGCTTCCAAATATCACTTTGCCAATTCCACAAGAACTGTCTTAGTGAAAGGCTTCTTGAGGGGAAAGCTGTAACTCTGTGAGATGATTTCACAGAACACAAAGAAATTTCTCAGAAAGCTTTTTTCTCTTTGTTATCGGAGGTTATTTCCTTTGGCCCTATAGTCTTCAAAGGGATCCGAAATATCTGTTCTCAGATTCCACAGAAATAAGGCTAGCAAAGATAGCCACGAAATACAGATGTAACTCGGTGAGATGAATTAACAGAACACTAAGCAGTTTCTCAGAAAGCTTCTTTCCAGATTTCATCTGAGGATATTTCCTTTTTCACCATAGCCCTCTATGGGATTCCAAATATCACTTTGCCAATTCCACAAGAACTGTCCTAGCGAAAGGCTTCTTGAGGGGAAAGCTGTAACTCTGTGAGATGATTTCTCAGAACGCAAAGAAGTTTCTCAGAAAGCTTCTTTCTCTTTGTTATCGGAGGATATTTCCTTTGGCCCTATAGTCTTCAATGGGATCCGAAATATCTGTTCTCAGATTCCACAGAAATAAGGCTAGCAAAGAAATCCACGAAATACAGATGTAACTCTGTGACATGAATTAACAGAACACTAAGCAGTTTCTCAGAAAGCTTCTTTCCAGATTTCATCTGATGATATTTCCTTTTTCACCATTGCGTCTATGGGCTTCCAAATATCACTTTGCCAATTCCACAAGAACTGTCTTAGGGAAAGACTTCTTGAGGGTAAAGCTGTAACTCTGTGAGATGATTTCAGAGAACACAAAGAAGTTTCTAAAAAAGCTTCTTTCTCTTTGTAATCGGAGGATATTTCCTTTGTCCCTATAGTCGTCAAAGGGATTTGAAATACCTGTTCTCAGATTCCACAGAAATAAGGCTAGCAAAGAGATCCACGAAATGCAGATGTAACTCTGTGACATGAATTAACAGAAAACTAAGCAGTTTCTCAGAAAGCTTCTTTCCAGATTTCATCTGTGGATATTTCCTTTATCACCATAGCCCTCTATGGGCTTCCAAATATCACTTTGCCAATTCCACAAGAACTGTCTTAGTGAAAGGCTTCTTGAGGGGAAAGCTGTAACTCTGTGAGATGATTTCACAGAACACAAAGAAATTTCTCAGAAAGCTTCTTTCTCTTTGTTATCGGAGGTTATTTCCTTTGGCCCTATAGTCTTCAAAGGGATCCGAAATATCTGTTCTCAGATTCCACAGAAATAAGGCTAGCAAAGATAGCCACGAAATACAGATGTAACTCGGTGAGATGAATTAACAGAACACTAAGCAGTTTCTCAGAAAGCTTCTTTCCAGATTTCATCTGAGGATATTTCCTTTTTCACCATAGCCCTCTATGGGATTCCAAATATCACTTTGCCAATTCCACAAGAACTGTCCTAGCGAAAGGCTTCTTGAGGGGAAAGCTGTAACTCTGTGCGATGATTTCTCAGAACGCAAAGAAGTTTCTCAGAAAGCTTCTTTCTCTTTGTTATCGGAGGATATTTCCTTTGGCCCTATAGTCTTCAATGGGATCCGAAATATCTGTTCTCAGATTCCACAGAAATAAGGCTAGCAAAGAAATCCACGAAATACAGATGTAACTCTGTGACATGAATTAACAGAACACTAAGCAGTTTCTCAGAAAGCTTCTTTCCAGATTTCATCTGAGGATATTTCCTTTTTCACCATAGCCCTCTATGGGCTTCCAAGTATCACTTTGCCAATTCCCCAAGAACTGTCTTAGCGAAAGGCTTCTTGAGGGGAAAGCTGTAACTCTGTGAGATGATTTCACAGAACACAAAGAAGTTTCTAAGAAAGCTTCTTTCTCTTTGTAATCGGAGGATATTTCCTTTGTCCCTATAGTCTTCAAAGGGATATAATATACCTGTTCTCAGATTCCACAGAAATAAGGCTAGCAAAGAGATCCACGAAATACAGATGTAACTCTGTGAGATGAATGAACAGAACACTAAGTAGTTTCTCAGAAAGCTTCTTTACAGATTTCATCTGAGGACATTTCCTTTTTCACCATAGCCCTCTATGGGCTTCCAAATATCACTTTGCCAATTCCACAAGAACTGTCTTAGCGAAAGGCTTTTTGAGGGGAAAGCTGTAACTCTGTGAGATGATTTCACAGAACACAAAGAAGTTTCTCAGAAACCTTCTTTCTCTTTGTTATTGGAAGACATTTCCTTTGGCCCTATAGTCTTCAATGGGATCCGAAATATCTGTTCTCAGATTCCACAGAAATAAGGCTAGCAAAGATATCCACGAAATACAGATGTAACTCGGTGAGATGAATTAACAGAACACTAAGCAGTTTCTCAGAAAGCTTCTTTCCAGATTTCATCTGAGGATATTTCCTTTTTCACCATAGTCCTCTATGGGATTCCAAATATCACTTTGCCAATTCCACAAGAACTGTCCTAGCGAAAGGATTCTTGAGGGGAAAGCTGTAACTCTGTGAGATGATTTCTCAGAACGCAAAGAAGTTTCTCAGAAAGCTTCTTTCTCTTTGTTATGGGAGGACATTTCCTTTGGCCCTGTAGTCTTAAATGGGATCCGAAATATCTGTTCTCAGATTCCACAGAAATAAGGCTAGCAAAGAGATCCACGAAATACAGATGTAACTCTGTGAGATGAATGAACAGAACACTAAGCAGTTTCTCAGAAAGCTTCTTTCCAGATTTCATCTGAGGATATTTCCTTTTTCAACATAGCCCTCTATGGGCTTCCAAATATCACTTTGCCAATTCAACAAGAAGTGTCTTAGCGAAAGGCTTATTGAGGGGAAAGCTGTAACTCTGTGAGATGATTTCACAGAACACACAGAAGTATCCACGAAAGCTTCTTTCTCTTTGTTATGGGAGGATATTTCCTTTGGCCCTGTAGTCTTCAATGGGATCCGAAATATCTGTTCTCAGATTCCACAGAAATAAGGCTAGCAAAGAGATCCACGAAATACAGATGTAACTCTGTGACATGAATTAACAGAACACTAAGCAGTTTCTCAGAAAGCTTCTTTACAGATTTCATCTGATGATATTTCCTTTTTCACCATTGCCCTCTATGGGCTTCCAAATATCACTTTGCCAATTCCCCAAGAACTGTCTTAGCGAAAGGCTTCTTGAGGGGAAAGCTGTAACTCTGTGAGATGATTTCACAGAACACAAAGAAGTTTCTAAGAAAGCTTCTTTCTCTTTGTAATCGGAGGATATTTCCTTTGTCCCTATAGTCTTCAAAGGGATATAATATACCTGTTCTCAGATTCCACAGAAATAAGGCTAGCAAAGAGATCCACGAAATACAGATGTAACTCTGTGAGTTGAATGAACAGAACACTAAGCAGTTTCTCAGAAAGCTTCTTTACAGATTTCATCTGAGGATATTTCCTTTTTCACCATAGCCCTCTATGGGCTTCCAAATATCACCTTGCCAATTCCACAAGAACTGTCTTAGCGAAAGGCTTCTTGAGGGGAAAGCTGTAACTCTGTGAGATGATTTCTCAGAACGCAAAGAAGTTTCTCAGAAAGCTTCTTTCTCTTTGTAATCGGAGGATATTTCCTTTGGCCCTATAGTCTTCAATGGGATCCGAAATATCTATTCTCAGATTCCACAGAAATAAGGCTTGCAAAGAGATCCACGAAATACAGATGTAACTCTATGAGATGAATTAACAGAACACTAAGCAGTTTCTCAGAAAGCTTCTTTCTAGATTCATCTGAGGATATTTCCTTTTTCACCATAGCCCTCTATGGGCTTCCAAATATCACTTTGCCAATTCCACAAGAAGTGTCTTAGCGAAAGGCTTCTTGAGGGGAAAGCTGTAACTCTGTGAGATGATTTCACAGAACACAAAGAAGTTTCTAAAAAAGCTTCTTTCTCTTTGTAATCGGAGGATATTTCCCTTGGCCCTATAGTCTTCAATGGGATTCGAAATATCTGTTCTCAGATTCCACAGAAATAAGGCTAGCAAAGAGATCCACGAAATACGGATGTAACTCTATGAGATGAATTAACAGAACACTAAGCAGTTTCTCAGAAAGCTTCTTTCCAGATTCATCTGAGGATATTTCCTTTTTCACCATAGCCCTCTATGGGATTCCAAATATCACTTTGCCAATTCCACAAGAAGTGTCTTAGCGAAAGGCTTCTTGAGGGGAAAGCTGAAACTCTGTGAGATGATTTCACAGAACACAAAGAAGTTTCTAAAAAAGCTTCTTTCTCTTTGTAATCTGAGGATATTTCCCTTGGCCCTATAGTCTTCAATGGGATCCGAATTATCTGTTCTCAGATTCCACAGAAATAAGGCTAGCAAAGAGATCCACGAAATACGGATGTAACTCTGTGAGATGAATTAACAGAACACTAAGCAGTTTCTCAGAAAGCTTCTTTAGAGATTTCATCTGATGATATTTCCTTTTTCACCATAGCCCTCTATGGGCTTCCAAATATCACTTTGCCAGTTCCACAAGAACTGTCTTAGCGAAAGGCTTCTTGAGGGGAAAGCTACAACTCTGTGAGATGATTTCACAGAACACAAAGAAGTTTCTGAGAAAGCTTCTTTCTCTTTGTAATCGGAGGATATTTCCTTTGTCCCTATAGTCTTCAAAGGGATCTGATATACCTGTTCTCAGATTCCACAGAAATAAGGCTAGCAAAGAGATCCACGAAATACAGATGTAACTCTGTGAGATGAATTAACAGAACACTAAGCAGTTTCTCAGAAAGCTTCTTTCCAGATTTCATCTGAGGATATTTCCTTTTTCACCATAGCCCTCTATGGGCTTCCAAATATCACTTTGCTAATTCCACAAGAACTGTCTTAGCGAAAGGCTTCTTGAGGGAAAAGTTGTAACTCTGTGAGATGATTTCACAGAACACAAAGAAGTTTCTAAGAAAGCTTCTTTCTCTTTGTAATCGGAGGATATTTCCTTTGTCCCTATAGTCTTCAAAGGGATCTGATATACCTGTTCTCAGATTCCACAGAAATAAGGCTAGCAAAGAGATCCACGAAATACAGATGTAACTCTGTGAGATGAATGAACAGAACACTAAGTAGTTTCTCAGAAAGCTTCTTTCCAGATTTCATCTGAGGATATTTCCTTTTTCACCATAGCCCTCTATGGGCTTCCAAATATCACTTTGCCAATTCCAAAAGAAGTGTCTTAGCGAAATGCTTCTTGAGGGGAAAGCTGTAAATCTGTGAGATGATTTCACAGAACACAAAGAAGTTTCTCAGAAAGCTTCTTTCTCTTTGTTAACGGAAGACATTTCTTTGGCCCTATAGTCTTCAATGGGATCCGAAATATCTGTTCTCAGATTCCACAGAAATAAGGCTAGCAAAGAGATCCACGAAATACAGATGTAACCCTGTGAGATGAATTAACAGAACACTAAGCAGTTTCTCAGAAAGCTTCTTTACAGATTTCATCTGATTATATTTCCTTTTTCACCATTGCGTCTATGGGCTTCCAAATATCACTTTGCCAATTCCACAAGAACTGTCTTAGGGAAAGACTTCTTGAGGGGAAAGCTGTAACTCTGTGAGATGATTTCACAGAACACAAAGAAGTTTCTAAAAAAGCTTCTTTCTCTTTGTAATCGGAGGATATTTCCTTTGTCCCTATAGTCTTCAAAGGGATTTGAAATACCTGTTCTCAGATTCCACAGAAATAAGGCTAGCAAAGAGATCCACGAAATGCAGATGTAACTCTGTGACATGAATTAACAGAACACTAAGCAGTTTCTCAGAAAGCTTCTTTCCAGATTTCATCTGTGGATATTTCCTTTATCACCATAGCCCTCTATGGGCTTCCAAATATCACTTTGCCAATTCCACAAGAACTGTCTTAGTGAAAGGCTTCTTGAGGGGAAAGCTGTAACTCTGTGAGATGATTTCACAGAACACAAAGAAATTTCTCAGAAAGCTTCTTTCTCTTTGTTATCGGAGGTTATTTCCTTTGGCCCTATAGTCTTCAAAGGGATCCGAAATATCTGTTCTCAGATTCCACAGAAATAAGGCTAGCAAAGATAGCCACGAAATACAGATGTAACTCGGTGAGATGAATTAACAGAACACTAAGCAGTTTCTCAGAAAGCTTCTTTCCAGATTTCATCTGAGGATATTTCCTTTTTCACCATAGCCCTCTATGGGATTCCAAATATCACTTTGCCAATTCCACAAGAACTGTCCTAGCGAAAGGCTTCTTGAGGGGAAAGCTGTAACTCTGTGAGATGATTTCTCAGAACGCAAAGAAGTTTCTCAGAAAGCTTCTTTCTCTTTGTTATCGGAGGATATTTCCTTTGGCCCTATAGTCTGCAATGGGATCCGAAATATCTGTTCTCAGATTCCACAGAAATAAGGCTAGCAAAGAAATCCACGAAATACAGATGTAACTCTGTGACATGAATTAACAGAACACTAAGCAGTTTCTCAGAAAGCTTCTTTCCAGATTTCATCTGATGATATTTCCTTTTTCACCATTGCGTCTATGGGCTTCCAAATATCACTTTGCCAATTCCACAAGAACTGTCTTAGGGAAAGACTTCTTGAGGGGAAAGCTGTAACTCTGTGAGATGATTTCACAGAACACAAAGAAGTTTCTAAAAAAGTTTCTTTCTCTTTGTAATCGGAGGATATTTCCTTTGTCCCTATAGTCGTCAAAGGGATTTGAAATACCTGTTCTCAGATTCCACAGAAATAAGGCTAGCAAAGAGATCCACGAAATGCAGATGTAACTCTGTGAGATGAATGAACAGAACACTAAGCAGTTTCTCAGAAAGCTTCTTTACAGATTTCATCTGAGGATATTTCCTTTTTCACCATAGCCCTCTCTGGGCTTCCAAATATCACTTTGCCAATTCCACAAGAACTGTCTTAGCGAAAGGCTTTTTGAGGGGAAAGCTGTAACTCTGTGAGATGATTTCTCAGAACGCAAAGAAGTTTCTCAGAAAGCTTCTTTCTCTTTGTTATGGGAGGACATTTCCTTTGGCCCTATAGTCTTAAATGGGATCCGAAATATCTGTTCTCAGATTCCACAGAAATAAGGCTAGCAAAGAGATCCACGAAATACAGATGTAACTCTGTGAGATGAATGAACAGAACACTAAGCAGTTTCTCAGAAAGCTTCTTTCCAGATTTCATCTGAGGATATTTCCTTTTTCAACATAGCCCTCTATGGGCTTCCAAATATCACTTTGCCAATTCAACAAGAAGTGTCTTAGCGAAAGGCTTATTGAGGGGAAAGCTGTAACTCTGTGAGATGATTTCACAGAACACACAGAAGTATCCACGAAAGCTTCTTTCTCTTTGTTATGGGAGGATATTTCCTTTGGCCCTGTAGTCTTCAATGGGATCCGAAATATCTGTTCTCAGATTCCACAGAAATAAGGCTAGCAAAGAGATCCACGAAATACAGATGTAACTCTGTGACATGAATTAACAGAACACTAAGCAGTTTCTCAGAAAGCTTCTTTACAGATTTCATCTGATGATATTTCCTTTTTCACCATTGCCCTCTATGGGCTTCCAAATATCACTTTGCCAATTCCCCAAGAACTGTCTTAGCGAAAGGCTTCTTGAGGGGAAAGCTGTAACTCTGTGAGATGATTTCACAGAACACAAAGAAGTTTCTAAGAAAGCTTCTTTCTCTTTGTAATCTGAGGATATTTCCCTTGGCCCTATAGTCTTCAATGGGATCCGAATTATCTGTTCTCAGATTCCACAGAAATAAGGCTAGCAAAGAGATCCACGAAATACGGATGTAACTCTGTGAGATGAATTAACAGAACACTAAGCAGTTTCTCAGAAAGCTTCTTTAGAGATTTCATCTGATGATATTTCCTTTTTCACCATAGCCCTCTATGGGCTTCCAAATATCACTTTGCCAGTTCCACAAGAACTGTCTTAGCGAAAGGCTTCTTGAGGGGAAAGCTACAACTCTGTGAGATGATTTCACAGAACACAAAGAAGTTTCTGAGAAAGCTTCTTTCTCTTTGTAATCGGAGGATATTTCCTTTGTCCCTATAGTCTTCAAAGGGATCTGATATACCTGTTCTCAGATTCCACAGAAATAAGGCTAGCAAAGAGATCCACGAAATACAGATGTAACTCTGTGAGATGAATTAACAGAACACTAAGCAGTTTCTCAGAAAGCTTCTTTCCAGATTTCATCTGAGGATATTTCCTTTTTCACCATAGCCCTCTATGGGCTTCCAAATATCACTTTGCTAATTCCACAAGAACTGTCTTAGCGAAAGGCTTCTTGAGGGAAAAGTTGTAACTCTGTGAGATGATTTCACAGAACACAAAGAAGTTTCTAAGAAAGCTTCTTTCTCTTTGTAATCGGAGGATATTTCCTTTGTCCCTATAGTCTTCAAAGGGATCTGATATACCTGTTCTCAGATTCCACAGAAATAAGGCTAGCAAAGAGATCCACGAAATACAGATGTAACTCTGTGAGATGAATGAACAGAACACTAAGTAGTTTCTCAGAAAGCTTCTTTCCAGATTTCATCTGAGGATATTTCCTTTTTCACCATAGCCCTCTATGGGCTTCCAAATATCACTTTGCCAATTCCAAAAGAAGTGTCTTAGCGAAATGCTTCTTGAGGGGAAAGCTGTAAATCTGTGAGATGATTTCACAGAACACAAAGAAGTTTCTCAGAAAGCTTCTTTCTCTTTGTTAACGGAAGACATTTCTTTGGCCCTATAGTCTTCAATGGGATCCGAAATATCTGTTCTCAGATTCCACAGAAATAAGGCTAGCAAAGAGATCCACGAAATACAGATGTAACCCTGTGAGATGAATTAACAGAACACTAAGCAGTTTCTCAGAAAGCTTCTTTACAGATTTCATCTGATTATATTTCCTTTTTCACCATTGCGTCTATGGGCTTCCAAATATCACTTTGCCAATTCCACAAGAACTGTCTTAGGGAAAGACTTCTTGAGGGGAAAGCTGTAACTCTGTGAGATGATTTCACAGAACACAAAGAAGTTTCTAAAAAAGCTTCTTTCTCTTTGTAATCGGAGGATATTTCCTTTGTCCCTATAGTCTTCAAAGGGATTTGAAATACCTGTTCTCAGATTCCACAGAAATAAGGCTAGCAAAGAGATCCACGAAATGCAGATGTAACTCTGTGACATGAATTAACAGAACACTAAGCAGTTTCTCAGAAAGCTTCTTTCCAGATTTCATCTGTGGATATTTCCTTTATCACCATAGCCCTCTATGGGCTTCCAAATATCACTTTGCCAATTCCACAAGAACTGTCTTAGTGAAAGGCTTCTTGAGGGGAAAGCTGTAACTCTGTGAGATGATTTCACAGAACACAAAGAAATTTCTCAGAAAGCTTCTTTCTCTTTGTTATCGGAGGTTATTTCCTTTGGCCCTATAGTCTTCAAAGGGATCCGAAATATCTGTTCTCAGATTCCACAGAAATAAGGCTAGCAAAGATAGCCACGAAATACAGATGTAACTCGGTGAGATGAATTAACAGAACACTAAGCAGTTTCTCAGAAAGCTTCTTTCCAGATTTCATCTGAGGATATTTCCTTTTTCACCATAGCCCTCTATGGGATTCCAAATATCACTTTGCCAATTCCACAAGAACTGTCCTAGCGAAAGGCTTCTTGAGGGGAAAGCTGTAACTCTGTGAGATGATTTCTCAGAACGCAAAGAAGTTTCTCAGAAAGCTTCTTTCTCTTTGTTATCGGAGGATATTTCCTTTGGCCCTATAGTCTGCAATGGGATCCGAAATATCTGTTCTCAGATTCCACAGAAATAAGGCTAGCAAAGAAATCCACGAAATACAGATGTAACTCTGTGACATGAATTAACAGAACACTAAGCAGTTTCTCAGAAAGCTTCTTTCCAGATTTCATCTGATGATATTTCCTTTTTCACCATTGCGTCTATGGGCTTCCAAATATCACTTTGCCAATTCCACAAGAACTGTCTTAGGGAAAGACTTCTTGAGGGGAAAGCTGTAACTCTGTGAGATGATTTCACAGAACACAAAGAAGTTTCTAAAAAAGTTTCTTTCTCTTTGTAATCGGAGGATATTTCCTTTGTCCCTATAGTCGTCAAAGGGATTTGAAATACCTGTTCTCAGATTCCACAGAAATAAGGCTAGCAAAGAGATCCACGAAATGCAGATGTAACTCTGTGAGATGAATGAACAGAACACTAAGCAGTTTCTCAGAAAGCTTCTTTACAGATTTCATCTGAGGATATTTCCTTTTTCACCATAGCCCTCTCTGGGCTTCCAAATATCACTTTGCCAATTCCACAAGAACTGTCTTAGCGAAAGGCTTTTTGAGGGGAAAGCTGTAACTCTGTGAGATGATTTCTCAGAACGCAAAGAAGTTTCTCAGAAAGCTTCTTTCTCTTTGTTATGGGAGGACATTTCCTTTGGCCCTATAGTCTTAAATGGGATCCGAAATATCTGTTCTCAGATTCCACAGAAATAAGGCTAGCAAAGAGATCCACGAAATACAGATGTAACTCTGTGAGATGAATGAACAGAACACTAAGCAGTTTCTCAGAAAGCTTCTTTCCAGATTTCATCTGAGGATATTTCCTTTTTCAACATAGCCCTCTATGGGCTTCCAAATATCACTTTGCCAATTCAACAAGAAGTGTCTTAGCGAAAGGCTTATTGAGGGGAAAGCTGTAACTCTGTGAGATGATTTCACAGAACACACAGAAGTATCCACGAAAGCTTCTTTCTCTTTGTTATGGGAGGATATTTCCTTTGGCCCTATAGTCTTCAATGGGATCCGAAATATCTGTTCTCAGATTCCACAGAAATAAGGCTAGCAAAGAGATCCACGAAATACAGATGTAACTCTGTGACATGAATTAACAGAACACTAAGCAGTTTCTCAGAAAGCTTCTTTACAGATTTCATCTGATGATATTTCCTTTTTCACCATTGCCCTCTATGGGCTTCCAAATATCACTTTGCCAATTCCCCAAGAACTGTCTTAGCGAAAGGCTTCTTGAGGGGAAAGCTGTAACTCTGTGAGATGATTTCACAGAACACAAAGAAGTTTCTAAGAAAGCTTCTTTCTCTTTGTAATCTGAGGATATTTCCCTTGGCCCTATAGTCTTCAATGGGATCCGAATTATCTGTTCTCAGATTCCACAGAAATAAGGCTAGCAAAGAGATCCACGAAATACGGATGTAACTCTGTGAGATGAATTAACAGAACACTAAGCAGTTTCTCAGAAAGCTTCTTTAGAGATTTCATCTGATGATATTTCCTTTTTCACCATAGCCCTCTATGGGCTTCCAAATATCACTTTGCCAGTTCCACAAGAACTGTCTTAGCGAAAGGCTTCTTGAGGGGAAAGCTACAACTCTGTGAGATGATTTCACAGAACACAAAGAAGTTTCTGAGAAAGCTTCTTTCTCTTTGTAATCGGAGGATATTTCCTTTTTCCCTATAGTCTTCAATGGGATCTGAAATACCTGTTCTCAGATTCCACAGAAATAAGGCTAGCAAAGAGATCCACGAAATACGGATGTAACTCTGTGAGATGAATTAACAGAACACTAATCAGTTTCTCAGAAAGCATCTTTCCAGATTTCATCTGAGGATATTTCCTTTTTCACCATAGCCCTCTATGGGCTTACAAATATCACATTGCCAATTCCACAAGAACTGTCTTAGCGAAAGACTTCCTGAGGGGAAAGCTGTAACTCTGTGAGATGATTTCTCAGAACACAAAGAGGTTTCTCAGACAGCTTCTTTCTCTTTGTAATCGGAGGATATTTCCTTTGGCCCTATAGTCTTCAAAGGGATCCGAAATATCTGTTCTCAGCTTCCACAGAAATAAGGCTAGCAAAGAGATCCAGGAAATACAGATGTAACTCTGTGATATGAATTAACAGAACACTAAGCAGTTTCTCAGAAAGCTTCTTTCCAGATTTCATCTGAGGATATTTCCTTTTTCAGCATAGCCCACTATGGGCTTCCAAATATCACTTTGCCAATTCCACAAGAACTGTTTTAGCGAAAGGCTTCTTTATAGGAAAGCTGTAACTCTGTGAGATGATTTCACAGAACACAAAGAAGTTTCTCAGAAATCTTCTTTCTCTTTGTTATCGGAGGATATTTCCTTTGGCCCTATACTCTTCAAAGGGATCCGAAATATCTGTTCTCAGATTCCACAGAAATAAGGCTAGCAAAGAGATCCACGAAATACAGATGTAACTCGGTGAGATGAATGAACAGAACACTAAGCACTTTCTCAGAAAGCTTCTTTCCAGATTTCATCTGTGGATATTTCCTTTTTCACCATAGCCCTCTATGGGATTCCAAATATCACTTTGCCAATTCCACAAGAACTGTCCTAGCGAAAGGCTTCTTGAGGGGAAAGCTGTAACTCTGTGAGATGATTTCTCAGAACGCAAAGAAGTTTCTCAGAAAGCTTCTTTCTCTTTGTTATCGGAGGATATTTCCTTTGTCCCTATAGTCTTCAAAGGGATATAATATACCTGTTCTCAGATTCCACAGAAATAAGGCTAGCAAAGAGATCCACGAAATACAGATGTAACTCTGTGAGATGAATGAACAGAACACTAAGCAGTTTCTCAGAAAGCTTCTTTCCAGATTTCATCTGAGGATATTTCCTTTTTCACCATAGCCCTCTATGGGCTTCCAAATATCTCTTTGCCAATTCCACAAAAACTGTCTTAGCGAAAGGCTTCTTGAGGGGAAAGCTGTAACTCTGTGAGATGATTTCACAGAACGCAAAGAAGTTTCTCAGAAAGTTTCTTTCTCTTTGTAATCGGAGGATATTTCCTTTGGCCCTATAGTCTTCAAAGGGATCCGAAATATCTGTTCTCAGATTCCACAGAAATAAGGCTTGCAAAGAGATCCACGAAATACAGATGTAACTCTATGAGATGAATTAACAGAACACTAAGCAGTTTCTCAGAAAGCTTCTTTCCTGTTTCATCTGAGGATATTTCCTTTTTCACCATAGCCCTCTATGGGCTTCCAAATATCACTTTGCCAATTCCACAAGAAGTGTCTTAGCGAAAGGCTTCTTGAGGGTAAAGCTGTAACTCTGTGAGATGATTTCAGAGAACACAAAGAAGTTTCTAAAAAAGCTTCTTTCTCTTTGTAATCGGAGGATATTTCCCTTGGCCCTATAGTCTTCAATAGGATCCGAAATATCTGTTCTCAGATTCCACAGAAATAAGGCTAGCAAAGAGATCCACGAAATACGGATGTAACTCTGTGAGATGAATTAACAGAACACTAAGCAGTTTCTCAGAAAGCTTCTTTACAGATTTCATCTGATGATATTTCCTTTTTCACCATAGCCCTCTATGGGCTTCCAAATATCACTTTGCCAGTTCCACAAGAACTGTCTTAGCGAAAGGCTTCTTGAGGAGAAAGCTGTAACTCTGTGAGATGATTTCACAGAACACAAAGAAGTTTCTCAGAAAGCTTCTTTCTCTTTGTAATCGGAGGATATTTCCTTTGTCCCTATAGTCTTCAATGGGATCTGAAATACCTGTTCTCAGATTCCACAGAAATAAGGCTAGCAAAGAGATCCACGAAATACGGATGTAACTCTGTGAGATGAATTAACAGAACACTAATCAGTTTCTCAGAAAGCATCTTTCCAGATTTCATCTGAGGATATTTCCTTTTTCACCATAGCCCACTATGGGCTTCCAAATATCACTTTGCCAGTTCCACAAGAACTGTTTTAGCGAAAGGCTTCTTTATAGGAAAGGTGTAACTCTGTGAGATGATTTCACAGAACACAAAGAAGTTTCTCAGAAATCTTCTTTCTCTTTGTTATCGGAGGATATTTCCTTTGGCCCTATACTCTTCAAAGGGATCCGAAATATCTGTTCTCAGATTCCACAGAAATAAGGCTAGCAAAGATATCCACGAAATACAGACGTAACTCTGTGAGATGAATTAACAGAACACTAAGCAGTTTCTCAGAAAGCTTCTTTCCAGATTGCATCTGAGGATATTTCCTTTTTCACCATAGCCCTCTATGGGCTTCCAAATATCACTTTGCCAATTCCCCAAGAACTGTCTTAGCGAAAGGCTTCTTTATAGGAAAACTGTAACTCCGTGAGATGATTTCACAAAACACAAAGAAGTTTCTACGAAATTTCTTTCTCTTTGTAATCGGAGGATATTTCCTTTGTTCCTACAGTCTTCAAAGGGATCTGAAATACCTGTTCTCAGCTTCCACAGAAATAAGGCTAGCAAAGAGATCCACGAAATACAGATGTAACTCTGTGAGATGAATTAACAGAACACTAAGCAGTTTCTCAGAAAGCTTCTTTCCAGATTTCATCTGAGGATATTTCCTTTTTCACCATAGCCCACTATGGGCTTCCAAATATCACTTTGCCAATTCCACAAGAACTGTTATAGCGAAAGGCTTCTTTATAGGAAAGCAGTAACTCTGTGAGATGATTTCACAGAACACAAAGAAGTTTCTCAGAAATCTTCTTTCTCTTTGTTATCGGAGGATATTTCCTTTGGCCCTATACTCTTCAAAGGGATCCGAAATATCTGTTCTCAGATTCCACAGAAATAAGGCTAGCAAAGATATCCACGAAATACAGATGTAACTCTGTGAGATGAATTAACAGAACACTAAGCAGTTTCTCAGAAAGCTTCTTTCCAAATTTCATCTGAGGATATTTCCTTTTTCACAGTAGCCCTCTATGGGCTTCCAAATATCACTTTGTCAATTCCACAAGAAGTGTCTTAGCGAAAGGCTTCTTGAGGGGAAAGCTGTAACTCTGTGAGATGATTTCACAGAACACAAAGAAGTTTCTCAGAAAGCTTCTTTCTCTTTGTTATCAGAGGATATTTCCTTTGGCCCTATAGTCTTCAAAGGGATCCGAAATATCTGTTCTCAGATTCCACAGAAAAAAGGCTAGCAAAGAGATCCACGAAATACAGATGTAACTCGGTGAGATGAATGAACAGAACACTAAGCACTTTCTCAGAAAGCTTCTTTACAGATTTCATCTGAGGATATTTCCTTTTTCACCATAGCCCTCTATGGGATTGCAAATATCACTTTGCCAATTGCACAAGAACTGTCCTAGCGAAAGGCTTCTTGAGGCTAAAGCTGTAACTCTGTGAGATGATTTCTCAGAACGCAAAGAAGTTTCTCAGAAAGCTTCTTTCTCTTTGTTATCGGAGGATATTTCCTTTGGCCCTATAGTCTTCAATGGGATCCGAAATATCTGTTCTCAGATTCCACAGAAATAAGGCTAGCAAAGAGATCCACGAAATACAGATGTAACTCTGTGAGATGAATTAACAGAACACTAAGCAGTTTCTCAGAAAGCTTCTTTCCAGATTCATCTGAGGATATTTCCTTTTTCACCATAGCCCTCTATGGGCTTCCAAATATCACTTTGCCAATTCCACAAGAAGTGTCTTAGCGAAAGGCTTCTTGAGGGGAAAGCTGTAACTCTGTGAGATGATTTCACAGAACACAAAGAAGTTTCTCAGAAAGCTTCTTTCTCTTTGTTAACGGAAGACATTTCCTTTGGCCCTATAGTCTTCAATGGGATCCGAAATATCTATTCTCAGATTCCACAGAAATAAGGCTAGCAAAGAGATCCACGAAATACAGATGTAACTCTGTGACATGAATTAACAGAACACTAAGCAGTTTCTCCGAAAGCTTCTTTACAGATTTCATCTGATGATATTTCCTTTTTCACAATTGCCCTCTATGGGCTTCCAAATATCACTTTGCCAATTCCACAAGAACTGTCTTAGGGAAAGGCTTCTTGAGGGGAAAGCTGTAACTCTGTGAGATGATTTCACAGAACACAAAGAAGTTTCTAAAAAAGCTTCTTTCTCTTTGTAATCGGAGGATATTTCCTTTGTCCCTATAGTCTTCAAAGGGATCCGAAATATCTGTTCTCAGATTCCACAGAAATAAGGCTAGCAAAGAGATCCACTAAATACAGATGTAACTCTGTGAGATGAATTAACAGAACCCTAAGCAGTTACTCAGAAAGCTTCTTTCCAGATTTCATCTGAGGATATTTCCTTTTTCACCATAGCCCTCTACGGGCTTCCAAATATCACTTTGCCAATTCCACAAGAACTGTCTTAGTGAAAGGCTTCTTGAGGGGAAAGCTGTAACTCTGTGAGATAATTTCACAGAACACAAAGAAGTTTCTCAGAAAGCTTCTTTCTCTTTGTAATCGGAGGATATTTCCTTTGTCCCTATAGTCTTCAAAGGGATTTGAAATACCTGTTCTCAGATTCCACAGAAATAAGGCTAGCAAAGAGATCCACGAAATACAGATGTAACTCTGTGAGATGAATTAACAGAACACCAAGCAGTTTCTCAGAAAGCTTCTTTCCAGATTTCATCTGTGGATATTTCCTTTTTCACCATAGCCCTCTATGGGCTTCCAAATATCACTTTGCCAATTCCACAAGAACTGTCTTATTGAAAGGCTTCTTGAGGGGAAAGCTGTAACTCTGTGAGATATTTTCACAGAACACAAAGAAATTTCTCAGAAAGCTTCTTTCTCTTTGTTATCGGAGGTTATTTCCTTTGGCCCTATAGTCTTCAAAGGGATCCCAAATATCTGTTCTCAGATTCCACAGAAATAAGGCCAGCAAAGATATCCACGAAATACAGATGTAACTCGGTGAGATGTATTAACAGAACACTAAACAGTTTCTCAGAAAGCTTCTTTCCAGATTTCATCTGAGGATATTTCCTTTTTCACCATAGCCCTCTATGGGATTCCAAATATCACTTTGCCAATTCCACAAGAACTGTCCTAGCGAAAGGCTTCTTGAGGGGAAAGCTGTAACTCTGTGAGATGATTTCTCAGAACGCAAAGAAGTTTCTCAGAAAGCTTCTTTCTCTTTGTTATCGGAGGATATTTCTTTTGGCCCTAAAGTCTTCAATGGGATACGAAATATCTGTTCTCAGATTCCACAGAAACAAGGCTAGCAAAGAGATCCACGAAATACAGATGTAACTCTGTGAGATGAATTAACAGAACACTAAGCAGTTTCTCAGAAAGCTTCTTTACAGATTTCATCTGATGATATTTCCTTTTTCACCATTGCCGTCTATGGGCTTCCAAATATCACTTTGCTAATTCCACAAGAACTGTCTTAGCGAAAGGCTTCTTGAGGGAAAAGTTGTAACTCTGTGAGATGATTTCACAGAACACAAAGAAGTTTCTCAGAAAGCTTCTTTCTATTTGTAATCGGAGGATATTTCCTTTGTCCCTATAGTCTTCAAAGGGATCTGATATACCTGTTCTCAGATTCCACAGAAATAAGGCTAGCAAAGAGATCCACGAAATACAGATGTAACTCTGTGAGATGAATTAACAGAACACTAAGCAGTTTCTCAGAAAGCTTCTTTCCAGATTTCATCTGAGGATATTTCCTTTTTCACCATAGCCCTCTATGGGCTTCCAAATATCACTTTGCCAATTCCACAAGAACTGTCTTAGTGAAAGGCTTCTTGAGGGGAAAGCTGTAACTCTGTGAGATGATTTCTCAGAACGCAAAGAAGTTTCTCAGAAAGCTTCTTTCTCTCTGTTATCGGAGGATACTTCCTTTGGCCCTATAGTCTTCAAAGGGATCCCAAATATCTGTTCTCAGATTCCACAGAAATAAGGCTTGCAAAGAGATCCACGAAATACAGATGTACCTCTGTGAGATGAATTAACAAAACACTAAGCAGTTTCTCAGAAAGTTTCTTTCCAGATTCATCTGAGGATATTTCCTTTTTCACCATAGCCCTCTATGGGCTTCCAAATATCACTTTGCCAATTCCACAAGAAGTGTCTTAGCGAAAGGCTTCTTGAGGGGAAAGCTGTAACTCTGTGAGATGATTTCACAGAACACAAAGAAGTTTCTCAGAAACCTTCTTTCTCTTTGTTAACGGAAGACATTTCCTTTGGCCCTATAGTCTTCAATGGGATCCGAAATATCTATTCTCAGATTCCACAGAAATAAGGCTAGCAAAGAGATCCACGAAATACAGATGTAACTCTGTGACATGAATTAACAGAACACTAAGCAGTTTCTCCGAAAGCTTCTTTACAGATTTCATCTGATGATATTTCCTTTTTCACAATTGCCCTCTATGGGCTTCCAAATATCACTTTGCCAATTCCACAAGAACTGTCTTAGGGAAAGGCTTCTTGAGGGGAAAGCTGTAACTCTGTGAGATGATTTCACAGAACACAAAGAAGTTTCTAAAAAAGCTTCTTTCTCTTTGTAATCGGAGGATATTTGCTTTGTCCCTATAGTCTTCAAAGGGATCTGAAATACCTGTTCACAGATTCCACAGAAATAAGGCTAGCAAAGAGATCCACGAAATACAGATGTAACTCTGTGAGATGAATTAACAGAACCCTTAGCAGTTACTCAGAAAGCTTCTTTCCAGATTTCATCTGAGGATATTTCCTTTTTCACCATAGCCCTCTACGGGCTTCCAAATATCACTTTGCCAATTCCACAAGAACTGTCTTAGTGAAAGGCTTCTTGAGGGGAAAGCTGTAACTCTGTGAGATAATTTCACAGAACACAAAGAAGTTTCTCAGAAAGCTTCTTTCTCTTTGTAATCGGAGGATATTTCCTTTGTCCCTATAGTCTTCAAAGGGATTTGAAATACCTGTTCTCAGATTCCACAGAAATAAGGCTAGCAAAGAGATCCACGAAATACAGATGTAACTCTGTGAGATGAATTAACAGAACACCAAGCAGTTTCTCAGAAAGCTTCTTTCCAGATTTCATCTGTGGATATTTCCTTTTTCACCATAGCCCTCTATGGGCTTCCAAATATCACTTTGCCAATTCCACAAGAACTGTCTTAGTGAAAGGCTTCTTGAGGGGAAAGCTGTAACTCTGTGAGATGATTTCACAGAACACAAAGAAATTTCTCAGAAAGCTTCTTTCTCTTTGTTATCGGAGGTTATTTCCTTTGGCCCTATAGTCTTCAAAGGGATCCCAAATATCTGTTCTCAGATTCCACAGAAATAAGGCCAGCAAAGATATCCACGAAATACAGATGTAACTCGGTGAGATGTATTAACAGAACACTAAACAGTTTCTCAGAAAGCTTCTTTCCAGATTTCATCTGAGGATATTTCCTTTTTCACCATAGCCCTCTATGGGATTCCAAATATCACTTTGCCAATTCCACAAGAACTGTCCTAGCGAAAGGCTTCTTGAGGGGAAAGCTGTAACTCTGTGAGATGATTTCTCAGAACGCAAAGAAGTTTCTCAGAAAGCTTCTTTCTCTTTGTTATCGGAGGATATTTCCTTTGGCCCTATAGTCTTCAATGGGATCCGAAATATCTGTTCTCAGATTCCACAGAAATAAGGCTAGCAAAGAGATCCACGAAATACAGATGTTACTCTGTGAGATGAATTAACAGAACACTAAGCAGTTTCTCAGAAAGCTTCTTTCCAGATTTCATCTGAGGATATTTCCTTTTTCACCATTGCCCTCTATGGGCTTCCAAATATCACTTTGCCAATTCCACAAGAAGTGTCTTAGCGAAAGGCTTATTGAGGGGAAAGCTGTAACTCTGTGAGATGATTTCACAGAACACACAGAAGTTTCTAAGAAAGCTTCTTTCTCTTTGTTATGGGAGGATATTTCCTTTGGCCCTATAGTCTTCAATGGGATCCAAAATATCTGTTCTCAGATTCCACAGAAATAAGGCTAGCAAAGAGATCCACGAAATACAGATGTAACTCTGTGAGATGAATGAACAGAACACTAAGCCGTTTCGCAGAAAGCTTCTTTCCAGATTTCATCTGAGGATATTTACTTTTTCACCATAGCCCTCTATGGGCTTCCAAATATCACTTTGCCAATTCCACAAGAAGTGTCTTAGCGAAAGGCTTCTTGAGGGGAAAGCTGTAACTCTGTGAGATGATTTCACAGAACACAAAGAAGTTTCTCAGAAACCTTCTTTCTCTTTGTTATTGGAAGACATTTCCTTTGGCCCTATAGTCTTCAATGGGATCCGAAATATCTGTTCTCAGATTCCACAGAAATAAGGCTAGCAAAGAGATCCACGAAATACAGATGTAACTCTGTCAGATGAATGAACAGAACACTAAGCAGTTTCTCAGAAAGCTTCTTTACAGATTTCATCTGAGGATATTTCCTTTTTCACCATAGCCCTCTATGGGCTTCCAAATATCACTTTGCCAATTCCACAAGAACTGTCTTAGCGAAAGGCTTCTTGAGGGAAAAGCTGTAACTCTGTGAGATGATTTCTCAGAACGCAAAGAAGTTTCTCAGAAACCTTCTTTCTCTTTGTTTTCGGAGGATATTTCCTTTGGCCCTATAGTCTTCAATGGGATCCGAAATATCTGTTCTCAGATTCCACAGAAATAAGGCTAGCAAAGAGATCCACGAAATACGGATGTAACTCTGTGAGATGAATTAACAGAACACTAAGCAGTTTCTCAGAAAGCTTCTTTACAGATTTCATCTGATGATATTTCCTTTTTCACCATAGCCCTCTATGGGCTTCCAAATATCACTTTGCCAGTTCCACAAGAACTGTCTTAGCGAAAGGCTTCTTGAGGAGAAAGCTGTAACTCTGTGAGATGATTTCACAGAACACAAAGAAGTTTCTCAGAAAGCTTCTTTCTCTTTGTAATCGGAGGATATTTCCTTTGTCCCTATAGTCTTCAATGGGATCTGAAATACCTGTTCTCAGATTCCACAGAAATAAGGCTAGCAAAGAGATCCACGAAATACGGATGTAACTCTGTGAGATGAATTAACAGAACACTAATCAGTTTCTCAGAAAGCATCTTTCCAGATTTCATCTGAGGATATTTCCTTTTTCACCATAGCCCACTATGGGCTTCCAAATATCACTTTGCCAGTTCCACAAGAACTGTTTTAGCGAAAGGCTTCTTTATAGGAAAGGTGTAACTCTGTGAGATGATTTCACAGAACACAAAGAAGTTTCTCAGAAATCTTCTTTCTCTTTGTTATCGGAGGATATTTCCTTTGGCCCTATACTCTTCAAAGGGATCCGAAATATCTGTTCTCAGATTCCACAGAAATAAGGCTAGCAAAGATATCCACGAAATACAGACGTAACTCTGTGAGATGAATTAACAGAACACTAAGCAGTTTCTCAGAAAGCTTCTTTCCAGATTGCATCTGAGGATATTTCCTTTTTCACCATAGCCCTCTATGGGCTTCCAAATATCACTTTGCCAATTCCCCAAGAACTGTCTTAGCGAAAGGCTTCTTTATAGGAAAACTGTAACTCCGTGAGATGATTTCACAAAACACAAAGAAGTTTCTACGAAAGCTTCTTTCTCTTTGTAATCGGAGGATATTTCCTTTGTTCCTACAGTCTTCAAAGGGATCTGAAATACCTGTTCTCAGCTTCCACAGAAATAAGGCTAGCAAAGAGATCCACGAAATACAGATGTAACTCTGTGAGATGAATTAACAGAACACTAAGCAGTTTCTCAGAAAGCTTCTTTCCAGATTTCATCTGAGGATATTTCCTTTTTCACCATAGCCCACTATGGGCTTCCAAATATCACTTTGCCAATTCCACAAGAACTGTTATAGCGAAAGGCTTCTTTATAGGAAAGCAGTAACTCTGTGAGATGATTTCACAGAACACAAAGAAGTTTCTCAGAAATCTTCTTTCTCTTTGTTATCGGAGGATATTTCCTTTGGCCCTATACTCTTCAAAGGGATCCGAAATATCTGTTCTCAGATTCCACAGAAATAAGGCTAGCAAAGATATCCACGAAATACAGATGTAACTCTGTGAGATGAATTAACAGAACACTAAGCAGTTTCTCAGAAAGCTTCTTTCCAAATTTCATCTGAGGATATTTCCTTTTTCACAGTAGCCCTCTATGGGCTTCCAAATATCACTTTGTCAATTCCACAAGAAGTGTCTTAGCGAAAGGCTTCTTGAGGGGAAAGCTGTAACTCTGTGAGATGATTTCACAGAACACAAAGAAGTTTCTCAGAAAGCTTCTTTCTCTTTGTTATCAGAGGATATTTCCTTTGGCCCTATAGTCTTCAAAGGGATCCGAAATATCTGTTCTCAGATTCCACAGAAAAAAGGCTAGCAAAGAGATCCACGAAATACAGATGTAACTCGGTGAGATGAATGAACAGAACACTAAGCACTTTCTCAGAAAGCTTCTTTACAGATTTCATCTGAGGATATTTCCTTTTTCACCATAGCCCTCTATGGGATTGCAAATATCACTTTGCCAATTGCACAAGAACTGTCCTAGCGAAAGGCTTCTTGAGGCTAAAGCTGTAACTCTGTGAGATGATTTCTCAGAACGCAAAGAAGTTTCTCAGAAAGCTTCTTTCTCTTTGTTATCGGAGGATATTTCCTTTGGCCCTATAGTCTTCAATGGGATCCGAAATATCTGTTCTCAGATTCCACAGAAATAAGGCTAGCAAAGAGATCCACGAAATACAGATGTAACTCTGTGAGATGAATTAACAGAACACTAAGCAGTTTCTCAGAAAGCTTCTTTCCAGATTCATCTGAGGATATTTCCTTTTTCACCATAGCCCTCTATGGGCTTCCAAATATCACTTTGCCAATTCCACAAGAAGTGTCTTAGCGAAAGGCTTCTTGAGGGGAAAGCTGTAACTCTGTGAGATGATTTCACAGAACACAAAGAAGTTTCTCAGAAAGCTTCTTTCTCTTTGTTAACGGAAGACATTTCCTTTGGCCCTATAGTCTTCAATGGGATCCGAAATATCTATTCTCAGATTCCACAGAAATAAGGCTAGCAAAGAGATCCACGAAATACAGATGTAACTCTGTGACATGAATTAACAGAACACTAAGCAGTTTCTCCGAAAGCTTCTTTACAGATTTCATCTGATGATATTTCCTTTTTCACAATTGCCCTCTATGGGCTTCCAAATATCACTTTGCCAATTCCACAAGAACTGTCTTAGGGAAAGGCTTCTTGAGGGGAAAGCTGTAACTCTGTGAGATGATTTCACAGAACACAAAGAAGTTTCTAAAAAAGCTTCTTTCTCTTTGTAATCGGAGGATATTTCCTTTGTCCCTATAGTCTTCAAAGGGATCCGAAATATCTGTTCTCAGATTCCACAGAAATAAGGCTAGCAAAGAGATCCACTAAATACAGATGTAACTCTGTGAGATGAATTAACAGAACCCTAAGCAGTTACTCAGAAAGCTTCTTTCCAGATTTCATCTGAGGATATTTCCTTTTTCACCATAGCCCTCTACGGGCTTCCAAATATCACTTTGCCAATTCCACAAGAACTGTCTTAGTGAAAGGCTTCTTGAGGGGAAAGCTGTAACTCTGTGAGATAATTTCACAGAACACAAAGAAGTTTCTCAGAAAGCTTCTTTCTCTTTGTAATCGGAGGATATTTCCTTTGTCCCTATAGTCTTCAAAGGGATTTGAAATACCTGTTCTCAGATTCCACAGAAATAAGGCTAGCAAAGAGATCCACGAAATACAGATGTAACTCTGTGAGATGAATTAACAGAACACCAAGCAGTTTCTCAGAAAGCTTCTTTCCAGATTTCATCTGTGGATATTTCCTTTTTCACCATAGCCCTCTATGGGCTTCCAAATATCACTTTGCCAATTCCACAAGAACTGTCTTATTGAAAGGCTTCTTGAGGGGAAAGCTGTAACTCTGTGAGATATTTTCACAGAACACAAAGAAATTTCTCAGAAAGCTTCTTTCTCTTTGTTATCGGAGGTTATTTCCTTTGGCCCTATAGTCTTCAAAGGGATCCCAAATATCTGTTCTCAGATTCCACAGAAATAAGGCCAGCAAAGATATCCACGAAATACAGATGTAACTCGGTGAGATGTATTAACAGAACACTAAACAGTTTCTCAGAAAGCTTCTTTCCAGATTTCATCTGAGGATATTTCCTTTTTCACCATAGCCCTCTATGGGATTCCAAATATCACTTTGCCAATTCCACAAGAACTGTCCTAGCGAAAGGCTTCTTGAGGGGAAAGCTGTAACTCTGTGAGATGATTTCTCAGAACGCAAAGAAGTTTCTCAGAAAGCTTCTTTCTCTTTGTTATCGGAGGATATTTCTTTTGGCCCTAAAGTCTTCAATGGGATACGAAATATCTGTTCTCAGATTCCACAGAAACAAGGCTAGCAAAGAGATCCACGAAATACAGATGTAACTCTGTGAGATGAATTAACAGAACACTAAGCAGTTTCTCAGAAAGCTTCTTTACAGATTTCATCTGATGATATTTCCTTTTTCACCATTGCCGTCTATGGGCTTCCAAATATCACTTTGCTAATTCCACAAGAACTGTCTTAGCGAAAGGCTTCTTGAGGGAAAAGTTGTAACTCTGTGAGATGATTTCACAGAACACAAAGAAGTTTCTCAGAAAGCTTCTTTCTATTTGTAATCGGAGGATATTTCCTTTGTCCCTATAGTCTTCAAAGGGATCTGATATACCTGTTCTCAGATTCCACAGAAATAAGGCTAGCAAAGAGATCCACGAAATACAGATGTAACTCTGTGAGATGAATTAACAGAACACTAAGCAGTTTCTCAGAAAGCTTCTTTCCAGATTTCATCTGAGGATATTTCCTTTTTCACCATAGCCCTCTATGGGCTTCCAAATATCACTTTGCCAATTCCACAAGAACTGTCTTAGTGAAAGGCTTCTTGAGGGGAAAGCTGTAACTCTGTGAGATGATTTCTCAGAACGCAAAGAAGTTTCTCAGAAAGCTTCTTTCTCTCTGTTATCGGAGGATACTTCCTTTGGCCCTATAGTCTTCAAAGGGATCCCAAATATCTGTTCTCAGATTCCACAGAAATAAGGCTTGCAAAGAGATCCACGAAATACAGATGTACCTCTGTGAGATGAATTAACAAAACACTAAGCAGTTTCTCAGAAAGTTTCTTTCCAGATTCATCTGAGGATATTTCCTTTTTCACCATAGCCCTCTATGGGCTTCCAAATATCACTTTGCCAATTCCACAAGAAGTGTCTTAGCGAAAGGCTTCTTGAGGGGAAAGCTGTAACTCTGTGAGATGATTTCACAGAACACAAAGAAGTTTCTCAGAAACCTTCTTTCTCTTTGTTAACGGAAGACATTTCCTTTGGCCCTATAGTCTTCAATGGGATCCGAAATATCTATTCTCAGATTCCACAGAAATAAGGCTAGCAAAGAGATCCACGAAATACAGATGTAACTCTGTGACATGAATTAACAGAACACTAAGCAGTTTCTCCGAAAGCTTCTTTACAGATTTCATCTGATGATATTTCCTTTTTCACAATTGCCCTCTATGGGCTTCCAAATATCACTTTGCCAATTCCACAAGAACTGTCTTAGGGAAAGGCTTCTTGAGGGGAAAGCTGTAACTCTGTGAGATGATTTCACAGAACACAAAGAAGTTTCTAAAAAAGCTTCTTTCTCTTTGTAATCGGAGGATATTTGCTTTGTCCCTATAGTCTTCAAAGGGATCTGAAATACCTGTTCACAGATTCCACAGAAATAAGGCTAGCAAAGAGATCCACGAAATACAGATGTAACTCTGTGAGATGAATTAACAGAACCCTAAGCAGTTACTCAGAAAGCTTCTTTCCAGATTTCATCTGAGGATATTTCCTTTTTCACCATAGCCCTCTACGGGCTTCCAAATATCACTTTGCCAATTCCACAAGAACTGTCTTAGTGAAAGGCTTCTTGAGGGGAAAGCTGTAACTCTGTGAGATAATTTCACAGAACACAAAGAAGTTTCTCAGAAAGCTTCTTTCTCTTTGTAATCGGAGGATATTTCCTTTGTCCCTATAGTCTTCAAAGGGATTTGAAATACCTGTTCTCAGATTCCACAGAAATAAGGCTAGCAAAGAGATCCACGAAATACAGATGTAACTCTGTGAGATGAATTAACAGAACACCAAGCAGTTTCTCAGAAAGCTTCTTTCCAGATTTCATCTGTGGATATTTCCTTTTTCACCATAGCCCTCTATGGGCTTCCAAATATCACTTTGCCAATTCCACAAGAACTGTCTTATTGAAAGGCTTCTTGAGGGGAAAGCTGTAACTCTGTGAGATGATTTCACAGAACACAAAGAAATTTCTCAGAAAGCTTCTTTCTCTTTGTTATCGGAGGTTATTTCCTTTGGCCCTATAGTCTTCAAAGGGATCCCAAATATCTGTTCTCAGATTCCACAGAAATAAGGCCAGCAAAGATATCCACGAAATACAGATGTAACTCGGTGAGATGTATTAACAGAACACTAAACAGTTTCTCAGAAAGCTTCTTTCCAGATTTCATCTGAGGATATTTCCTTTTTCACCATAGCCCTCTATGGGATTCCAAATATCACTTTGCCAATTCCACAAGAACTGTCCTAGCGAAAGGCTTCTTGAGGGGAAAGCTGTAACTCTGTGAGATGATTTCTCAGAACGCAAAGAAGTTTCTCAGAAAGCTTCTTTCTCTTTGTTATCGGAGGATATTTCCTTTGGCCCTATAGTCTTCAATGGGATCCGAAATATCTGTTCTCAGATTCCACAGAAATAAGGCTAGCAAAGAGATCCACGAAATACAGATGTTACTCTGTGAGATGAATTAACAGAACACTAAGCAGTTTCTCAGAAAGCTTCTTTCCAGATTTCATCTGAGGATATTTCCTTTTTCACCATTGCCCTCTATGGGCTTCCAAATATCACTTTGCCAATTCCACAAGAAGTGTCTTAGCGAAAGGCTTATTGAGGGGAAAGCTGTAACTCTGTGAGATGATTTCACAGAACACACAGAAGTTTCTAAGAAAGCTTCTTTCTCTTTGTTATGGGAGGATATTTCCTTTGGCCCTATAGTCTTCAATGGGATCCAAAATATCTGTTCTCAGATTCCACAGAAATAAGGCTAGCAAAGAGATCCACGAAATACAGATGTAACTCTGTGAGATGAATGAACAGAACACTAAGCCGTTTCGCAGAAAGCTTCTTTCCAGATTTCATCTGAGGATATTTACTTTTTCACCATAGCCCTCTATGGGCTTCCAAATATCACTTTGCCAATTCCACAAGAAGTGTCTTAGCGAAAGGCTTCTTGAGGGGAAAGCTGTAACTCTGTGAGATGATTTCACAGAACACAAAGAAGTTTCTCAGAAACCTTCTTTCTCTTTGTTATTGGAAGACATTTCCTTTGGCCCTATAGTCTTCAATGGGATCCGAAATATCTGTTCTCAGATTCCACAGAAATAAGGCTAGCAAAGAGATCCACGAAATACAGATGTAACTCTGTCAGATGAATGAACAGAACACTAAGCAGTTTCTCAGAAAGCTTCTTTACAGATTTCATCTGAGGATATTTCCTTTTTCACCATAGCCCTCTATGGGCTTCCAAATATCACTTTGCCAATTCCACAAGAACTGTCTTAGCGAAAGGCTTCTTGAGGGAAAAGCTGTAACTCTGTGAGATGATTTCTCAGAACGCAAAGAAGTTTCTCAGAAACCTTCTTTCTCTTTGTTTTCGGAGGATATTTCCTTTGGCCCTATAGTCTTCAATGGGATCCGAAATATCTGTTCTCAGATTCCACAGAAATAAGGCTTGCAAAGAGATCCACGAAATACAGATGTAACTCTGTGAGATGAATTAACAGAACACTAAGCAGTTTCTCAGAAAGCTTCTTTACAGATTTCATCTGATGATATTTCCTTTTTCACCATTGCCCTCTATGGGCTTCCAAATATCACTTTGCTAATTCCACAAGAACTGTCTTAGCGAAAGGCTTCTTGTGGGAAAAGTTGTAACTCTGTGAGATGATTTCACAGAACACAAAGAAGTTTCTAAGAAAGCTTCTTTCTCTTTGTAATCGGAGGATATTTCCTTTGTCCCTATAGTCTTCAAAGGGATCTGATATACCTGTTCTCAGATTCCACAGAAAAAAGGCTAGCAAAGAGATCCACGAAATACAGATGTAACTCTGTGAGATGAATTAACAGAACACTAAGCAGTTTCTCAGAAAGCTTCTTTCCAGATTTCATCTGAGGATATTTCCTTTTTCACCATAGCCCTCTATGGGCTTCCAAATATCACTTTGCCAATTCCACAAGAACTGTCTTACTGAAAGGCTTCTTGAGGGGAAAGCTGTAACTGTGTGAGATGATTTCTCAGAACGCAAAGAATTTTCTCAGAAAGCTTCTTTCTCTCTGTTATCGGAGGATATTTCCTTTGGCCCTATAGTCTTCAAAGGGATCCGAAATATCTGTTCTCAGATTCCACAGAAATAAGGCTTGCAAAGAGATCCACGAAATACAGATGTAACTCTGTGAGATGAATTAACAAAACACTAAGCAGTTTCTCAGAAAGCTTCTTTCCAGATTCATCTGAGGATATTTCCTTTTTCACCATAGCCCTCTATGGGCTTCCAAATATCACTTTGCCAATTCCACAAGAAGTGTCTTAGCGAAAGGCTTCTTGAGGGGAAAGCTGTAACTCTGTGAGATGATTTCACAGAACAGAAAGAAGTTTCTCAGAAAGCTTCTTTCTCTTTGTTAACGGAAGACATTTCCTTTGGCCCTATAGTCTTCAATGGGATCCGAAATATCTATTCTCAGATTCCACAAAAATAAGGCTAGCAAAGAGATCCACGAAATACAGATGTAACTCTGTGACATGAATTAACAGAACACTAAGCAGTTTCTCCGAAAGCTTCTTTCCAGATTTCATCTGATGATATTTCCTTTTTCACCATTGCCCTCTATGGGCTTCCAAATATCACTTTGCAAATTCCACAAGAACTGTCTTAGGGAAAGGCTTCTTGAGGGGAAAGCTGTAACTCTGTGAGATGATTTCACAGAACACAAAGAAGTTTCTAAAAAAACTTCATTCTCTTTGTAATCGGAGGATATTTCCTTTGTCCCTATAGTCTTCAAAGGGATCTGAAATACCTGTTCTCAGATTCCACAGAAATAAGGCTAGCAAAGAGATCCACGAAATACAGATGTAACTCTGTGAGATGAATTAACAGAACACTAAGCAGTTTCTCAGAAAGCTTCTTTCCAGATTGCATCTGAGGATATTTCCTTTTTCACCATAGCCCTCTATGGGCTTACAAATATCACTTTGCCAATTCCCCAAGAACTGTCTTAGCGAAAGGCTTCTTTATAGGAAAGCTGTAACTCTGTGAGATGATTTCACAGAACACAAAGAAGTTTCTCAGAAATCTTCTTTCTCTTTGTTATCGGAGGATATTTCCTTTGGCCCTATACTCTTCAAAGGGATCCAAAATATCTGTTCTCAGATTCCACAGAAATAAGGCTAGCAAAGATATCCACGAAATACAGATGTAACTCTGTGAGATGAATTAAGAGAACACTAAGCAGTTTCTCAGAAAGCTTCTTTCCAGATTGCATCTGAGGATATTTCCTTTTTCACCATAGCCCTCTATGGGCTTCCAAATATCACTTTGCCAATTCCCCAAGAACTGTCTTAGCGAAAGGCTTCTTTATAGGAAAGCTGTAACTCCGTGAGATGATTTCACAGAACACAAAGAAGTTTCTAAGAAAGCTTCTTTCTCTTTGTAATCGGAGGATATTTCCTTTGTTCCTACAGTCTTCAAAGGGATCTGAAATACCTGTTCTCAGCTTCCACAGAAATAAGGGTAGCAAAGAGATCCACGAAATACAGATGTAACTCTGTGAGATGAATTAACAGAACACTAAGCAGTTTCTCAGAAAGCTTCTTTCCAGATTTCATCTGAGGATATTTCCTTTTTCACCATAGCCCACTATGGGCTTCCAAATATCACTTTGTCAATTCCACAAGAAGTGTCTTAGCGAAAGGCTTCTTGAGGGGAAAGCTGTAACTCTGTGAGATGATTTCACAGAACACAAAGAAGTTTCTCAGAAAGCTTCTTTCTCTTTGTTATCAGAGGATATTTCCTTTGGCTCTATAGTCTTCAAAGGGATCCGAAATATCTGTTCTCAGATTCCACAGAAATAAGGCTAGCAAAGAGATCCACGAAATACAGATGTAACTCTGTGAGATGAATGAACAGAACACTAAGCACTTTCTCAGAAAGCTTCTTTACAGATTTCATCTGAGGATATTTCCTTTTTCACCATAGCCCTCTATGGGATTGCAAATATCACTTTGCCAATTGCACAAGAACTGTCCTAGCGAAAGGCTTCTTGAGGCTAAAGCTGTAACTCTGTGAGATGATTTCTCAGAACGCAAAGAAGTTTCTCAGAAAGCTTCTTTCTCTTTGTTATCGGAGGATATTTCCTTTGGCCCTATAGTCTTCAATGGGATCCGAAATATCTGTTCTCAGATTCCACAGAAATAAGGCTAGCAAAGAGATCCACGAAATACAGATGTAACCCTGTGAGATGAATTAACAGAACACTAAGCAGTTTCTCAGAAAGCTTCTTTACAGATTTCATCTGATGATATTTCCTTTTTCACCATTGCCCTCTATGGGCTTCCAAATATCACTTTGCCAATTCCACAAGAACTGTCTTAGGGAAAGACTTCTTGAGGGGAAAGCTGTAACTCTGTGAGATTATTTCACAGAACACAGAGAAGTTTCTAAAAAAGCTTCTTTCTCTTTGTTATGGGAGGATATTTCCTTTGGCCCTATAGTCTTAAATGGGATCCGAAATATCTGTTCTCAGATTCCACAGAAATAAGGCTAGCAAAGAGATCCACGAAATACAGATGTAACTCTGTGACATGAATGAACAGAACACTAAGCAGTTTCTCAGAAAGCTTCTTTCCAGATTTCATCTGAGGATATTTCCTTTTTCACCATAGCCCTCTATGGGCTTCCAAATATCACTTTGCCAATTCAACAAGAAGTGTCTTAGCGAAAGGCTTATTGAGGGGAAAGCTGTAACTCTCTGAGATGATTTCACAGAACACACAGAAGTATCCACGAAAGCTTCTTTCTCTTTGTTATGGGAGGATATTTCCTTTGGCCCTATAGTCTTCAATGGGATCCGAAATATCTGTTCTCAGATTCCACAGAAATAAGGCTAGCAAAGAGATCCACGAAATACAGATGTAACTCTGTGACATGAATTAACAGAACACTAAGCAGTTTCTCAGAAAGCTTCTTTCCAGATTCATCTGAGTATATTTCCTTTTTCACCATAGCCCTCTATGGGCTTCCAAATATCACTTTGCCAATTCCACAAGAACTGTCTTAGCGAAAGGCTTCTTGAGGGGAAAGCTGTAACTCTGTGAGATGATTTCACAGAACACAAAGAAGTTTCTCAGAAACCTTCTTTCTCTTTGTTATTGGAAGACATTTCCTTTGGCCCTATAGTCTTCAAAGGGATCCGAAATATCTGTTCTCAGATTCCACAGAAATAAGGCTAGCAAAGAGATCCACGAAATACAGATGTAACTCTGTGACATGAATTAACAGAACACTAAGCAGTTTCTCAGAAAGCTTCTTTACAGATTTCATCTGATGATATTTCCTTTTTCACCATTGCCCTCTATGGGCTTCCAAATATCACTTTGCTAATTCCACAAGAACTGTCTTAGCGAAAGGCTTCTTGTGGGAAAAGTTGTAACTCTGTGAGATGATTTCACAGAACACAAAGAAGTTTCTAAGAAAGCTTCTTTCTCTTTGTAATCGGAGGATATTTCCTTTGTCCCTATAGTCTTCAAAGGGATCTGATATACCTGTTCTCAGATTCCACAGAAAAAAGGCTAGCAAAGAGATCCACGAAATACAGATGTAACTCTGTGAGATGAATTAACAGAACACTAAGCAGTTTCTCAGAAAGCTTCTTTCCAGATTTCATCTGAGGATATTTCCTTTTTCACCATAGCCCTCTATGGGCTTCCAAATATCACTTTGCCAATTCCACAAGAACTGTCTTACTGAAAGGCTTCTTGAGGGGAAAGCTGTAACTGTGTGAGATGATTTCTCAGAACGCAAAGAATTTTCTCAGAAAGCTTCTTTCTCTCTGTTATCGGAGGATATTTCCTTTGGCCCTATAGTCTTCAAAGGGATCCGAAATATCTGTTCTCAGATTCCACAGAAATAAGGCTTGCAAAGAGATCCACGAAATACAGATGTAACTCTGTGAGATGAATTAACAGAACACTAAGCAGTTTCTCAGAAAGCTTCTTTCCAGATTCATCTGAGGATATTTCCTTTTTCACCATAGCCCTCTATGGGCTTCCAAATATCACTTTGCCAATTCCACAAGAAGTGTCTTAGCGAAAGGCTTCTTGAGGGGAAAGCTGTAACTCTGTGAGATGATTTCACAGAACAGAAAGAAGTTTCTCAGAAAGCTTCTTTCTCTTTGTTAACGGAAAACATTTCCTTTGGCCCTATAGTCTTCAATGGGATCCGAAATATCTATTCTCAGATTCCACAGAAATAAGGCTAGCAAAGAGATCCACGAAATACAGATGTAACTCTGTGACATGAATTAACAGAACACTAAGCAGTTTCTCCGAAAGCTTCTTTACAGATTTCATCTGATGATATTTCCTTTTTCACCATTGCCCTCTATGGGCTTCCAAATATCACTTTGCAAATTCCACAAGAACTGTCTTAGGGAAAGGCTTCTTGAGGGGAAAGCTGTAACTCTGTGAGATGATTTCACAGAACACAAAGAAGTTTCTAAAAAAACTTCATTCTCTTTGTAATCGGAGGATATTTCCTTTGTCCCTATAGTCTTCAAAGGGATCTGAAATACCTGTTCTCAGATTCCACAGAAATAAGGCTAGCAAAGAGATCCACGAAATACAGATGTAACTCTGTGAGATGAATTAACAGAACACTAAGCAGTTTCTCAGAAAGCTTCTTTCCAGATTGCATCTGAGGATACTTCCTTTTTCACCATAGCCCTCTATGGGCTTCCAAATATCACTTTGCCAATTCCCCAAGAACTGTCTTAGCGAAAGGCTTCTTTATAGGAAAGCTGTAACTCCGTGAGATGATTTCACAGAACACAAAGAAGTTTCTAAGAAAGCTTCTTTCTCTTTGTAATCGGAGGATATTTCCTTTGTTCCTACAGTCTTCAAAGGGATCTGAAATACCTGTTCTCAGCTTCCACAGAAATAAGGCTAGCAAAGAGATCCACGAAATACAGATGTAACTCTGTGAGATGAATTAACAGAACACTAAGCAGTTTCTCAGAAAGCTTCTTTCCAGATTTCATCTGAGGATATTTCCTTTTTCACCATAGCCCACTATGGGCTTCCAAATATCACTTTGCCAATTCCACAAGAACTGTTTTAGCGAAAGGCTTCTTTATAGGAAAGCTGTAACTCTGTGAGATGATTTCACAGAACACAAAGAAGTTTCTCAGAAATCTTCTTTCTCTTTGTTATCGGAGGATATTTCCTTTGGCCCTATACTCTTCAAAGGGATACGAAATATCTGTTCTCAGATTCCACAGAAATAAGGCTAGCAAAGATATCCACGAAATACAGATGTAACTCTGTGAGATGAATTAACAGAACACTAAGCAGTTTCTCAGAAAGCTTCTTTCCAAATTTCATCTGAGGATATTTCCTTTTTCACAGTAGCCCTCTATGGGCTTCCAAATATCACTTTGTCAATTCCACAAGAAGTGTCTTAGCGAAAGGCTTCTTGAGGGGAAAGCTGTAACTCTGTGAGATGATTTCACAGAACACAAAGATGTTTCTCAGAAAGCTTCTTTCTCTTTGTTATCAGAGGATATTTCCTTTGGCTCTATAGTCTTCAAAGGGATCCGAAATATCTGTTCTCAGATTCCACAGAAATAAGGCTAGCAAAGAGATCCACGAAATACAGATGTAACTCTGTGAGATGAATGAACAGAACACTAAGCACTTTCTCAGAAAGCTTCTTTACAGATTTCATCTGAGGATATTTCCTTTTTCACCATAGCCCTCTATGGGATTGCAAATATCACTTTGCCAATTGCACAAGAACTGTCCTAGCGAAAGGCTTCTTGAGGCTAAAGCTGTAACTCTGTGAGATGATTTCTCAGAACGCAAAGAAGTTTCTCAGAAAGCTTCTTTCTCTTTGTTATCGGAGGATATTTCCCTTGGCCCTATAGTCTTCAATGGGATCCGAAATATCTGTTCTCAGATTCCACAGAAATAAGGCTAGCAAAGAGATCCACGAAATACAGATGTAACTCTGTGAGATGAATTAACAGAACACTAAGCAGTTTCTCAGAAAGCTTCTTTCCAGATTCATCTGAGGATATTTCCTTTTTCACCATAGCCCTCTATGGGCTTCCAAATATCACTTTGCCAATTCCACAAGAAGTGTCTTAGCGAAAGGCTTCTTGAGGGGAAAGCTGTAACTCTGTGAGATGATTTCACAGAACACAAAGAAGTTTCTCAGAAAGCTTCTTTCTCTTTATTAACGGAAGACATTTCCTTTGGCCCTATAGTCTTCAATGGGATCCGAAATATCTGTTCTCAGATTCCACAGAAATAAGGCTAGCAAAGAGATCCACGAAATACAGATGTAACTCTGTGACATGAATTAACAGAACACTAAGCAGTTTCTCAGAAAGCTTCTTTACAGATTTCATCTGATGATATTTCCTTTTTCACCATTGCCCTCTATGGGCTTCCAAATATCACTTTGCTAATTCCACAAGAACTGTCTTAGCGAAAGGCTTCTTGAGGGAAAAGTTGTAACTCTGTGAGATGATTTCACAGAACACAAAGAAGTTTCTCAGAAAGCTTCTTTCTCTTTGTAATCGGAGGATATTTCCTTTGTCCCTATAGTCTTCAAAGGGATCTGATATACCTGTTCTCAGATTCCACAGAAATAAGGCTAGCAAAGAGATCCACGAAATACAGATGTAACTCTGTGAGATGAATTAACAGAACACTAAGCAGTTTCTCAGAAAGCTTCTTTCCAGATTTCATCTGAGGATATTTCCTTTTTCACCTTAGCCCTCTATGGGCTTCCAAATATCACTTTGCTAATTCCACAAGAACTGTCTTAGCGAAAGGCTTCTTGAGGGAAAAGTTGTAACTCTGTGAGATGATTTCACAGAACACAAAGAAGTTTCTAAGAAAGCTTCTTTCTCTTTGTAATCGGAGGATATTTCCTTTGTCCCTAGAGTCTTCAAAGGGATCTGATATACCTGTTCTCAGATTCCACAGAAATAAGGCTAGCAAAGAGATCCACGAAATACAGATGTAACTCTGTGAGATGAATGAACAGAACACTAAGTAGTTTCTCAGAAAGCTTCTTTCCAGATTTCATCTGAGGATATTTCCTTTTTCACCATAGCCCTCTATGGGCTTCCAAATATCACTTTGCCAATTCCACAAGAAGTGTCTTAGCGAAATGCTTCTTGAGGGGAAAGCTGTAACTCTGTGAGATGATTTCACCGAACACAAAGAAGTTTCTCAGAAAGCTTCTTTCTCTTTGTTAACGGAAGACATTTCTTTGGCCCTATAGTCTTCAATGGGATCCGAAATATCTGTTCTCAGATTCCACAGAAATAAGGCTAGCAAAGAGATCCACGAAATACAGATGTAACCCTGTGAGATGAATTAACAGAACACTAAGCAGTATCTCAGAAAGCTTCTTTACAGATTTCATCTGATGATATTTCCTTTTTCACCATTGCGTCTATGGGCTTCCAAATATCACTTTGCCAATTCCACAAGAACTGTCTTAGGGAAAGACTTCTTGAGGGGAAAGCTGTAACTCTGTGAGATGATTTCACAGAACACAAAGAAGTTTCTAAAAAAGCTTCTTTCTCTTTGTAATCGGAGGATATTTCCTTTGTCCCTATAGTCTTCAAAGGGATTTGAAATACCTGTTCTCAGATTCCACAGAAATAAGGCTAGCAAAGAGATCCACGAAATGCAGATGTAACTCTGTGACATGAATTAACAGAACACTAAGCAGTTTCTCAGAAAGCTTCTTTCCAGATTTCATCTGTGGATATTTCCTTTATCACCATTGCCCTCTATGGGCTTCCAAATATCACTTTGCCAATTCCACAAGAACTGTCTTAGTGAAAGGCTTCTTGAGGGGAAAGCTGTAACTCTGTGAGATGATTTCACAGAACACAAAGAAATTTCTCAGAAAGCTTCTTTCTCTTTGTTATCGGAGGTTATTTCCTTTGGCCCTATAGTCTTCAAAGGGATCCGAAATATCTGTTCTCAGATTCCACAGAAATAAGGCTAGCAAAGATAGCCACGAAATACAGATGTAACTCGGTGAGATGAATTAACAGAACACTAAGCAGTTTCTCACAAAGCTTCTTTCCAGATTTCATCTGAGGATATTTCCTTTTTCACCATAGCCCTCTATGGGATTCCAAATATCACTTTGCCAATTCCACAAGAACTGTCTTAGCGAAAGGCTTCTTGAGGGGAAAGCTGTAACTCTGTGAGATGATTTCACAGAACACAAAGAAGTTTCTAAGAAAGCTTCTTTCTCTTTGTAATCGGAGGATATTTCCTTTGTCCCTATAGTCTTCAAAGGGATATAATATACCTGTTCTCAGATTCCACAGAAATAAGGCTAGCAAAGAGACCCACGAAATACAGATGTAACTCTGTGAGATGAATGAACAGAACACTAAGCAGTTTCTCAGAAAGCTTCTTTCCAGATTTCATCTGAGGATATTTCCTTTTTCACCATAGCCCTCTATGGGCTTCCAAATATCACCTTGTCAATTCCACAAGAAGTGTCTTAGCGAAAGGCTTCTTTAGGGGAAAGCTGTAACTCTGTGAGATGATTTCTTAGAACGCAAAGAAGTTTCTCAGAAAGCTTCTTTCTCTTTGTAATCGGAGGATATTTCCTTTGGCCCTATAGTCTTCAATGGGATCCGAAATATCTGTTCTCAGATTCCACAGAAATAAGGCTAGCAAAGAGATCCACGAAATACAGATGTAACTCTGTGACATGAATTAACAGAACACTAAGCAGTTTCTCAGAAAGCTTCTTTACAGATTTCATCTGATGATATTTCCTTTTTCACCATAGCCCTCTACGGGCTTCCAGATATCACATTGCCAATTCCACAAGAACTGTCTTAGCGAAAGGCTTCTTGAGGGGAAAGCTGTAACTCTGTGAGATGATTTCACAGAACACAAAGAAGTTTCTAAAAAAGCTTCTTTCTCTTTGTAATCGGAGGATATTTCCCTTGGCCCTATAGTCTTCAATGGGATTCGAAATATCTGTTCTCAGATTCCACAGAAATAAGGCTAGCAAAGAGATCCACGAAATACGGATGTAACTCTATGAGATGAATTAACAGAACACTAAGCAGTTTCTCAGAAAGCTTCTTTCCAGATTCATCTGAGGATATTTCCTTTTTCACCATAGCCCTCTATGGGCTTCCAAATATCACTTTTCCAATTCCACAAGAACTGTCTTAGCGAAAGGCTTCTTGAGGGGAAAGCTGTAACTCTGTGAGATGATTTCACAGAACACAAAGAAGTTTCTAAAAAAGCTTCTTTCTCTTTGTAATCGGAGGATATTTCCCTTGGCCCTATAGTCTTCAATGGGATCCGAAATATCTGTTCTCAGATTCCACAGAAATAAGGCTAGCAAAGAGATTCTCGAAATACGGATGTAACTCTGTGAGATGAATTAACAGAACACTAAGCAGTTTCTCAGAAAGCTTCTTTAGAGATTTCATCTGATGATATTTCCTTTTTCACCATAGCCCTCTATGGGCTTCCAAATATCACTTTGCCAGTTCCACAAGAACTGTCTTAGCGAAAGGCTTCTTGAGAGCAAAGCTACAACTCTGTGAGATGATTTCACAGAACACAAAGAAGTTTCTGAGAAAGCTTCTTTCTCTTTGTAATCGGAGGATATTTCCTTTGGCCCTATAGTCTTCAAAGGGATCCGAAATATCTGTTCTCAGCTTCCACAGAAATAAGGCTAGCAAAGAGATCCACGAAATACAGATGTAACTCTGTGAGATGAATTAACAGAACACTAAGCAGTTTCTCAGAAAGCTTCTCTCCAGATTTCATCTGAGGATATTTCCTTTTTCACCATAGCCCACTATGGGCTTCCAAATATCACTTTGCCAATTCCACAAGAACTGTTTTAGCGAAAGGCTTCTTTATAGGAAAGCTGTGACTCTGTGAGATGATTTCACAGAACACAAAGAAGTTTCTCAGAAATCTTCTTTCTCTTTGTTATCGGAGGATATTTCCTTTGGCCCTATACTCTTCAAAGGGATCCGAAATATCTGTTCTCAGATTCCACAGAAATAAGGCTAGCAAAGAGATCCACGAAATACAGATGTAACTCGGTGAGATGAATGAACAGAACACTAAGCACTTTCTCAGAAAGCTTCTTTCCAGATTTCATCTGAGGATATTTCCTTTTTCACCATAGCCCTCTATGGGATTCCAAATATCACTTTGCCAATTCCACAAGAACTGTCCTAGCAAAAGGCTTCTTGAGGGGAAAGCTGTAACTCTGTGAGATGATTTCTCAGAACGCAAAGAAGTTTCTCAGAAAGCTTCTTTCTCTTTGTTATCGGAGGATATTTCCTTTGTCCCTATAGTCTTCAAAGGGATATAATATACCTGTTCTCAGATTCCACAGAAATAAGGCTAGCAAAGAGATCCACGAAATACAGATGTAACTCTGTGAGATGAATGAACAGAACACTAAGCAGTTTCTCAGAAAGCTTCTTTACAGATTTCATCTGAGGATATTTCCTTTTTCACCATAGCCCTCTATGGGCTTCCAAATATCACTTTGCCAATTCCACAAGAACTGTCTTAGCGAAAGGCTTCTTGAGGGGAAAGCTGTAACTCTGTGAGATGATTTCACAGAACGCAAAGAAGTTTCTCAGAAAGCTTCTTTCTCTTTGTAATCGGAGGATATTTCCTTTGGCCCTAAGTCTTCAATGGGATCCGAAATATCTGTTCTCAGATTCCACAGAAATAAGGCTTGCAAAGAGATCCACGAAATACAGATGTAACTCTATGAGATGAATTAACAGAACACTAAGCAGTTTCTCAGAAAGCTTCTTTCCAGTTTCATCTGAGGATATTTCCTTTTTCACCATAGCCCTCTATGGGCTTCCAAATATCACTTTGCCAATTCCACAAGAAGTGTCTTAGCGAAAGGCTTCTTGAGGGTAAAGCTGTAACTCTGTGAGATGATTTCAGAGAACACAAAGAAGTTTCTAAAAAAGCTTCTTTCTCTTTGTAATCGGAGGATATTTCCCTTGGCCCTATAGTCTTCAATGGGATCCGAAATATCTGTTCTCAGATTCCACAGAAATAAGGCTAGCAAAGAGATCCACGAAATACGGATGTAACTCTGTGAGATGAATTAACAGAACACTAAGCAGTTTCTCAGAAAGCTTCTTTACAGATTTCATCTGATGATATTTCCTTTTTCACCTTAGCCCTCTATGGGCTTCCAAATATCACTTTGCCAGTTCCACAAGAACTGTCTTAGCGAAAGGCTTCTTGAGGAGAAAGCTGTAACTCTGTGAGATGATTTCACAGAACACAAAGAAGTTTCTCAGAAAGCTTCTTTCTCTTTGTAATCGGAGGATATTTCCTTTGTCCCTATAGTCTTCAATGGGATCTGAAATACCTGTTCTCAGATTCCACAGAAATAAGGCTAGCAAAGAGATCCACGAAATACGGATGTAACTCTGTGAGATGAATTAACAGAACACTAATGAGTTTCTTAGAAAGCATCTTTCCAGTTTTCATCTGAGGATATTTCCTTTTTCACCATAGCCCTCAATGGGCTTCCAAATATCACTTTGCCAATTCCACAAGAACTGTTTTAGCGAAAGGCTTCTTCATAGGAAAGCTGTAACTCTGTGAGATGATTTCACAGAACACAAAGAAGTTTCTCAGAAATCTTCTTTCTCTTTGTTATCGGAGGATATTTCCTTTGGCCCTATACTCTTCAAAGGGATCCGAAATATCTGTTCTCAGATTCCACAGAAATAAGGCTAGCAAAGATATCCACGAAATACAGATGTAACTCTGTGAGATGAATTAACAGAACACTAAGCAGTTTCTCAGAAAGCTTCTTTCCAGATTGCATCTGAGGATATTTCCTTTTTCACCATAGCCCTCTATGGGCTTCCAAATATCACTTTGCCAATTCCCCAAGAACTGTTTTAGCGAAAGGCTTCTTTATAGGAAAACTGTAACTCCGTGAGATGATTTCACAGAACACAAAGAAGTTTCTAAGAAAGCTTCTTTCTCTTTGTAATCGGAGGATATTTCCTTTGTTCCTACAGTCTTCAAAGGGATCTGAAATACCTGTTCTCAGCTTCCACAGAAATAAGGCTAGCAAAGAGATCCACGAAATACAGATGTAACTCTGTGAGATGAATTAACAGAACACTAAGCAGTTTCTCAGAAAGCTTCTTTCCAAATTTCATCTGAGGATATTTCCTTTTTCACAGTAGCCCTCTATGGGCTTCCAAATATCACTTTGTCAATTCCACAAGAAGTGTCTTAGCGAAAGGCTTCTTGAGGGGAAAGCTGTAACTCTGTGAGATGATTTCACAGAACACAAAGAAGTTTCTCAGAAAGCTTCTTTCTCTTTGTTATCAGAGGATATTTCCTTTGGCCCTATAGTCTTCAAGGGGATCCGAAATATCTGTTCTCAGATTCCACAGAAAAAAGGCTAGCAAAGAGATCCACGAAATACAGATGTAACTCTGTGAGATGAATGAACAGAACACTAAGCACTTTCTCAGAAAGCTTCTTTACAGATTTCATCTGAGGATATTTCCTTTTTCACCATAGCCCTCTATGGGATTGCAAATATCACTTTGCCAATTGCACAAGAACTGTCCTAGCGAAAGGCTACTTGAGGCTAAAGCTGTAACTCTGTGAGATGATTTCTCAGAACGCAAAGATGTTTCTCAGAAAGCTTCTTTCTCTTTGTTATCGTAGGATATTTCCTTTGGCCGTATAGTCTTCAAAGGGAACCGAAATACCTGTTCTCAGATTCCACAGAAATAAGGCTAGCAAAGAGATCCACGAAATACAGATGTAACTCTGTGAGATGAATTAACAGAACACTAAGCAGTTTCTCAGAAAGCTTCTTTCCAGATTCATCAGAGGATATTTCCTTTTTCACCATAGCCCTCTATGGGCTTCCAAATATCACTTTGCCAATTCCACAAGAAGTGTCTTAGCGAAAGGCTTCTTGAGGGGAAAACTGTAACTCTGTGAGATGATTTCACAGAACACAAAGAAGTTTCTCAGAAAGCTTCTTTCTCTTTATTAACGGAAGACATTTCCTTTGGCCCTATAGTCTTCAATGGGATCCGAAATATCTGTTCTCAGATTCCACAGAAATAAGGCTAGCAAAGAGATCCACGAAATACAGATGTAACTCTGTGACATGAATTAACAGAACACTAAGCAGTTTCTCAGAAAGCTTCTTTACAGATTTCATCTGATGATATTTCCTTTTTCACCATTGCCCTCTATGGGCTTCCAAATATCACTTTGCTAATTCCACAAGAACTGTCTTAGCGAAAGGCTTCTTGAGGGAAAAGTTGTAACTCTGTGAGATGATTTCACAGAACACAAAGAAGTTTCTCAGAAAGCTTCTTTCTCTTTGTAATCGGAGGATATTTCCTTTGTCCCTATAGTCTTCAAAGGGATCTGATATACCTGTTCTCAGATTCCACAGAAATAAGGCTAGCAAAGAGATCCACGAAATACAGATGTAACTCTGTGAGATGAATTAACAGAACACTAAGCAGTTTCTCAGAAAGCTTCTTTCCAGATTTCATCTGAGGATATTTCCTTTTTCACCTTAGCCCTCTTTGGGCTTCCAAATATCACTTTGCTAATTCCACAAGAACTGTCTTAGCGAAAGGCTTCTTGAGGGAAAAGTTGTAACTCTGTGAGATGATTTCACAGAACACAAAGAAGTTTCTAAGAAAGCTTCTTTCTCTTTGTAATCGGAGGATATTTCCTTTGTCCCTAGAGTCTTCAAAGGGATCTGATATACCTGTTCTCAGATTCCACAGAAATAAGGCTAGCAAAGAGATCCACGAAATACAGATGTAACTCTGTGAGATGAATGAACAGAACACTAAGTAGTTTCTCAGAAAGCTTCTTTCCAGATTTCATCTGAGGATATTTCCTTTTTCACCATAGCCCTCTATGGGCTTCCAAATATCACTTTGCCAATTCCACAAGAAGTGTCTTAGCGAAATGCTTCTTGAGGGGAAAGCTGTAACTCTGTGAGATGATTTCACCGAACACAAAGAAGTTTCTCAGAAAGCTTCTTTCTCTTTGTTAACGGAAGACATTTCTTTGGCCCTATAGTCTTCAATGGGATCCGAAATATCTGTTCTCAGATTCCACAGAAATAAGGCTAGCAAAGAGATCCACGAAATACAGATGTAACCCTGTGAGATGAATTAACAGAACACTAAGCAGTATCTCAGAAAGCTTCTTTACAGATTTCATCTGATGATATTTCCTTTTTCACCATTGCGTCTATGGGCTTCCAAATATCACTTTGCCAATTCCACAAGAACTGTCTTAGGGAAAGACTTCTTGAGGGGAAAGCTGTAACTCTGTGAGATGATTTCACAGAACACAAAGAAGTTTCTAAAAAAGCTTCTTTCTCTTTGTAATCGGAGGATATTTCCTTTGTCCCTATAGTCTTCAAAGGGATTTGAAATACCTGTTCTCAGATTCCACAGAAATAAGGCTAGCAAAGAGATCCACGAAATGCAGATGTAACTCTGTGACATGAATTAACAGAACACTAAGCAGTTTCTCAGAAAGCTTCTTTCCAGATTTCATCTGTGGATATTTCCTTTATCACCATTGCCCTCTATGGGCTTCCAAATATCACTTTGCCAATTCCACAAGAACTGTCTTAGTGAAAGGCTTCTTGAGGGGAAAGCTGTAACTCTGTGAGATGATTTCACAGAACACAAAGAAATTTCTCAGAAAGCTTCTTTCTCTTTGTTATCGGAGGTTATTTCCTTTGGCCCTATAGTCTTCAAAGGGATCCGAAATATCTGTTCTCAGATTCCACAGAAATAAGGCTAGCAAAGATAGCCACGAAATACAGATGTAACTCGGTGAGATGAATTAACAGAACACTAAGCAGTTTCTCAGAAAGCTTCTTTCCAGATTTCATCTGAGGATATTTCCTTTTTCACCATAGCCCTCTATGGGATTCCAAATATCACTTTGCCAATTCCACAAGAACTGTCTTAGCGAAAGGCTTCTTGAGGGGAAAGCTGTAACTCTGTGAGATGATTTCACAGAACACAAAGAAGTTTCTAAGAAAGCTTCTTTCTCTTTGTAATCGGAGGATATTTCCTTTGTCCCTATAGTCTTCAAAGGGATATAATATACCTGTTCTCAGATTCCACAGAAATAAGGCTAGCAAAGAGATCCACGAAATACAGATGTAACTCTGTGAGATGAATGAACAGAACACTAAGCAGTTTCTCAGAAAGCTTCTTTCCAGATTTCATCTGAGGATATTTCCTTTTTCACCATAGCCCTCTATGGGCTTCCAAATATCACCTTGCCAATTCCACAAGAAGTGTCTTAGCGAAAGGCTTCTTTAGGGGAAAGCTGTAACTCTGTGAGATGATTTCTTAGAACGCAAAGAAGTTTCTCAGAAAGCTTCTTTCTCTTTGTAATCGGAGGATATTTCCTTTGGCCCTATAGTCTTCAATGGGATCCGAAATATCTGTTCTCAGATTCCACAGAAATAAGGCTAGCAAAGAGATCCACGAAATACAGATGTAACTCTGTGACATGAATTAACAGAACACTAAGCAGTTTCTCAGAAAGCTTCTTTACAGATTTCATCTGATGATATTTCCTTTTTCACCATTGCCCTCTATGGGCTTCCAAATATCACTTTGCTAATTCCACAAGAACTGTCTTAGCGAAAGGCTTCTTGAGGGAAAAGTTGTAACTCTGTGAGATGATTTCACAGAACACAAAGAAGTTTCTCAGAAAGCTTCTTTCTCTTTGTAATCGGAGGATATTTCCTTTGTCCCTATAGTCTTCAAAGGGATCTGATATACCTGTTCTCAGATTCCACAGAAATAAGGCTAGCAAAGAGATCCACGAAATACAGATGTAACTCTGTGAGATGAATTAACAGAACACTAAGCAGTTTCTCAGAAAGCTTCTTTCCAGATTTCATCTGAGGATATTTCCTTTTTCACCTTAGCCCTCTATGGGCTTCCAAATATCACTTTGCTAATTCCACAAGAACTGTCTTAGCGAAAGGCTTCTTGAGGGAAAAGTTGTAACTCTGTGAGATGATTTCACAGAACACAAAGAAGTTTCTAAGAAAGCTTCTTTCTCTTTGTAATCGGAGGATATTTCCTTTGTCCCTAGAGTCTTCAAAGGGATCTGATATACCTGTTCTCAGATTCCACAGAAATAAGGCTAGCAAAGAGATCCACGAAATACAGATGTAACTCTGTGAGATGAATGAACAGAACACTAAGTAGTTTCTCAGAAAGCTTCTTTCCAGATTTCATCTGAGGATATTTCCTTTTTCACCATAGCCCTCTATGGGCTTCCAAATATCACTTTGCCAATTCCACAAGAAGTGTCTTAGCGAAATGCTTCTTGAGGGGAAAGCTGTAACTCTGTGAGATGATTTCACCGAACACAAAGAAGTTTCTCAGAAAGCTTCTTTCTCTTTGTTAACGGAAGACATTTCTTTGGCCCTATAGTCTTCAATGGGATCCGAAATATCTGTTCTCAGATTCCACAGAAATAAGGCTAGCAAAGAGATCCACGAAATACAGATGTAACCCTGTGAGATGAATTAACAGAACACTAAGCAGTATCTCAGAAAGCTTCTTTACAGATTTCATCTGATGATATTTCCTTTTTCACCATTGCGTCTATGGGCTTCCAAATATCACTTTGCCAATTCCACAAGAACTGTCTTAGGGAAAGACTTCTTGAGGGGAAAGCTGTAACTCTGTGAGATGATTTCACAGAACACAAAGAAGTTTCTAAAAAAGCTTCTTTCTCTTTGTAATCGGAGGATATTTCCTTTGTCCCTATAGTCTTCAAAGGGATTTGAAATACCTGTTCTCAGATTCCACAGAAATAAGGCTAGCAAAGAGATCCACGAAATGCAGATGTAACTCTGTGACATGAATTAACAGAACACTAAGCAGTTTCTCAGAAAGCTTCTTTCCAGATTTCATCTGTGGATATTTCCTTTATCACCATTGCCCTCTATGGGCTTCCAAATATCACTTTGCCAATTCCACAAGAACTGTCTTAGTGAAAGGCTTCTTGAGGGGAAAGCTGTAACTCTGTGAGATGATTTCACAGAACACAAAGAAATTTCTCAGAAAGCTTCTTTCTCTTTGTTATCGGAGGTTATTTCCTTTGGCCCTATAGTCTTCAAAGGGATCCGAAATATCTGTTCTCAGATTCCACAGAAATAAGGCTAGCAAAGATAGCCACGAAATACAGATGTAACTCGGTGAGATGAATTAACAGAACACTAAGCAGTTTCTCACAAAGCTTCTTTCCAGATTTCATCTGAGGATATTTCCTTTTTCACCATAGCCCTCTATGGGATTCCAAATATCACTTTGCCAATTCCACAAGAACTGTCTTAGCGAAAGGCTTCTTGAGGGGAAAGCTGTAACTCTGTGAGATGATTTCACAGAACACAAAGAAGTTTCTAAGAAAGCTTCTTTCTCTTTGTAATCGGAGGATATTTCCTTTGTCCCTATAGTCTTCAAAGGGATATAATATACCTGTTCTCAGATTCCACAGAAATAAAGCTAGCAAAGAGATCCACGAAATACAGATGTAACTCTGTGAGATGAATGAACAGAACACTAAGCAGTTTCTCAGAAAGCTTCTTTCCAGATTTCATCTGAGGATATTTCCTTTTTCACCATAGCCCTCTATGGGCTTCCAAATATCACCTTGCCAATTCCACAAGAAGTGTCTTAGCGAAAGGCTTCTTTAGGGGAAAGCTGTAACTCTGTGAGATGATTTCTTAGAACGCAAAGAAGTTTCTCAGAAAGCTTCTTTCTCTTTGTAATCGGAGGATATTTCCTTTGGCCCTATAGTCTTCAATGGGATCCGAAATATCTGTTCTCAGATTCCACAGAAATAAGGCTTGCAAAGAGATCCACGAAATACAGATGTAACTCTATGAGATGAATTAACAGAACACTAAGCAGTTTCTCAGAAAGCTTCTATCTAGATTCATCTGAGGATATTTCCTTTTTCACCATAGCCCTCTACGGGCTTCCAGATATCACATTGCCAATTCCACAAGAACTGTCTTAGCGAAAGGCTTCTTGAGGGTAAAGCTGTAAATCTGTGAGATGATTTCACAGAACACAAAGAAGTTTCTAAAAAAGCTTCTTTCTCTTTGTAATCGGAGGATATTTCCCTTGGCCCTATAGTCTTCAATGGGATTCGAAATATCTGTTCTCAGATTCCACAGAAATAAGGCTAGCAAAGAGATCCACGAAATACGGATGTAACTCTATGAGATGAATTAACAGAACACTAAGCAGTTTCTCAGAAAGCTTCTTTCCAGATTCATCTGAGGATATTTCCTTTTTCACCATAGCCCTCTATGGGCTTCCAAATATCACTTTTCCAATTCCACAAGAACTGTCTTAGCGAAAGGCTTCTTGAGGGGAAAGCTGTAACTCTGTGAGATGATTTCACAGAACACAAAGAAGTTTCTAAAAAAGCTTCTTTCTCTTTGTAATCGGAGGATATTTCCCTTGGCCCTATAGTCTTCAATGGGATCCGAAATATCTGTTCTCAGATTCCACAGAAATAAGGCTAGCAAAGAGATTCTCGAAATACGGATGTAACTCTGTGAGATGAATTAACAGAACACTAAGCAGTTTCTCAGAAAGCTTCTTTAGAGATTTCATCTGATGATATTTCCTTTTTCACCATAGCCCTCTAGGGGCTTCCAAATATCACTTTGCCAGTTCCACAAGAACTGTCTTAGCGAAAGGCTTCTTGAGAGCAAAGCTACAACTCTGTGAGATGATTTCACAGAACACAAAGAAGTTTCTGAGAAAGCTTCTTTCTCTTTGTAATCGGAGGATATTTCCTTTGTCCCTATAGTCTTCAATGGGATCTGAAATACCTGTTCTCAGATTCCACAGAAATAAGGCTAGCAAAGAGATCCACGAAATACGGATGTAACTCTGTGAGATGAATTAACAGAACACTAATCAGTTTCTCAGAAAGCATCTTTCCAGATTTCATCTGAGGATATTTCCTTTTTCTCCATAGCCCTCTATGGGCTTACAAATATCACATTGCCAATTCCACAAGAACTGTCTTAGCGAAAGGCTTCCTGAGGGGAAAGCTGTAACTCTGTGAGATGATTTCTCGGAACACAAAGAAGTTTCTCAGACAGCTTCTTTCTCTTTGTAATCGGAGGATATTTCCTTTGGCCCTATAGTCTTCAAAGGGATCCGAAATATCTGTTCTCAGCTTCCACAGAAATAAGGCTAGCAAAGAGATCCACGAAATACAGATGTAACTCTGTGAGATGAATTAACAGAACACTAAGCAGTTTCTCAGAAAGCTTCTTTCCAGATTTCATCTGAGGATATTTCCTTTTTCACCATAGCCCACTATGGGCTTCCAAATATCACTTTGCCAATTCCACAAGAACTGTTTTAGCGAAAGGCTTCTTTATAGGAAAGCTGTGACTCTGTGAGATGATTTCACAGAACACAAAGAAGTTTCTCAGAAATCTTCTTTCTCTTTGTTATCGGAGGATATTTCCTTTGGCCCTATACTCTTCAAAGGGATCCGAAATATCTGTTCTCAGATTCCACAGAAATAAGGCTAGCAAAGAGATCCACGAAATACAGATGTAACTCGGTGAGATGAATGAACAGAACACTAAGCACTTTCTCAGAAAGCTTCTTTCCAGATTTCATCTGAGGATATTTCCTTTTTCACCATAGCCCTCTATGGGATTCCAAATATCACTTTGCCAATTCCACAAGAACTGTCCTAGCGAAAGGCTTCTTGAGGGGAAAGCTGTAACTCTGTGAGATGATTTCTCAGAACGCAAAGAAGTTTCTCAGAAAGCTTCTTTCTCTTTGTTATCGGAGGATATTTCCTTTGTCCCTATAGTCTTCAAAGTTATATAATATACCTGTTCTCAGATTCCACAGAAATAAGGCTAGCAAAGAGATCCACGAAATACAGATGTAACTCTGTGAGATGAATGAACAGAACACTAAGCAGTTTCTCAGAAAGCTTCTTTACAGATTTCATCTGAGGATATTTCCTTTTTCACCATAGCCCTCTATGGGCTTCCAAATATCACTTTGCCAATTCCACAAGAACTGTCTTAGCGAAAGGCTTCTTGAGGGGAAAGCTGTAACTCTGTGAGATGATTTCACAGAACGCAAAGAAGTTTCTCAGAAAGCTTCTTTCTCTTTGTAATCGGAGGATATTTCCTTTGGCCCTATAGTCTTCAATGGGATCCGAAATATCTGTTCTCAGATTCCACAGAAATAAGGCTTGCAAAGAGATCCACGAAATACAGATGTAACTCTATGAGATGAATTAACAGAACACTAAGCAGTTTCTCAGAAAGCTTCTTTCCAGTTTCATCTGAGGATATTTCCTTTTTCACCATAGCCCTCTATGGGCTTCCAAATATCACTTTGCCAATTCCACAAGAAGTGTCTTAGCGAAAGGCGTCTTGAGGGTAAAGCTGTAACTCTGTGAGATGATTTCAGAGAACACAAAGAAGTTTCTAAAAAAGCTTCTTTCTCTTTGTAATCGGAGGATATTTCCCTTGGCCCTATAGTCTTCAATGGGATCCGAAATATCTGTTCTCAGATTCCACAGAAAAAAGGCTAGCAAAGAGATCCACGAAATACAGATGTAACTCTGTGAGATGAATGAACAGAACACTAAGCAGTTTCTCAGAAAGCTTCTTTACAGATTTCATCTGATGATATTTCCTTTTTCACCTTAGCCCTCTGTGGGCTTCCAAATATCACTTTGCCAGTTCCACAAGAACTGTCTTAGCGAAAGGCTTCTTGAGGAGAAAGCTGTAACTCTGTGAGATGATTTCACAGAACACAAAGAAGTTTCTCAGAAAGCTTCTTTCTCTTTGTAATCGGAGGATATTTCCTTTGTCCCTATAGTCTTCAATGGGATCTGAAATACCTGTTCTCAGATTCCACAGAAATAAGGCTAGCAAAGAGATCCACGAAATACGGATGTAACTCTGTGAGATGAATTAACAGAACACTAATGAGTTTCTTAGAAAGCATCTTTCCAGTTTTCATCTGAGGATATTTCCTTTTTCACCGTAGCCCTCAATGGGCTTCCAAATATCACTTTGCCAATTCCACAAGAACTGTTTTAGCGAAAGGCTTCTTTATAGGAAAGCTGTAACTCTGTGAGATGATTTCACAGAACACAAAGAAGTTTCTCAGAAATCTTCTTTCTGTTTGTTATCGGAGGATATTTCCTTTGGCCCTATACTCTTCAAAGGGATCCGAAATATCTGTTCTCAGATTCCACAGAAATAAGGCTAGCAAAGATATCCACGAAATACAGATGTAACTCTGTGAGATGAATTAACAGAACACTAAGCAGTTTCTCAGAAAGCTTCTTTCCAGATTGCATCTGAGGATATTTCCTTTTTCACCATAGCCCTCTATGGGCTTCCAAATATCACTTTGCCAATTCCCCAAGAACTGTCTTAGCGAAAGGCTTCTTTATAGGAAAACTGTAACTCCGTGAGATGATTTCACAGAACACAAAGAAGTTTCTAAGAAAGCTTCTTTCTCTTTGTAATCGGAGGATATTTCCTTTGTTCCTACAGTCTTCAAAGGGATCTGAAATACCTGTTCTCAGCTTCCACAGAAATAAGGCTAGCAAAGAGATCCACGAAATACAGATGTAACTCTGTGAGATGAATTAACAGAACACTAAGCAGTTTCTCAGAAAGCTTCTTTCCAAATTTCATCTGAGGATATTTCCTTTTTCACAGTAGCCCTCTATGGGCTTCCAAATATCACTTTGTCAATTCCACAAGAAGTGTCTTAGCGAAAGGCTTCTTGAGGGGAAAGCTGTAACTCTGTGAGATGATTTCACAGAACACAAAGAAGTTTCTCAGAAAGCTTCTTTCTCTTTGTTATCAGAGGATATTTCCTTTGGCCCTATAGTCTTCAAGGGGATCCGAAATATCTGTTCTCAGATTCCACAGAAAAAAGGCTAGCAAAGAGATCCACGAAATACAGATGTAACTCTGTGAGATGAATGAACAGAACACTAAGCACTTTCTCAGAAAGCTTCTTTACAGATTTCATCTGAGGATATTTCCTTTTTCACCATAGCCCTCTATGGGATTGCAAATATCACTTTGCCAATTGCACAAGAACTGTCCTAGCGAAAGGCTACTTGAGGCTAAAGCTGTAACTCTGTGAGATGATTTCTCAGAACGCAAAGATGTTTCTCAGAAAGCTTCTTTCTCTTTGTTATCGTAGGATATTTCCTTTGGCCGTATAGTCTTCAAAGGGAACCGAAATACCTGTTCTCAGATTCCACAGAAATAAGGCTAGCAAAGAGATCCACGAAATACAGATGTAACTCTGTGAGATGAATTAACAGAACACTAAGCAGTTTCTCAGAAAGCTTCTTTCCAGATTCATCAGAGGATATTTCCTTTTTCACCATAGCCCTCTATGGGCTTCCAAATATCACTTTGCCAATTCCACAAGAAGTGTCTTAGCGAAAGGCTTCTTGAGGGGAAAGCTGTAACTCTGTGAGATGATTTCACAGAACACAAAGAAGTTTCTCAGAAAGCTTCCTTCTCTTTGTTAACGGAAGACATTTCCTTTGGCCCTATAGTCTTCAATGGGATCCGAAATATCTGTTCTCAGATTCCACAGAAATAAGGCTAGCAAAGAGATCCACGAAATACAGATGTAACTCTGTGACATGAATTAACAGAACACTAAGCAGTTTCTCAGAAAGCTTCTTTACAGATTTCATCTGATGATATTTCCTTTTTCACAATTGCCCTCTATGGGCTTCCAAATATCACTTTGCTAATTCCACAAGAACTGTCTTAGCGAAAGGCTTCTTGAGGGAAAAGTTGTAACTCTGTGAGATGATTTCACAGAACACAAAGAAGTTTCTCAGAAAGCTTCTTTCTCTTTGTAATCGGAAGATATTTCCTTTGTCCCTATAGTCTTCAAAGGGATATGATATACCTGTTCTCAGATTCCACAGAAATAAGGCTAGCAAAGAGATCCACGAAATACAGATGTAACTCTGTGAGATGAATTAACAGAACACTAAGCAGTTTCTCAGAAAGCTTCTTTCCAGATTTCATCTGAGGATATTTCCTTTTTCAACATAGCCCTCTATGGGCTTCCAAATATCACTTTGCCAATTCCACAAGAACTGTCTTAGGGAAAGGCTTCTTGAGGGGAAAGCTGTAACTCTGTGAGATTATTTCTCAGAACGCAAAGAAGTTTCTCAGAAAGCTTCTTTCTCTCTGTTATCGGAGGATACTTACTTTGGCCCTATAGTCTTCAAAGGGATCCGAAATATCTGTTCTCAGATTCCACAGAAATAAGGCCAGCAAAGATATCCACGAAATACAGATGTAACTCGGTGAGATGTATTAACAGAACACTAAACAGTTTCTCAGAAAGCTTCTTTCCAGATTTCATCTGAGGATATTTCCTTTTTCACCATAGTCCTCTATGGGATTCCAAATATCACTTTGCCAATTCCACAAGAACTGTCCTAGCGAAAGGCTTCTTGAGGGGAAAGCTGTAACTCTGTGAGATGATTTCTCAGAACGCAAAGAAGTTTCTCAGAAAGCTTCTTTCTCTTTGTTATCGGAGGATATTTCCTTTGGCCCTATAGTCTTCAATGGGATCCGAAATATCTGTTCTCAGATTCCACAGAAATAAGGCTAGCAAAGAAATCCACGAAATACAGATGTTACTCTGTGAGATGAATTAACAGAACACTAAGCAGTTTCTCAGAAAGCTTCTTTCCAGATTTCATCTGAGGATATTTCCTTTTTCACCATTGCCCTCTAGGGGCTTCCAAATATCACTTTGCCAATTCCACAAGAAGTGTCTTAGCGAAAGGCTTATGAGGGGAAAGCTGTAACTCTGTGAGATGATTTCACAGAACACACAGAAGTTTCTAAGAAAGCTTCTTTCTCTTTGTTATGGGAGGATATTTCCTTTGGCCCTATAGTCTTCAATGGGATCCAAAATATCTGTTCTCAGATTCCACAGAAATAAGGCTAGCAAAGAGATCCACGAAATACAGATGTAACTCTGTGAGATGAATGAACAGAACACTAAGCCGTTTCTCAGAAAGCTTCTTTCCAGATTTCATCTGAGGATATTTACTTTTTCACCATAGCCCTCTATGGGCTTCCAAATATCACTTTGCCAATTCCACAAGAAGTGTCTTAGCGAAAGGCTTCTTGAGGGGAAAGCTGTAACTCTGTGAGATGATTTCACAGAATACAAAGAAGTTTCTCAGAAACCTTCTTTCTCTTTGTTATTGGAAGACATTTCCTTTGGCCCTGTAGTCTTCAATGGGATCCGAAATATCTGTTCTCAGATTCCACAGAAATAAGGCTAGCAAAGAGATCCATGAAATACAGATGTAACTCTGTGAGATGAATTAACAGAACACTAAGCAGTTTCTCAGAAAGCTTCTTTCCAGATTTCATCGGAGGATATTTCCTTTTTCACCATTGCCCTCTATGGGCTTCCAAATATCACTTTGCCAATTCCACAAGAACTGTCTTACTGAAAGGCTTCTTGAGGGGAAAGCTGTAACTGTGTGAGATGATTTCTCAGAACGCAAAGAATTTTCTCAGAAAGCTTCTTTCTCTCTGTTATCGGAGGATATTTCCTTTGGCCCTATAGTCTTCAAAGGGATCCGAAATATCTGTTCTCAGATTCCACAGAAATAAGGCTTGCAAAGAGATCCACGAAATACAGATGTAACTCTGTGAGATGAATTAACAAAACACTAAGCAGTTTCTCAGAAAGCTTCTTTCCAGATTCATCTGAGGATATTTCCTTTTTCACCATTGCCCTCTATGGGCTTCCAAATATCACTTTGCCAATTCCACAAGAACTGTCTTAGGGAAAGGCTTCTTGAGGGGAAAGCTGTAACTCTGTGTGATGATTTCACAGAACACAAAGAAGTTTCTAAAAAAGCTTCTTTCTCTTTGTAATCGGAGGATATTTCCTTTGTCCCTATAGTCTTCAAAGGGATCTGAAATACCTGTTCACAGATTCCACAGAAATAAGGCTAGCAAAGAGATCCACGAAATACAGATGTAACTCTGTGAGATGAATTAACGGAACCCTAAGCAGTTACTCAGAAAGCTTCTTTCCAGATTTCATCTGAGGATATTTCCTTTTTCACCATAGCCCTCTACGGGCTTCCAAATATCACTTTGCCAATTCCACAAGAACTGTCTTAGTGAAAGGCTTCTTGAGGGGAAAGCTGTAACTCTGTGAGATGATTTCACAGAACACAAAGAAGTTTCTCAGAAAGCTTCTTTCTCTTTGTTATCGTTGGTTATTTCCTTTGGCCCTATAGTCTTCAAAGGGATCCGAAATATCTGTTCTCAGATTCCACAGATATAAGGCTAGCAAAGATATCCACGAAATACAGATGTAACTCTGTGAGATGAATGAACAGAACACTAAGCAGTTTCTCAGAAAGCTTCTTTCCAGATTCATCTGAGGATATTTCCTTTTTCACCATAGCCCTCTATGGGCTTCCAAATATCACTTTGCCAATTCCACAAGAACTGTCCTAGCGAAAGGCTTCTTGAGGGGAAAGCTGTAACTCTGTGAGATGATTTCACAGAACACACAGAAGTTTCCAAGAAAGCTTCTTTCTCTTTGTTATGGGAGGATATTTTCTTTGGCCCTTTAGTCTTCAATGGGATCCGAAATATCTGTTCTCAGATTCCACAGAAATAAGGCTAGCAAAGAGATCCACGAAATACAGATGTAACTCTGTGAGATGAATGAACAGAACACTAAGCAGTTTCTCAGAAAGCTTCTTTACAGATTTCATCTGAGGATATTTCCTTTTTCACCATAGCCCTCTATGGGCTTCCAAATATCACTTTGCCAATTCCACAAGAACTGTCTTAGTGAAAGGCTTCTTGAGAAGAAAGCTGTAACTCTGTGAGATGATTTCACAGAACACAAAGAAGTTTCTCAGAAAGCTTCTTTCTCTTTGTTATCGGAGGTTATTTCCTTTGGCCCTATAGTCTTCAAAGGGATCCGAAATATCTGTTCTCAGATTCCACAGAAATAAGGCTAGCAAAGATATCCACGAAATACAGATGTAACTCTGTGAGATGAATTAACAGAACACTAAGCAGTTTCTCAGAAAGCTTCTTTCCAGATTTCATCTGAGGATATTTCCTTTTTCACCATAGCCCTCTATGGGCTTCCAAATATCACTTTGCCAATTCCCCAAGAACTGTCTTATTGAAAGGGTTCTTGAGGGGAAAGCTGTAACTCTGTGAGATGATTTCACAGAACACACAGAAGTTTCCAAGAAAGCTTCTTTCTCTTTGTTATCGGAGGATATTTCCTTTGGCCCTATAGTCTTCAATGGGATCCGAAATATCTGTTCTCAGATTCCACGGAAATAAGGCTAGCAAAGAGATCCACGAAATACAGATGTAACTCTGTGAGATGAATTAACAGAACACTAAGCAGTTTCTCAGAAAGCTTCTTTCCAGATTTCATCTGAGGATATTTCCTTTTTAACCATAGCCCTCTATGGGCTTCCAAATATCACTTTGCCAATTCCACAAGAACTGTCTTAGCGAAAGGCTTCTTGAGGGGAAAGCTGTAACTCTGTGAGATGATTTCACAGAACACAAAGAAGTTTCTCAGAAACCTTCTTTCTCTTTGTTATTGGAAGACATGTCCTTTGGCCCTATAGTCTTCAATGGGATCCGAAATATCTGTTCTCAGATTCCACAGAAATAAGGCTAGCAAAGAGATCCACGAAATACAGATGTAACTCTGTGAGATGAATTAACAGAACACTAAGCAGTTACTCAGAAAGCTTCTTTACAGATTTCATCTGATGATATTTCCTTTTTCACCGTTGCCCTCTATGGGCTTCCAAATATCACTTTGCCAATTCCACAAGAACTGTCTTAGCGAAAGGCTTCTTGAGGGAAAAGTTGTAACTCTGTGAGATGATTTCACAGAACACAAAGAAGTTTCTAAGAAAGCTTCTTTCTCTTTGTAATCGGAGGATATTTCCTTTGTCCCTATAGTCTTCAAAGGGATCTGATATACCTGTTCTCAGATTCCACAGAAATAAGGCTAGCAAAGAGATCCACGAAATACAGATGTAACTCTGTGAGATGAATGAACACAACACTAAGCAGTTTCTCAGAAAGCTTCTTTCCAGATTTCATCTAAGGATATTTCCTTTTTCACCATAGCCCTCTATGGGCTTCCAAATATCACTTTGCCAATTCCACAAGAACTGTCTTAGTGAAAGGCTTCTTGAGGGGAAAGCTGTAACTCTGTGAGATGATTTCTCAGAACGCAAAGAAGTTTCTCAGAAAGCTTCTTTCTCTCTGTTATCGGAGGATACTTCCTTTGGCCCTATAGTCTTCAAAGGGATCCGAAATATCTGTTCTCAGATTCCACAGAAATAAGGCTTGCAAAGAGATCCACGAAATACAGATGTACCTCTGTGAGATGAATTAACAAAACACTAAGCAGTTTCTCAGAAAGTTTCTTTCCAGATTCATCTGAGGATATTTCCTTTTTCACCATAGCCCTCTATGGGCTTCCAAATATCACTTTGCCAATTCCACAAGAAGTGTCTTAGCGAAAGGCTTCTTGAGGGGAAAGCTGTAACTCTGTGAGATGATTTCACAGAACAGAAAGAAGTTTCTCAGAAAGCTTCTTTCTCTTTGTTAACGAAGACCTTTCCTTTGGCCTTATAGTCTTCAATGGGATCCGAAATATCTATTCTCAGATTCCACAGAAATAAGACTAGCAAAGAGATCCACGAAATACAGATGTAACTCTGTGACATGAATTAACAGAACACTAAGCAGTTTCTCCGAAAGCTTCTTTACAGATTTCATCTGATGATATTTCCTTTTTCACCATTTCCCTCTATGGGCTTCCAAATATCACTTTGCCAATTCCACAAGAACTGTCTTAGGGAAAGGCTTCTTGAGAGGAAAGCTGTAACTCTGTGAGATGATTTCACAGAACACAAAGAAGTTTCTAAAAAAGCTTCTTTCTCTTTGTAATCGAAGGATATTTCCTTTGTCCCTATAGTCTTCAAAGGGATCTGAAATACCTGTTCACAGATTCCACAGAAAAAAGGCTAGCAAAGAGATCCACGAAATACAGATGTAACTCTGTGAGATGAATTAACAGAACCCTAAGCAGTTACTCAGAAAGCTTCTTTCCAGATTTCATCTGAGGATATTTCCTTTTTCACCATAGCCCTCTACGGGCTTCCAAATATCACTTGGCCAATTCCACAAGAACTGTCTTAGTGAAAGGCTTCTTGAGGGGAAAGCTGTAACTCTGTGAGTTGATTTCACAGAACACAAAGAAGTTTCTCAGAAAGCTTCTTTCTCTTTGTAATGGGAGGATATTTCCTTTGACCCTATAGTCTTCAAAGGGATTTGAAATACCTGTTCTCAGATTCCACAGAAATAAGGCTAGCAAAGAGATCCACGAAATACAGATGCAACTCTGTGAGATGAATTAACCGAACACCAAGCAGTTTCTCAGATAGCTTCTTTCCAGATTTCATCTGTGGATATTTCCTTTTTCACCATAGCCCTATATGGGCTTCCAAATATCACTTTGCCAATTCCACAAGAACTGTCTTAGTGAAAGGCTTCTTGAGAGGAAAGCTGTAACTCTGTGAGATGATTTCACAGAACACAAAGAAATTTCTCAGAAAGCTTCTTTCTCTTTGTTATCGGAGGTTATTTCCTTTGACCCTAAAATCTTCAAAGGGATCCGAAATATCTGTTCTCAGATTCCACAGAAATAAGGCTAGCAAAGATATCCACGAAATACAGATGTAACTCGGTTAGATGTATTAACAGAACACTAAGCATTTTCTCAGAAAGCTTCTTTCCAGATTTCATCTGAGGATATTTCCTTTTTCACCATAGCCCTCTATGGGATTCCAAATATCACTTTGCCAATTCCACAAGAACTGTCCTAGCGAAAGGCTTCTTGAGGGGAAAGCTGTAACTCTGTGAGATGATTTCTCAGAACGGAAAGAAGTTTCTCAGAAAGCTTCTTTCTCTTTGTTATCGGAGGATATTTCCTTTGGCCCTATAGTCTTCAATGGGATCCGAAATATCTGTTCTCAGATTCCACAGAAATAAGGCTAGAAAAGAGATCCACGAAATACAGATGTAACTCTGTGAGATGAATTAACAGAACACTAAGCAGTTTCTCAGAAAGCTTCTTTCCAGATTTCATCTGAGGATATTTCCTTTTTCACCATTGCCCTCTATGGGCTTCCAAATATCACTTTGCCAATGCCACAAGAAGTGTCTTAGCAAAAGTCTTATTGAGGGGAAAGCTGTAACTCTGTGAGATGATTTCACTGAACACAAAGAAGTTTCTAAGAAAGCTTCTTTCTCTTTGTTATGGGAGGATATTTCCTTTGGCCCTATAGTCTTCAATGGGATCCGAAATATCTGTTCTCAGATTCCACAGAAATAAGGCTTGCAAAGAGATCCACGAAATACAGATGTAACTCTGTGAGATGAATTAACAGAACACTAAGCAGTTTCTCAGAAAGCTTCTTTCCAGATTCAACTGAGGATATTTCCTTTTTCACCATAGCCCTCTATGGGCTTCCAAATATCACTTTGCCAATTCCACAAGAAATGTCCTAGCGAAAGGCTTCTTGAGGGGAAAGCTGTAACTCTGTGAGATGATTTCAGAGAACACAAAGAAGTTTCTCAGAAAGCTTCTTTCTCTTTGTTAACGGAAGACATTTCCTTTGGCCCTATAGTCTTCAATGGGATCCGAAATATCTGTTCTCAGATTCCACAGAAATAAGGCTAGCAAAGAGATCCACGAAATACAGACGTAACTCTGTGAGATGAATTAACAGAACACTAAGCAGTTTCTCAGAAAGCCTCTTTACAGATTTCATCTGATGATAATTCCTTTTTCACCATAGCCCTCTATGGGCTTCCAAATATCACTTTGCCAATTCCACAAGAACTGTCTTAGGGAAAGGCTTCTTGAGGGGAAAGCTGTAACTCTGTGAGATGATTTCACAGAACACTAAGAAGTTTCTAAAAAAGCTTCTTTCTCTTTGTAATCGGAGTATATTTCCCTTGGCCCTATAGTCTTCAATGGGATCCGAAATATCTGTTCTCAGATTCCACAGAAATAAGGCTAGCAAAGAGATCCACGAAATACGGATGTAACTCTGTGAGATGAATTAACAGAACACTAAGCAGTTTCTCAGAAAGCTTCTTTCCAGATTTCATCTGAGTATATTTCCTTTTTCACCATAGCCCTCTATGGGCTTCCAAATATCACTTTGCCAATTCCACAAGAACTGTCTTAGGGAAAGGCTTCTTGAGGGGAAAGCTGTAACTCTGTGAGATGATTTCACAGAACACAAAGAAGTTTCTCAGAAAGCTTCTTTCTCTTTGTTATTGGAAGACATTTCCTTTGGCCCTATAGTCTTCAAAGGGATCCGAAATATCTGTTCTCAGATTCCACAGAAATAAGGCTAGGAAAGAGATCCACGAAATACAGATGTAACTCTGTGAGATGAATTAACAGAACACTAAGCAGTTTCTCAGAAAGCTTCTTTACAGATTTCATCTGATGATATTTCCTTTTTCACCATTGCCCTCTATGGGCTTCCAAATATCACTTTGCTAATTCCACAAGAACTGTCTTAGCGAAAGGCTTCTTGTGGGAAAAGTTGTAACTCTGTGAGATGATTTCACAGAACACAAAGAAGTTTCTAAGAAAGCTTCTTTCTCTTTGTAATCGGACGATATTTCCTTTGTCCCTATAGTCTTCAAAGGGATCTGATATACCTATTCTCAGATTCCACAGAAATAAGGCTAGCAAAGAGATCCACGAAATACAGATGTAACTCTGTGAGATGAATGAACAGAACACTAAGCAGTTTCTCAGAAAGCTTCTTTCCAGATTTCATCTGAGGATATTTCCTTTTTCACCATAGCCCTCTATGGGCTTCCAAATATCACTTTGCCAATTCCACAAGAACTGTCTTACTGAAAGGCTTCTTGGGGGAAAGCTGTAACTGTGTGAGATGATTTCTCAGAACGCAAAGAAGTTTCTCAGAAAGCTTCTTTCTCTCTGTTATCGGAGGATATTTCCTTTGGCCCTATAGTCTTCAAAGGGATCCGAAATATCTGTTCTCAGATTCCACAGAAATAAGGCTTGCAAAGAGATCCACGAAATACAGATGTAACTCTGTGAGATGAATTAACAAAACACTAAGCAGCTTCTCAGAAAGCTTCTTTCTAGATTCATCTGAGGATATTTCCTTTTTCACCGTAGCCCTCTATGGGCTTCCAAATATCACTTTGCCAATTCCACAAGAAGTGTCTTAGCGAAAGGCTTCTTGAGGGGAAAGCTGTAACTCTGTGAGATGATTTCACAGAACAGAAAGAAGTTTCTCAGAAAGCTTCTTTCTCTTTGTTAACGGAAGACATTTCCTTTGGCCCTATAGTCTTCAATGGGATCCGAAATATCTATTCTCAGATTCCACAGAAATAAGGCTAGCAAAGAGATCCACGAAATACAGATGTAACTCTGTGACATGAATTAACAGAACACTAAGCAGTTTCTCCGAAAGCTTCTTTACAGATTTCATCTGATGATATTTCCTTTTTCACCATTGCCCTCTATGGGCTTCCAAATATCACTTTGCCAATTTCACAAGAACTGTCTTAGGGAAAGGCTTCTTGAGGGGAAAGCTGTAACTCTGTGAGATGATTTCACAGAACACAAAGAAGTTTCTAAAAAAGCTTCTTTCTCTTTGTAATCGGAGGATATTTCCTTTGTCCCTATAGTCTTCAAAGGGATCTGAAATACCTGTTCACAGATTCCACAGAAATAAGGCTAGCAAAGCGATCCACGAAATACAGATGTAACTATGTGAGATGAATTAACGGAACCCTAAGCAGTTACTCACAAAGCTTCTTTCCAGATTTCATCTGAGGATATTTCCTTTTTCACCATTGCCCTCTACGGGCTTCCAAATATGACTTTGCCAATTCCACAAGAACTGTCTTAGTGAAAGGCTTCTTGAGGGGAAAGCTGTAACTCTGTTAGATGATTTCACAGAACACAAAGAGGTTTCTCAGAAAGCTTCTTTCTCTTTGTTATCGGAGGTTATTTCCTTTGGCCCTATAGTCTTCAAAGTGATCCGAAATATCTGTTCTCAGATTCCACAGAAATAAAGCTAGCAAAGATATCCACGAAATACAGATGTAACTATGTGAGATGAATTAACAGAACACTAAGCAGTTTCTCAGAAAGCTTCTTTCCAGATTTCATCTGAGGATATTTCCTTTTTCACCATAGCCCTCTATGGGCTTCCAAATATCACTTTGACAATTCCACAAGAACTGTCCTAGCGAAAGGCTTCTTGAGGGGAAAGCTGTAATTCTGTGAGATGATTTCACAGAACACACAGAAGTTTCCAAGAAAGCTTCTTTCTCTTTGTTATCGGAGGATATTTCCTTTGGCCCTATAGTCTTCAATTGGATCCGAAATATCTGTTCTCAGATTCCACAGAAATAAGGCTAGCAAAGAGATCCAGGAAATACAGATATAACTTTGTGAGATGAATGAACAGAACACTAAGCAGTTTCTCAGAAAGCTTCTTTCCAGATTTCATCTGAGGATATTTCCTTTTTCACCATAGCCCTCTATGGGCTTCCAAATATCACTTTGCCAATTCCACAAGAAGTGTCTTAGCGAAAGGCTTCTTGAGGGGACAGCTGTAACTCTGTGAGATGATTTCACAGAACACAAAGAAGTTTCTCAGAAACCTTCTTTCTCTTTGTTATTGGAAGACATTTCCTTTGGCCATATAGTCTTCAAAGGGATCCGAAATATCTGTTCTCAGATTCCACAGAAATAAGGCTAGCAAAGAGATCCACGAAATACAGATGTAACTCTGTGAGATGAATTAACAGAACACTAAGCAGTTTCTCAGAAAGCTTCTTTACAGATTTCATCTGATGATATTTCCTTTTTCACCATTGCCCTCTAAGGGCTTCCAAATATCACTTTGCCAATTCCACAAGAACTGTCTTAGCGAAAGGCTTCCTGAGGGGAAAGCTGTAACTCTGTGAGATGATTTCACAGAACACAAAGAAGTTTCTCAGAAAGCTTTTTCTTTTTGTTATCGGAGGATATTTCCTTTGTCCCTATAGTCTTCAAAGGGATCTGATGTACCTGTTCTCAGATTCCACAGAAATAAGGCTAGCAAAGAGATCCACGAAATACAGATGTAACTCTGTGAGATGAATGAACAGAACACTAAGCAGTTTCTCAGAAAGCTTCTTTCCAGATTTCATCTGAGGATATTTCCTTTTTCACCATAGCCCTCTATCGGCTTCCAAATATCACTTTGCCAATTCCACAAGAAGTGTCTTAGCGAAAGGCTTCTTGAGGGGAAAGCTGTAACTCTGTGAGATGATTTCACAGAACACACAGAAGTTTCCAAGAAATCTTCTTTCTCTTTGTTATGGGAGGATATTTCCTTTGGCCCTATAGTCTTCAAAGGGATCTGATATACCTGTTCTCAGATTCCACAGAAATAAGGCTAGCAAAGAGATCCACGAAATACAGATGTAACTCTGTGAGATGAATGAACAGAACACTAAGCAGTTTCTCAGAAAGCTTCTTTCCAGATTTCATCTGAGGATATTTCCTTTTTCACCATAGCCCTCTATGGGCTTCCAAATATCACTTTGCCAATTCCACAAGAACTGTCTTACTGAAAGGCTTCTTGAGGGGAAAGCTGTAACTGTGTGAGATGATTTCTCAGAACGCAAAGAATTTTCTCAGAAAGCTTCTTTCTCTCTGTTATCGGAGGATATTTCCTTTGGCCCTATAGTCTTCAAAGGGATCCGATATATCTGTTCTCAGATTCCACAGAAATAAGGCTTGCAAAGAGATCCACGAAATACAGATGTAACTCTGTGAGATGAATTAACAAAACACTAAGCAGTTTCTCAGAAAGCTTCTTTCCAGATTCATCTGAGGATATTTCCTTTTTCACCATAGCCCTCTATGGGCTTCCAAATATCACTTTGCCAATTCCACAAGAAGTGTCTTAGCGAAAGGCTTCTTGAGGGGAAAGCTGTAACTCTGTGAGATGATTTCACAGAACACAAAGAAGTTTCTCAGAAAGCTTCTTTCTCTTTGTTAACGGAAGACATTTCCTTTGGCCCTATAGTCTTCAATGGGATCCGAAATATCTATTCTCAGATTCCACAGAAATAAGGCTAGCAAAGAGATCCACGAAATACAGATGTAACTCTGTGACATGAATTAACAGAACACTAAGCAGTTTCTCCGAAAGCTTCTTTACAGATTTCATCTGATGATATTTCCTTTTTCAACATTGCCCTCTATGGGCTTCCAAATATCACTTTGCCAATTCCACAAGAACTGTCTTAGGGAAAGGCTTCTTGAGGGGAAAGCTGTAACTCTGTGAGATGATTTCACAGAACACAAAGAAGTTTCTAAAAAAGCTTCTTTCTCTTTGTAATCGGAGGATATTTCCTTTGTCCCTATAGTCTTCAAAGGGATCTGAAATACCTGTTCACAGATTCCACAGAAATAAGGCTAGCAAAGAGATCCACGAAATACAGATGTAACTCTGTGAGATGAATTAACGGAACCCTAAGCAGTTACTCAGAAAGCTTCTTTCCAGATTTCATCTGAGGATATTTCCTTTTTCACCATAGACCTCTACGGGCTTCCAAATATCACTTTGCCAATTCCACAAGAACTGTCTTAGTGAAAGGCTTCTTGAGGGGAAAGCTGTAACTCTGTGAGATGATTTCACAGAACACAAAGAAGTTTCTCAGAAAGCTTCTTTCTCTATGTTATCGGAGGTTATTTCTTTGGCCCTATAGTCTTCAAAGGGATCCGAAATATCTGTTCTCAGATTCCACAGAAATAAGGCTAGCAAAGAGATCCACGAAATACAGATGTAACTCTGTGAGATGAATTAACAGAACACTAAGCAGTTTCTCAGAAAGCTTCTATCCAGATTTCATCTGAGGATATTTCCTTTTTCACCATAGCCCTCTATGGGCTTCAAAATATCACTTTGCCAATTCCACAAGAACTGTCCTAGCGAAAGGCTTCTTGAGGGGAAAGCTGTAACTCTGTGAGATGATTTCACAGAACACACAGAAGTTTCGAAGAAAGCTTCTTTCTCTTTGTTATCGGAGGATATTTCCTTTGGCCCTATAGTCTTCAATGGGATCCGAAATATCTGTTCTCAGATTCCACAGAAATAAGGCTAGCAAAGAGATCCACGAAATACAGATGTAACTCTGTGAAATTAAAGAACAGAACACTAAGCAGTTTCTTAGAAAGCTTCTTTCCAGATTTCATCTGAGGATATTTCCTTTTTCACCATAGCCCTCTATGGGCTTCCAAATATCACTTTGCCAATTCCACAAGAAGTGTCTTAGCGAAAGGCTTCTTGAGGGGAAAGCTGTAACTCTGTGAGATGATTTCACAGAACACAAAGAAGTTTCTCAGAAAGCTTCTTTCTCTTTGTTATCGGAGGTTATTTCCTTTGGCCCTATAGTCTTCAAAGGTATCCGAAATATCTGTTCTCAGATTCCACAGAAATAAGGCTAGCAAAGATATCCACGAAATACAGATGTAACTCTCTGAGATGAATTAACAGAACACTAAGCAGTTTCTCAGAAAGCTTCTTTCCAGATTTCATCTGAGGATATTTCCCTTTTCACCATAGCCCTCTATGGGCTTCCAAATATCACTTTGCCAATTCCACAAGAAGTGTCTTAGCGAAAGGCTTCTTGAGGGGAAAGCTGTAACTCTGTGAGATGATTTCACAGAACACAAAGAAGTTTCTCAGAAACCTTCTTTCTCGTTGTTATTGGAAGACATTTCCTTTGGCCCTATAGTCTTCAAAGGGATCCGAAATATCTGTTCTCAGATTCCACAGAAATAAGGCTAGCAAAGAGATCCACGAAATACAGATGTAACTCTGTGAGATGAATTAACAGAACACTAAGCAGTTTCTCAGAAAGCTTCTTTCCAGATTTCATCTGAGTATATTTCCTTTTTCACCATAGCCCTCTATGGGCTTCCAAATATCACTTTGCCAATTCCACAAGAACTGTCTTACGGAAAGGCTTCTTGAGGGGAAAGCTGTAACTCTGTGAGATGATTTCACAGAACACAAAGAAGTTTCTCAGAAACCTTCTTTCTCTTTGTTATTGGAAGACATTTCCTTTGGCCCTATAGTCTTCAAAGGGATCCGAAATATCTGTTCTCAGATTCCACAGAAATAAAGCTAGGAAAGAGATCCACGAAATACAGATGTAACTCTGTGAGATGAATTAACAGAACACTAAGCAGTTTCTCAGAAAGCTTCTTTACAGATTTCATCTGATTATATTTTCTTTTTCACCAATGCCCTCTATGGGCTTCCAAATATCACTTTGCTAATTCCACAAGAACTGTCTTAGCGAAAGGCTTCTTGTGGGAAAAGTTGTAACTCTGTGAGATGATTTCACAGAACACAAAGAAGTTTCTAAGAAAGCTTCTTTCTCTTTGTAATCGGACGATATTCCCTTTGTCCCTATAGTCTTCAAAGGGATCTGATATACCAATTCTCAGATTCCACAGAAATAAGGCTAGCAAAGAGATCCACGAAATACAGATGTAACTCTGTGAGATGAATGAACAGAACACTAAGCAGTTTCTCAGAAAGCTTCTTTCCAGATTTCATCTGAGGATATTTCCTTTTTCACCATAGCCCTCTATGGGCTTCCAAATATCACTTTGCCAATTCCACAAGAACTGTCTTACTGAAAGGCTTCTTGAGGGGAAAGCTGTAACTGTGTGAGATGATTTCTCAGAACGCAAAGAAGTTTCTCAGAAAGCTTCTTTCTCTCTGTTATCGGAGGATATTTCCTTTGGCCCTATAGTCTTCAAAGGGATCCGAAATATCTGTTCTCAGATTCCACAGAAATAAGGCTAGCAAAGAGATCCAGGAAATACAGATATAACTTTGTGAGATGAATGAACAGAACACTAAGCAGTTTCTCAGAAAGCTTCTTTCCAGATTTCATCTGAGGATATTTCCTTTTTCACCATAGCCCTCTATGGGCTTCCAAATATCACTTTGCCAATTCCACAAGAAGTGTCTTAGCGAAAGGCTTCTTGAGGGGAAAGCTGTAACTCTGTGAGATGATTTCACAGAACACAAAGAAGTTTCTCAGAAGGCTTCTTTCTCTTTGTTAACGGAAGACATTTCCTTTGGCCCTATAGTCTTCAATGGGATCCGAAATATCTATTCTCAGATTCCACAGAAATAAGGCTAGCAAAGAGATCCACGAAATACAGATGTAACTCTGTGACATGAATTAACAGAACACTAAGCAGTTTCTCAGAAAGCTTCTTTACAGTTTTCATCTGATGATATTTCCTTTTTCACCATTGCCCTCTATGGGCTTCCAAATATCACTTTGCCAATTCCACAAGAACTGTCTTAGGGAAAGGCTTCTTGAGGGGAAAGCTGTAACTCTGTGAGATGATTTCAGAGAACATAAAGAAGTTTCTAAAAAAGCTTCTTTCTCTTTGTAATCGGAGGATATTTCCTTTGTCCCTATAGTCTTCAAAGGGATCTGAAATACCTGTTCACAGATTCCACAGAAATAAGGCTAGCAAAGAGATCCACGAAATACAGATGTAACTATGTGAGATGAATTAACGGAACCCTAAGCAGTTACTCAGAAAGCTTCTTTCCAGATTTCATCTGAGGATATTTCCTTTTTCACCATAGCCCTCTACGGGCTTCCAAATATGACTTTGCCAATTCCACAAGAACTGTCTTAGTGAAAGGCTTCTTGAGGGGAAAGCTGTAACTCTGTTAGATGATTTCACAGAACACAAAGAGGTTTCTCAGAAAGCTTCTTTCTCTTTGTTATCCGAGGTTATTTCCTTTGGCCCTATAGTCTTCAAAGGGATCCGAAATATCTGTTCTCAGATTCCACAGAAATAAGGCTAGCAAAGATATCCACGAAATACAGATGTAACTATGTGAGATGAATTAACAAAACACTAAGCAGTTTCTCAGAAAGCTTCTTTCCAGATTCATCTGAGGATATTTCCTTTTTCACCATAGCCCTCTATGGGCTTCCAAATATCACTTTGCCAATTCCACAAGAAGTGTCTTAGCCAAAGGCTTCTTGAGGGGAAAGCTGTAACTCTGTGAGATGATTTCACAGAACACAAAGAAGTTTCTCAGAAAGCTTCTTTCTCTTTGTTAACGGAAGACATTTCCTTTGGCCCTATAGTCTTCAATGGGATCCGAAATATCTATTCTCAGATTCCACAGAAATAAGGCTAGCAAAGAGATCCACGAAATACAGATGTAACTCTGTGACATGAATTAACAGAACACTAAGCAGTTTCTCCGAAAGCTTCTTTACAGATTTCATCTGATGATATTTCCTTTTTCAACATTGCCCTCTATGGGCTTCCAAATATCACTTTGCCAATTCCACAAGAACTGTCTTAGGGAAAGGCTTCTTGAGGGGAAAGCTGTAACTCTGTGAGATGATTTCACAGAACACAAAGAAGTTTCTAAAAAAGCTTCTTTCTCTTTGTAATCGGAGGATATTTCCTTTGTCCCTATAGTCTTCAAAGGGATCCGAAATACCTGTTCACAGATTCCACAGAAATAAGGCTAGCAAAGAGATCCACGAAATACAGATGTAACTCTGTGAGATGAATTAACGGAACCCTAAGCAGTTACTCAGAAAGCTTCTTTCCAGATTTCATCTGAGGATATTTCCTTTTTCACCATAGCCCTCTACGGGCTTCCAAATATCACTTTGCCAATTCCACAAGAACTGTCTTAGTGAAAGGCTTCTTGAGGGGAAAGCTGTAACTCTGTGAGATGATTTCACAGAACACAAAGAAGTTTCTCAGAAAGCTTCTTTCTCTATGTTATCGGAGGTTATTTCTTTGGCCCTATAGTCTTCAAAGGGATCCGAAATATCTGTTCTCAGATTCCACAGAAATAAGGCTAGCAAAGAAATCCACGAAATACAGATGTAACTCTGTGAGATGAATTAACAGAACACTAAGCAGTTTCTCAGAAAGCTTCTATCCAGATTTCATCTGAGGATATTTCCTTTTTCACCATAGCCCTCTATGGGCTTCCAAATATCACTTTGCCAATTCCACAAGAACTGTCCTAGCGAAAGGCTTCTTGAGGGGAAAGCTGTAACTCTGTGAGATGATTTCACAGAACACAAAGAAGTTTCTCAGAAAGCTTCTTTCTCTTTGTTATCGGAGGTTATTTCCTTTGGCCCTATAGTCTTCAAAGGTATCCGAAATATCTGTTCTCAGATTCCACAGAAATAAGGCGAGCAAAGATATCCACGAAATACAGATGTAACTCTCTGAGATGAATTAACAGAACACTAAGCAGTTTCTCAGAAAGCTTCTTTCCAGATTTCATCTGAGGATATTTCCCTTTTCTCCATAGCCCTCTATGGGCTTCCAAATATCACTTTGCCAATTCCACAAGAAGTGTTTTAGCGAAAGGCTTCTTGAGGGGAAAGCTGTAACTCTGTGAGATGATTTCACAGAACACAAAGAAGTTTCTCAGAAACCTTCTTTCTCTTTGTTATTGGAAGACATTTCCTTTGGCCCTATAGTCTTCAAAGGGATCCGAAATATCTGTTCTCAGATTCCACAGAAATAAGGCTAGCAAAGAGATCCACGAAATACAGATGTAACTCTGTGAGATGAATTAACAGAACACTAAGCAGTTTCTCAGAAAGCTTCTTTCCAGATTTCATCTGAGTATATTTCCTTTTTCACCATAGCCCTCTATGGGCTTCCAAATATCACTTTGCCAATTCCACAAGAACTGTCTTACGGAAAGGCTTCTTGAGGGGAAAGCTGTAACTCTGTGAGATGATTTCACAGAACACAAAGAAGTTTCTCAGAAACCTTCTTTCTCTTTGTTATTGGAAGACATTTCCTTTGGCCCTATAGTCTTCAAAGGGATCCGAAATATCTGTTCTCAGATTCCACAGAAATAAGGCTAGGAAAGAGATCCACGAAATACAGATGTAACTCTGTGAGATGAATGAACAGAACACTAAGCAGTTTCTCAGAAAGCTTCTTTCCAGATTTCATCTGAGGATATTTCCTTTTTCACCATAGCCCTCTATGGGCTTCCAAATATCACTTTGCCAATTCCACAAGAACTGTCTTACTGAAAGGCTTCTTGGGGGAAAGCTGTAACTGTGTGAGATGATTTCTCAGAACGCAAAGAAGTTTCTCAGAAAGCTTCTTTCTCTCTGTTATCGGAGGATATTTCCTTTGGCCCTATAGTCTTCAAAGGGATCCGAAATATCTGTTCTCAGATTCCACAGAAATAAGGCTTGCAAAGAGATCCACGAAATACAGATGTAACTCTGTGAGATGAATTAACAAAACACTAAGCAGCTTCTCAGAAAGCTTCTTTCTAGATTCATCTGAGGATATTTCCTTTTTCACCATAGCCCTCTATGGGCTTCCAAATATCACTTTGCCAATTCCACAAGAAGTGTCTTAGCGAAAGGCTTCTTGAGGGGAAAGCTGTAACTCTGTGAGATGATTTCACAGAACAGAAAGAAGTTTCTCAGAAAGCTTCTTTCTCTTTGTTAACGGAAGACATTTCCTTTGGCCCTATAGTCTTCAATGGGATCCGAAATATCTATTCTCAGATTCCACAGAAATAAGGCTAGCAAAGAGATCCACGAAATACAGATGTAACTCTGTGACATGAATTAACAGAACACTAAGCAGTTTCTCCGAAAGCTTCTTTACAGATTTCATCTGATGATATTTCCTTTTTCACCATTGCCCTCTATGGGCTTCCAAATATCACTTTGCCAATTTCACAAGAACTGTCTTAGGGAAAGGCTTCTTGAGGGGAAAGCTGTAACTCTGTGAGATGATTTCACAGAACACAAAGAAGTTTCCAAAAAAGCTTCTTTCTCTTTGTAATCGGAGGATATTTCCTTTGTCCCTATAGTCTTCAAAGGGATCTGAAATACCTGTTCACAGATTCCACAGAAATAAGGCTAGCAAAGCGATCCACGAAATACAGATGTAACTATGTGAGATGAATTAACGGAACCCTAAGCAGTTACTCACAAAGCTTCTTTCCAGATTTCATCTGAGGATATTTCCTTTTTCACCATTGCCCTCTACGGGCTTCCAAATATGACTTTGCCAATTCCACAAGAACTGTCTTAGTGAAAGGCTTCTTGAGGGGAAAGCTGTAACTCTGTTAGATGATTTCACAGAACACAAAGAGGTTTCTCAGAAAGCTTCTTTCTCTTTGTTATCGGAGGTTATTTCCTTTGGCCCTATAGTCTTCAAAGGGATCCGAAATATCTGTTCTCAGATTCCACAGAAATAAGGCTAGCAAAGATATCCACGAAATACAGATGTAACTATGTGAGATGAATTAACAGAACACTAAGCAGTTTCTCAGAAAGCTTCTTTCCAGATTTCATCTGAGGATATTTCCTTTTTCACCATAGCCCTCTATGGGCTTCCAAATATCACTTTGACAATTCCACAAGAACTGTCCTAGCGAAAGGCTTCTTGAGGGGAAAGCTGTAATTCTGTGAGATGATTTCACAGAACACACAGAAGTTTCCAAGAAAGCTTCTTTCTCTTTGTTATCGGAGGATATTTCCTTTGGCCCTATAGTCTTCAATTGGATCCGAAATATCTGTTCTCAGATTCCACAGAAATAAGGCTAGCAAAGAGATCCAGGAAATACAGATATAACTCTGTGAGATGAATGAACAGAACACTAAGCAGTTTCTCAGAAAGCTTCTTTCCAGATTTCATCTGAGGATATTTCCTTTTTCACCATAGCCCTCTATGGGCTTCCAAATATCACTTTGCCAATTCCACAAGAAGTGTCTTAGCGAAAGGCTTCTTGAGGGGACAGCTGTAACTCTGTGAGATGATTTCACAGAACACAAAGAAGTTTCTCAGAAACCTTCTTTCTCTTTGTTATTGGAAGACATTTCCTTTGGCCATATAGTCTTCAAAGGGATCCGAAATATCTGTTCTCAGATTCCACAGAAATAAGGCTAGCAAAGAGATCCACGAAATACAGATGTAACTCTGTGAGATGAATTAACAGAACACTAAGCAGTTTCTCAGAAAGCTTCTTTACAGATTTCATCTGATGATATTTCCTTTTTCACCATTGCCCTCTAAGGGCTTCCAAATATCACTTTGCCAATTCCACAAGAACTGTCTTAGCGAAAGGCTTCCTGAGGGGAAAGCTGTAACTCTGTGAGATGATTTCACAGAACACAAAGAAGTTTCTAAGAAAGCTTCTTTCTTTTTGTTATCGGAGGATATTTCCTTTGTCCCTATAGTCTTCAAAGGGATCTGATGTACCTGTTCTCAGATTCCACAGAAATAAGGCTAGCAAAGAGATCCACGAAATACAGATGTAACTCTGTGAGATGAATGAACAGAACACTAAGCAGTTTCTCAGAAAGCTTCTTTCCAGATTTCATCTGAGGATATTTCCTTTTTCACCATAGCCCTCTATCGGCTTCCAAATATCACTTTGCCAATTCCACAAGAAGTGTGTTAGCGAAAGGCTTCTTGAGGGGAAAGCTGTAACTCTGTGAGATGATTTCACAGAACACACAGAAGTTTCCAAGAAATCTTCTTTCTCTTTGTTATGGGAGGATATTTCCTTTGGCCCTATAGTCTTCAAAGGGATCTGATATACCTGTTCTCAGATTCCACAGAAATAAGGCTAGCAAAGAGATCCACGAAACACAGATGTAACTCTGTGAGATGAATGAACAGAACACTAAGCAGTTTCTCAGAAAGCTTCTTTCCAGATTTCATCTGAGGATATTTCCTTTTTCACCATAGCCCTCTATGGGCTTCCAAATATCACTTTGCCAATTCCACAAGAACTGTCTTACTGAAAGGCTTCTTGAGGGGAAAGCTGTAACTGTGTGAGATGATTTCTCAGAACGCAAAGAATTTTCTCAGAAAGCTTCTTTCTCTCTGTTATCGGAGGATATTTCCTTTGGCCCTATAGTCTTCAAAGGGATCCGATATATCTGTTCTCAGATTCCACAGAAATAAGGCTTGCAAAGAGATCCACGAAATACAGATGTAACTCTGTGAGATGAATTAACAAAACACTAAGCAGTTTCTCAGAAAGCTTCTTTCCAGATTCTTCTGAGGATATTTCCTTTTTCACCATAGCCCTCTATGGGCTTCCAAATATCACTTTGCCAATTCCACAAGAAGTGTCTTAGCGAAAGGCTTCTTGAGGGGAAAGCTGTAACTCTGTGAGATGATTTCACAGAACACAAAGAAGTTTCTCAGAAAGCTTCTTTCTCTTTGTTAACGGAAGACATTTCCTTTGGCCCTATAGTCTTCAATGGGATCCGAAATATCTATTCTCAGATTCCACAGAAATAAGGCTAGCAAAGAGATCCACGAAATACAGATGTAACTCTGTGACATGAATTAACAGAACACTAAGCAGTTTCTCCGAAAGCTTCTTTACAGATTTCATCTGATGATATTTCCTTTTTCAACATTGCCCTCTATGGGCTTCCAAATATCACTTTGCCAATTCCACAAGAACTGTCTTAGGGAAAGGCTTCTTGAGAGGAAAGCTGTAACTCTATGAGATGATTTCACAGAACACAAAGAAGTTTCTAAAAAAGCTTCTTTCTCTTTGTAATCGGAGGATATTTCCTTTGTCCCTATAGTCTTCAAAGGGATCTGAAATACCTGTTCACAGATTCCACAGAAATAAGGCTAGCAAAGAGATCCACGAAATACAGATGTAACTCTGTGAGATGAATTAACGGAACCCTAAGCAGTTACTCAGAAAGCTTCTTTCCAGATTTCATCTGAGGATATTTCCTTTTTCACCATAGCCCTCTACGGGCTTCCAAATATCACTTTGCCAATTCCACAAGAACTGTCTTAGTGAAAGGCTTCTTGAGGGGAAAGCTGTAACTCTGTGAGATGATTTCACAGAACACAAAGAAGTTTCTCAGAAAGCTTCTTTCTCTATGTTATCGGAGGTTATTTCTTTGGCCCTATAGTCTTCAAAGGGATCCGAAATATCTGTTCTCAGATTCCACAGAAATAAGGCTAGCAAAGAGATCCACGAAATACAGATGTAACTCTGTGAGATGAATTAACAGAACACTAAGCAGTTTCTCAGAAAGCTTCTATCCAGATTTCATCTGAGGATATTTCCTTTTTCACCATAGCCCTCTATGGGCTTCCAAATATCACTTTGCCAATTCCACAAGAACTGTCCTAGCGAAAGGCTTCTTGAGGGGAAAGCTGTAACTCTGTGAGATGATTTCACAGAACACACAGAAGTTTCCAAGAAAGCTTCTTTCTCTTTGTTATCGGAGGATATTTCCTTCGGCCCTATAGTCTTCAATGGGATCCGAAATATCTGTTCTCAGATTCCACAGAAATAAGGCTAGCAAAGATATCCACGAAATACAGATGTAACTCTCTGAGATGAATTAACAGAACACTAAGCAGTTTCTCAGAAAGCTTCTTTCCAGATTTCATCTGAGGATATTTCCCTTTTCACCATAGCCCTCTATGGGCTTCCAAATATCACTTTGCCAATTCCACAAGAAGTGTCTTAGCGAAAGGCTTCTTGAGGGGAAAGCTGTAACTCTGTGAGATGATTTCACAGAACACAAAGAAGTTTCTCAGAAACCTTCTTTCTCTTTGTTATTGGAAGACATTTCCTTTGGCCCTATAGTCTTCAAAGGGATCCGAAATATCTGTTCTCATATTCCACAGAAATAAGGCTAGCAAAGAGATCCACGAAATACAGATGTAACTCTGTGAGATGAATTAACAGAACACTAAGCAGTTTCTCAGAAAGCTTCTTTCCAGATTTCATCTGATGATATTTCCTTTTTCACCATTGCCCTCTAAGGGCTTCCAAATATCACTTTGCCAATTCCACAAGAACTGTCTTAGCGAAAGCCTTCTTGAGGGGAAAGCTGTAACTCTGTGAGATGATTTCACAGAACACAAAGAAGTTTCTAAGAAAGCTTCTTTCTCTTTGTAATCGGAGGATATTTCCTTTGTCCCTATAGTCTTCAAAGGGATATAATATACCTGTTCTCAGATTCCACAGAAATAAGGCTAGCAAAGAGATCCACGAAATACGGATGTAACTCTGTGAGATGAATTAACAGAACACTAAGCAGTTTCTCAGAAAGCTTCTTTCCAGATTTCATCTGAGGATATTTCGTTTTTCACCATAGCCCTCTTTGGGCTTACAAATATCACTTTGCCAATTCCACAAGAACTGTCTTAGCGAAAGGCTTCCTGAGGGGAAAGCTGTAACTCTGTGAGATGATTTCACAGAACACAAAGAAGTTTCTCAGAAAGCTTCTTTCTCTTTGTTATCGGAGGATATTTCCTTTGGCCCTATAGTCTTCAAAGGGATCCGAAATATCTGTTCTCAGATTCCACAGAAATAAGGCTAGCAAAGAGATCCACGAAATACAGATGTAACTCTGTGAGATGAATTAACAGAACACTAAGCAGTTTCTCAGAAAGCTTCTTTCCAGATTTCATCTGAGGATATTTACTTTTTCACCATAGCCCTCTATGGGCTTCCAAATATCACTTTGCCCATTCCCCTAGAACTGTCTTAGCGAAAGGCTTCTTGAGGGGAAAGCTGTAACTCCGTGAGATGATTTCACAGAACACAAAGAAGTTTCTGAGAAAGCTTCTTTCTCTTTGTAATCGGAGGATATTTCCTTTGTCCCTATAGTCTTCAAAGGGATCTGAAATACATGTTCTCAGCATCCACAGAAATAAGGCTAGCAAAGAGATCCACGAAATACAGATGTAACTCTGTGACATGAATTAACAGAACACTAAGCAGTTTCTCAGAAAGCTTCTTTCCAGATTTCATCTGAGGATATTTCCTTTTTCACCATAGCCCACTATGGGCTTCCAAATATCACTTTGCCAATTCCACAAGAAATGTCTTAGCGAAAGGATTCTTGAGGGGGAAGCTGTAACTCTGTGAGATGATTTCACAGAACACAAAGAAGTTTCTCAGAAAGCTTCCTTTTCTTTGTTATCGGAGGATATTTCCTTTGGCCCTATACTCTTCAAAGGGAACCGAAATATCTGTTCTCAGATTCCACAGAAATAAGGCTAGCAAAGATATCCACGAAATACAGATGTAACTCTGTGAGATGAATTAACAGAACACTAAGCAGTTTCTCAGAAAGCTTCTTTCCAGATTTCATCTGAGGATATTTCCTTTTTCACCATAGCCCTCTATGGGCTTCCAAATATCACTTTGCCAATTCCACAAGAACTGTCTTAGCGAAAGGCTTCTTGAGGGGAAAGCTGTAACTCTGTGAGATGATTTCTCAGAACGCAAAGAAGTTTCTCAGAAAGGTTCTTTCTCTTTGTTATCGGAAGACATTTCCTTTGGCCCTATAGTCTTCAAAGGGATCCGAAATATCTGTTCTCAGATTCCACAGAAATAAGGCTAGCAAAGAGATCCACGAAATACAGATGTAACTCTGTGAGATGAATTAACAGAACACTAAGCAGTTTCTCAGAAAGCTTCTTTATAGATTTCATCTGATGATATTTCCTTTTTCACCATTGCCCTCTAAGGGCTTCCAAATATCACTTTGCCAATTCCACAAGAAGTGTCTTAGCGAAAGGCTTCTAGAGGGGACAGCTGTAACTCTGTGAGATGATTTCACAGAACACAAAGAAGTTTCTCAGAAACCTTCTTTCTCTTTGTTATTGGAAGACATTTCCTTTGGCCATATAGTCTTCAAAGGGATCCGAAATATCTGTTCTCAGATTCCACAGAAATAAGGCTAGCAAAGATATCCACGAAATACAGATGTAACTCTGTGAGATGAATTAACAGAACACTAAGCAGTTTCTCAGAAAGCTTCTTTCCAGATTTCATCTGAGGATATTTCCTTTTTCACCATAGCCCTCTATGGGCTTCCAAATATCACTTTGCCAATTCCACAAGAACTGTCTTAGCGAAAGGCTTCTTGAGGGGAAAGCTGTAACTCTGTGAGATGATTTCTCAGAACGCAAAGAAGTTTCTCAGAAAGGTTCTTTCTCTTTGTTATCGGAAGACATTTCCTTTGGCCCTATAGTCTTCAAAGGGATCCGAAATATCTGTTCTCAGATTCCACAGAAATAAGGCTAGCAAAGAGATCCACGAAATACAGATGTAACTCTGTGAGATGAATTAACAGAACACTAAGCAGTTTCTCAGAAAGCTTCTTTATAGATTTCATCTGATGATATTTCCTTTTTCACCATTGCCCTCTAAGGGCTTCCAAATATCACTTTGCCAATTCCACAAGAACTGTCTTAGCGAAAGGCTTCCTGAGGGGAAAGCTGTAACTCTTTGAGATGATTTCACAGAACACAAAGAAGTTTCTAAGAAAGCTTCTTTCTTTTTGTTATCGGAGGATATTTCCTTTGTCCCTATAGTCTTCAAAGGGATCTGATATACCTGTTCTCAGATTCCACAGAAATAAGGCTAGCAAAGAGATCCACGAAATACAGATGTAACTCTGTGAGATGAATGAACAGAACACTAAGCAGTTTCTCAGAAAGCTTCTTTCCAGATTTCATCTGAGGATATTTCCTTTTTCACCATAGCCCTCTATCGGCTTCCAAATATCACTTTGCCAATTCCACAAGAAGTGTCTTAGCGAAAGGCTTCTTGAGGGGAAAGCTGTAACTCTGTGAGATGATTTCACAGAACACACAGAAGTTTCCAAGAAATCTTCTTTCTCTTTGTTATGGGAGGATATTTCCTTTGGCCCTATAGTCTTCAAAGGGATCTGATATACCTGTTCTCAGATTCCACAGAAATAAGGCTAGCAAAGAGATCCACGAAACACAGATGTAACTCTGTGAGATGAATGAACAGAACACTAAGCAGTTTCTCAGAAAGCTTCTTTCCAGATTTCATCTGAGGATATTTCCTTTTTCACCATAGCCCTCTATGGGCTTCCAAATATCACTTTGCCAATTCCACAAGAAGTGTCTTAGCGAAAGGCTTCTTGAGGGGACAGCTGTAACTCTGTGAGATGATTTCACAGAACACAAAGAAGTTTCTCAGAAACCTTCTTTCTCTTTGTTATTGGAAGACATTTCCTTTGGCCATATAGTCTTCAAAGGGATCCGAAATATCTGTTCTCAGATTCCACAGAAATAAGGCTAGCAAAGAGATCCACGAAATACAGATGTAACTCTGTGAGATGAATTAACAGAACACTAAGCAGTTTCTCAGAAAGCTTCTTTACAGATTTCATCTGATGATATTTCCTTTTTCACCATTGCCCTCTAAGGGCTTCCAAATATCACTTTGCCAATTCCACAAGAACTGTCTTAGCGAAAGGCTTCCTGAGGGGAAAGCTGTAACTCTGTGAGATGATTTCACAGAACACAAAGAAGTTTCTAAGAAAGCTTCTTTCTTTTTGTTATCGGAGGATATTTCCTTTGTCCCTACAGTCTTCAAAGGGATCTGATATACCTGTTCTCAGATTCCACAGAAATAAGGCTAGCAAAGAGATCCACGAAATACAGATGTAACTCTGTGAGATGAATTAACAGAACACTAAGCAGTTTCTCAGAAAGCTTCTTTCCAGATTTCATCTGAGGATATTTCCTTTTTCACCATAGCCCTCTATCGGCTTCCAAATATCACTTTGCCAATTCCACAAGAAGTGTGTTAGCGAAAGGCTTCTTGAGGGGAAAGCTGTAACTCTGTGAGATGATTTCACAGAACACACAGAAGTTTCCAAGAAATCTTCTTTCTCTTTGTTATGGGAGGATATTTCCTTTGGCCCTATAGTCTTCAAAGGGATCTGATATACCTGTTCTCAGATTCCACAGAAATAAGGCTAGCAAAGAGATCCACGAAACACAGATGTAACTCTGTGAGATGAATGAACAGAACACTAAGCAGTTTCTCAGAAAGCTTCTTTCCAGATTTCATCTGAGGATATTTCCTTTTTCACCATAGCCCTCTATGGGCTTCCAAATATCACTTTGCCAATTCCACAAGAACTGTCTTACTGAAAGGCTTCTTGAGGGGAAAGCTGTAACTGTGTGAGATGATTTCTCAGAACGCAAAGAATTTTCTCAGAAAGCTTCTTTCTCTCTGTTATCGGAGGATATTTCCTTTGGCCCTATAGTCTTCAAAGGGATCCGATATATCTGTTCTCAGATTCCACAGAAATAAGGCTTGCAAAGAGATCCACGAAATACAGATGTAACTCTGTGAGATGAATTAACAAAACACTAAGCAGTTTCTCAGAAAGCTTCTTTCCAGATTCTTCTGAGGATATTTCCTTTTTCACCATAGCCCTCTATGGGCTTCCAAATATCACTTTGCCAATTCCACAAGAAGTGTCTTAGCGAAAGGCTTCTTGAGGGGAAAGCTGTAACTCTGTGAGATGATTTCACAGAACACAAAGAAGTTTCTCAGAAAGCTTCTTTCTCTTTGTTAACGGAAGACATTTCCTTTGGCCCTATAATCTTCAATGGGATCCGAAATATCTATTCTCAGATTCCACAGAAATAAGGCTAGCAAAGAGATCCACGAAATACAGATGTAACTCTGTGACATGAATTAACAGAACACTAAGCAGTTTCTCCGAAAGCTTCTTTACAGATTTCATCTGATGATATTTCCTTTTTCACCATTGCCCTCTAAGGGCTTCCAAATATCACTTTGCCAATTCCACAAGAACTGTCTTAGCGAAAGCCTTCTTGAGGGGAAAGCTGTAACTCTGTGAGATGATTTCACAGAACACAAAGAAGTTTCTAAGAAAGCTTCTTTCTCTTTGTAATCGGAGGATATTTCCTTTGTCCCTATAGTCTTCAAAGGGATATAATATACCTGTTCTCAGATTCCACAGAAATAAGGCTAGCAAAGAGATCCACGAAATACGGATGTAACTCTGTGAGATGAATTAACAGAACACTAAGCAGTTTCTCAGAAAGCTTCTTTCCAGATTTCATCTGAGGATATTTCGTTTTTCACCATAGCCCTCTTTGGGCTTACAAATATCACTTTGCCAATTCCACAAGAACTGTCTTAGCGAAAGGCTTCCTGAGGGGAAAGCTGTAACTCTGTGAGATGATTTCTCAGAACGCAAAGAAGTTTCTCAGAAAGGTTCTTTCTCTTTGTTATCGGAAGACATTTCCTTTGGCCCTATAGTCTTCAAAGGGATCCGAAATATCTGTTCTCAGATTCCACAGAAATAAGGCTAGCAAAGAGATCCACGAAATACAGATGTAACTCTGTGAGATGAATTAACAGAACACTAAGCAGTTTCTCAGAAAGCTTCTTTATAGATTTCATCTGATGATATTTCCTTTTTCACCATTGCCCTCTAAGGGCTTCCAAATATCACTTTGCCAATTCCACAAGAAGTGTCTTAGCGAAAGGCTTCTAGAGGGGACAGCTGTAACTCTGTGAGATGATTTCACAGAACACAAAGAAGTTTCTCAGAAACCTTCTTTCTCTTTGTTATTGGAAGACATTTCCTTTGGCCATATAGTCTTCAAAGGGATCCGAAATATCTGTTCTCAGATTCCACAGAAATAAGGCTAGCAAAGATATCCACGAAATACAGATGTAACTCTGTGAGATGAATTAACAGAACACTAAGCAGTTTCTCAGAAAGCTTCTTTCCAGATTTCATCTGAGGATATTTCCTTTTTCACCATAGCCCTCTATGGGCTTCCAAATATCACTTTGCCAATTCCACAAGAACTGTCTTAGCGAAAGGCTTCTTGAGGGGAAAGCTGTAACTCTGTGAGATGATTTCTCAGAACGCAAAGAAGTTTCTCAGAAAGGTTCTTTCTCTTTGTTATCGGAAGACATTTCCTTTGGCCCTATAGTCTTCAAAGGGATCCGAAATATCTGTTCTCAGATTCCACAGAAATAAGGCTAGCAAAGAGATCCACGAAATACAGATGTAACTCTGTGAGATGAATTAACAGAACACTAAGCAGTTTCTCAGAAAGCTTCTTTATAGATTTCATCTGATGATATTTCCTTTTTCACCATTGCCCTCTAAGGGCTTCCAAATATCACTTTGCCAATTCCACAAGAACTGTCTTAGCGAAAGGCTTCCTGAGGGGAAAGCTGTAACTCTTTGAGATGATTTCACAGAACACAAAGAAGTTTCTAAGAAAGCTTCTTTCTTTTTGTTATCGGAGGATATTTCCTTTGTCCCTATAGTCTTCAAAGGGATCTGATATACCTGTTCTCAGATTCCACAGAAATAAGGCTAGCAAAGAGATCCACGAAATACAGATGTAACTCTGTGAGATGAATGAACAGAACACTAAGCAGTTTCTCAGAAAGCTTCTTTCCAGATTTCATCTGAGGATATTTCCTTTTTCACCATAGCCCTCTATCGGCTTCCAAATATCACTTTGCCAATTCCACAAGAAGTGTCTTAGCGAAAGGCTTCTTGAGGGGAAAGCTGTAACTCTGTGAGATGATTTCACAGAACACACAGAAGTTTCCAAGAAATCTTCTTTCTCTTTGTTATGGGAGGATATTTCCTTTGGCCCTATAGTCTTCAAAGGGATCTGATATACCTGTTCTCAGATTCCACAGAAATAAGGCTAGCAAAGAGATCCACGAAACACAGATGTAACTCTGTGAGATGAATGAACAGAACACTAAGCAGTTTCTCAGAAAGCTTCTTTCCAGATTTCATCTGAGGATATTTCCTTTTTCACCATAGCCCTCTATGGGCTTCCAAATATCACTTTGCCAATTCCACAAGAAGTGTCTTAGCGAAAGGCTTCTTGAGGGGACAGCTGTAACTCTGTGAGATGATTTCACAGAACACAAAGAAGTTTCTCAGAAACCTTCTTTCTCTTTGTTATTGGAAGACATTTCCTTTGGCCATATAGTCTTCAAAGGGATCCGAAATATCTGTTCTCAGATTCCACAGAAATAAGGCTAGCAAAGAGATCCACGAAATACAGATGTAACTCTGTGAGATGAATTAACAGAACACTAAGCAGTTTCTCAGAAAGCTTCTTTACAGATTTCATCTGATGATATTTCCTTTTTCACCATTGCCCTCTAAGGGCTTCCAAATATCACTTTGCCAATTCCACAAGAACTGTCTTAGCGAAAGGCTTCCTGAGGGGAAAGCTGTAACTCTGTGAGATGATTTCACAGAACACAAAGAAGTTTCTAAGAAAGCTTTTTCTTTTTGTTATCGGAGGATATTTCCTTTGTCCCTATAGTCTTCAAAGGGATCTGATGTACCTGTTCTCAGATTCCACAGAAATAAGGCTAGCAAAGAGATCCACGAAATACAGATGTAACTCTGTGAGATGAATGAACAGAACACTAAGCAGTTTCTCAGAAAGCTTCTTTCCAGATTTCATCTGAGGATATTTCCTTTTTCACCATAGCCCTCTATCGGCTTCCAAATATCACTTTGCCAATTCCACAAGAAGTGTCTTAGCGAAAGGCTTCTTGAGGGGAAAGCTGTAACTCTGTGAGATGATTTCACAAAACACACAGAAGTTTCCAAGAAATCTTCTTTCTCTTTGTTATGGGAGGATATTTCCTTTGGCCCTATAGTCTTCAAAGGGATCTGATATACCTGTTCTCAGATTCCACAGAAATAAGGCTAGGAAAGAGATCCACGAAACACAGATGTAACTCTGTGAGATGAATGAACAGAACACTAAGCAGTTTCTCAGAAAGCTTCTTTCCAGATTTCATCTGAGGATATTTCCTTTTTCACCATAGCCCTCTATGGGCTTCCAAATATCACTTTGCCAATTCCACAAGAACTGTCTTACTGAAAGGCTTCTTGAGGGGAAAGCTGTAACTGTGTGAGATGATTTCTCAGAACGCAAAGAATTTTCTCAGAAAGCTTCTTTCTCTCTGTTATCGGAGGATATTTCCTTTGGCCCTATAGTCTTCAAAGGGATCCGATATATCTGTTCTCAGATTCCACAGAAATAAGGCTTGCAAAGAGATCCACGAAATACAGATGTAACTCTGTGAGATGAATTAACAAAACACTAAGCAGTTTCTCAGAAAGCTTCTTTCCAGATTCATCTGAGGATATTTCCTTTTTCACCATAGCCCTCTATGGGCTTCCAAATATCACTTTGCCAATTCCACAAGAAGTGTCTTAGCGAAAGGCTTCTTGAGGGGAAAGCTGTAACTCTGTGAGATGATTTCACAGAACACAAAGAAGTTTCTCAGAAAGCTTCTTTCTCTTTGTTAACGGAAGACATTTCCTTTGGCCCTATAGTCTTCAATGGGAACCGAAATATCTATTCTCAGATTCCACAGAAATAAGGCTAGCAAAGAGATCCACGAAATACAGACGTAACTCTGTGACATGAATTAACAGAACACTAAGCAGTTTCTCCGAAAGCTTCTTTACAGATTTCATCTGATGATATTTCCTTTTTCAACATTGCCCTCTATGGGCTTCCAAATATCACTTTGCCAATTCCACAAGAACTGTCTTAGGGAAAGGCTTCTTGAGGGGAAAGCTGTAACTCTGTGAGATGATTTCACAGAACACAAAGAAGTTTCTAAAAAAGCTTCTTTCTCTTTGTAATCGGAGGATATTTCCTTTGTCCCTATAGTCTTCAAAGGGATCTGAAATACCTGTTCACAGATTCCACAGAAATAAGGCTAGCAAAGAGATCCACGAAATACAGATGTAATTCTGTGAGATGAATTAACGGAACCCTAAGCAGTTACTCAGAAAGCTTCTTTCCAGATTTCATCTGAGGATATTTCCTTTTTCACCATAGCCCTCTACGGGCTTCCAAATATCACTTTGCCAATTCCACAAGAACTGTCTTAGTGAAAGGCTTCTTGAGGGGAAAGCTGTAACTCTGTGAGATGATTTCACAGAACACAAAGAAGTTTCTCAGAAAGCTTCTTTCTCTATGTTATCGGAGGTTATTTCTTTGGCCCTATAGTCTTCAAAGGGATCCGAAATATCTGTTCTCAGATTCCACAGAAATAAGGCTAGCAAAGAGATCCACGAAATACAGATGTAACTCTGTGAGATGAATTAACAGAACACTAAGCAGTTTCTCAGAAAGCTTCTATCCAGATTTCATCTGAGGATAATTCCTTTTTCACCATAGCCCTCTAAGGGCTTCCAAATATCACTTTGCCAATTCCACAAGAACTGTCCTAGCGAAAGGCTTCTTGAGGGGAAAGCTGTAACTCTGTGAGATGATTTCACAGAACACACAGAAGTTTCCAAGAAAGCTTCTTTCTCTTTGTTATCGGAGGATATTTCCTTTGGCCCTATAGTCTTCAATGGGATCCGAAATATCTGTTCTCAGATTCCACAGAAATAAGGCTAGCAAAGAGATCCACGAAATACAGATGTAACTCTGTGAAATTAAATAACAGAACACTAAGCAGTTTCTTAGAAAGCTTCTTTCCAGATTTCATCTGAGGATATTTCCTTTTTCACCATAGCCCTCTATGGGCTTCCAAATATCACTTTGCCAATTCCACAAGAAGTGTCTTAGCGAAAGGCTTCTTGAGGGGACAGCTGTAACTCTGTGAGATGATTTCACAGAACACAAAGAAGTTTCTCAGAAACCTTCTTTCTCTTTGTTATTGGAAGACATTTCCTTTGGCCATATAGTCTTCAAAGGGATCCGAAATATCTGTTCTCAGATTCCACAGAAATAAGGCTAGCAAAGAGATCCACGAAATACAGATGTAACTCTGTGAGATGAATTAACAGAACACTAAGCAGTTTCTCAGAAAGCTTCTTTACAGATTTCATCTGATGATATTTCCTTTTTCACCATTGCCCTCTAAGGGCTTCCAAATATCACTTTGCCAATTCCACAAGAACTGTCTTAGCGAAAGGCTTCCTGAGGGGAAAGCTGTAACTCTGTGAGATGATTTCACAGAACACAAAGAAGTTTCTAAGAAAGCTTCTTTCTTTTTGTTATCGGAGGATATTTCCTTTGTCCCTATAGTCTTCAAAGGGATCTGATATACCTGTTCTCAGATTCCACAGAAATAAGGCTAGCAAAGAGATCCACGAAATACAGATGTAACTCTGTGAGATGAATTAACAGAACACTAAGCAGTTTCTCAGAAAGCTTCTTTCCAGATTTCATCTGAGGATATTTCCTTTTTCACCATAGCCCTCTATCGGCTTCCAAATATCACTTTGCCAATTCCACAAGAAGTGTGTTAGCGAAAGGCTTCTTGAGGGGAAAGCTGTAACTCTGTGAGATGATTTCACAGAACACACAGAAGTTTCCAAGAAATCTTCTTTCTCTTTGTTATGGGAGGATATTTCCTTTGGCCCTATAGTCTTCAAAGGGATCTGATATACCTGTTCTCAGATTCCACAGAAATAAGGCTAGCAAAGAGATCCACGAAACACAGATGTAACTCTGTGAGATGAATGAACAGAACACTAAGCAGTTTCTCAGAAAGCTTCTTTCCAGATTTCATCTGAGGATATTTCCTTTTTCACCATAGCCCTCTATGGGCTTCCAAATATCACTTTGCCAATTCCACAAGAACTGTCTTACTGAAAGGCTTCTTGAGGGGAAAGCTGTAACTGTGTGAGATGATTTCTCAGAACGCAAAGAATTTTCTCAGAAAGCTTCTTTCTCTCTGTTATCGGAGGATATTTCCTTTGGCCCTATAGTCTTCAAAGGGATCCGATATATCTGTTCTCAGATTCCACAGAAATAAGGCTTGCAAAGAGATCCACGAAATACAGATGTAACTCTGTGAGATGAATTAACAAAACACTAAGCAGTTTCTCAGAAAGCTTCTTTCCAGATTCTTCTGAGGATATTTCCTTTTTCACCATAGCCCTCTATGGGCTTCCAAATATCACTTTGCCAATTCCACAAGAAGTGTCTTAGCGAAAGGCTTCTTGAGGGGAAAGCTGTAACTCTGTGAGATGATTTCACAGAACACAAAGAAGTTTCTCAGAAAGCTTCTTTCTCTTTGTTAACGGAAGACATTTCCTTTGGCCCTATAATCTTCAATGGGATCCGAAATATCTATTCTCAGATTCCACAGAAATAAGGCTAGCAAAGAGATCCACGAAATACAGATGTAACTCTGTGACATGAATTAACAGAACACTAAGCAGTTTCTCCGAAAGCTTCTTTACAGATTTCATCTGATGATATTTCCTTTTTCAACATTGCCCTCTATGGGCTTCCAAATATCACTTTGCCAATTCCACAAGAACTGTCTTAGGGAAAGGCTTCTTGAGGGGAAAGCTGTAACTCTGTGAGATGATTTCACAGAACACAAAGAAGTTTCTAAAAAAGCTTCTTTCTCTTTGTAATCGGAGGATATTTCCTTTGTCCCTATAGTCTTCAAAGGGATCTGAAATACCTGTTCACAGATTCCACAGAAATAAGGCTAGCAAAGAGATCCACGAAATACAGATGTAACTCTGTGAGATGAATTAACGGAACCCTAAGCAGTTACTCAGAAAGCTTCTTTCCAGATTTCATCTGAGGATATTTCCTTTTTCACCATAGCCCTCTACGGGCTTCCAAATATCACTTTGCCAATTCCACAAGAACTGTCTTAGTGAAAGGCTTCTTGAGGGGAAAGCTGTAACTCTGTGAGATGATTTCACAGAACACACAGAAGTTTCCAAGAAAGCTTCTTTCTCTTTGTTATCGGAGGATATTTCCTTTGGCCCTATAGTCTTCAATGGGATCCGAAATATCTGTTCTCAGATTCCACAGAAATAAGGCTAGCAAAGAGATCCACGAAATACAGATGTAACTCTGTGAAATGAATGAACAGAACACTAAGCAGTTTCTTAGAAAGCTTCTTTCCAGATTTCATCTGAGGATATTTCCTTTTTCACCATAGCCCTCTATGGGCTTCCAAATATCACTTTGCCAATTCCACAAGAAGTGTCTTAGCGAAAGGCTTCTTGAGGGGAAAGCTGTAACTCTGTGAGATGATTTCACAGAACACAAAGAAGTTTCTCAGAAAGCTTCTTTCTCTTTGTTATCGGAGGTTATTTCCTTTGGCCCTATAGTCTTCAAAGGTATCCGAAATATCTGTTCTCAGATTCCACAGAAATAAGGCTAGCAAAGATATCCACGAAATACAGATGTAACTCTCTGAGATGAATTAACAGAACACTAAGCAGTTTCTCAGAAAGCTTCTTTCCAGATTTCATCTGAGGATATTTCCCTTTTCACCATAGCCCTCTATGGGCTTCCAAATATCACTTTGCCAATTCCACAAGAAGTGTCTTAGCGAAAGGCTTCTTGAGGGGAAAGCTGTAACTCTGTGAGATGATTTCACAGAACACAAAGAAGTTTCTCAGAAACCTTCTTTCTCTTTGTTATTGGAAGACATTTCCTTTGGCCCTATAGTCTTCAAAGGGATCCGAAATATCTGTTCTCATATTCCACAGAAATAAGGCTAGCAAAGAGATCCACGAAATACAGATGTAACTCTGTGAGATGAATTAACAGAACACTAAGCAGTTTCTCAGAAAGCTTCTTTCCAGATTTCATCTGAGGATATTTCGTTTTTCACCATAGCCCTCTTTGGGCTTACAAATATCACTTTGCCAATTCCACAAGAACTGTCTTAGCGAAAGGCTTCCTGAGGGGAAAGCTGTAACTCTGTGAGATGATTTCACAGAACACAAAGAAGTTTCTCAGAAAGCTTCCTTTTCTTTGTTATCGGAGGATATTTCCTTTGGCCCTATACTCTTCAAAGGGAACCGAAATATCTGTTCTCAGATTCCACAGAAATAAGGCTAGCAAAGATATCCACGAAATACAGATGTAACTCTGTGAGATGAATTAACAGAACACTAAGCAGTTTCTCAGAAAGCTTCTTTCCAGATTTCATCTGAGGATATTTCCTTTTTCACCATAGCCCTCTATGGGCTTCCAAATATCACTTTGCCAATTCCACAAGAACTGTCTTAGCGAAAGGCTTCTTGAGGGGAAAGCTGTAACTCTGTGAGATGATTTCTCAGAACGCAAAGAAGTTTCTCAGAAAGGTTCTTTCTCTTTGTTATCGGAAGACATTTCCTTTGGCCCTATAGTCTTCAAAGGGATCCGAAATATCTGTTCTCAGATTCCACAGAAATAAGGCTAGCAAAGAGATCCACGAAATACAGATGTAACTCTGTGAGATGAATTAACAGAACACTAAGCAGTTTCTCAGAAAGCTTCTTTATAGATTTCATCTGATGATATTTCCTTTTTCACCATTGCCCTCTAAGGGCTTCCAAATATCACTTTGCCAATTCCACAAGAACTGTCTTAGCGAAAGGCTTCCTGAGGGGAAAGCTGTAACTCTTTGAGATGATTTCACAGAACACAAAGAAGTTTCTAAGAAAGCTTCTTTCTTTTTGTTATCGGAGGATATTTCCTTTGTCCCTATAGTCTTCAAAGGGATCTGTTATACCTGTTCTCAGATTCCACAGAAATAAGGCTAGCAAAGAGATCCACGAAATACAGATGTAACTCTGTGAGATGAATGAACAGAACACTAAGCAGTTTCTCAGAAAGCTTCTTTCCAGATTTCATCTGAGGATATTTCCTTTTTCACCATAGCCCTCTATCGGCTTCCAAATATCACTTTGCCAATTCCACAAGAAGTGTCTTAGCGAAAGGCTTCTTGAGGGGAAAGCTGTAACTCTGTGAGATGATTTCACAGAACACACAGAAGTTTCCAAGAAATCTTCTTTCTCTTTGTTATGGGAGGATATTTCCTTTGGCCCTATAGTCTTCAAAGGGATCCAAAGTATCTGTTCTCAGATTCCACTGAAATAAGGCTAGCAAAGAGATCCACGAAACACAGATGTAACTCTGTGAGATGAATGAACAGAACACTAAGCAGTTTCTCAGAAAGCTTCTTTCCAGATTTCATCTGAGGATATTTCCTTTTTCACCATAGCCCTCTATGGGCTTCCAAATATCACTTTGCCAATTCCACAAGAAGTGTCTTAGCGAAAGGCTTCTTGAGGGGACAGCTGTAACTCTGTGAGATGATTTCACAGAACACAAAGAAGTTTCTCAGAAACCTTCTTTCTCTTTGTTATTGGAAGACATTTCCTTTGGCCATATAGTCTTCAAAGGGATCCGAAATATCTGTTCTCAGATTCCACAGAAATAAGGCTAGCAAAGAGATCCACGAAATACAGATGTAACTCTGTGAGATGAATTAACAGAACACTAAGCAGTTTCTCAGAAAGCTTCTTTACAGATTTCATCTGATGATATTTCCTTTTTCACCATTGCCCTCTAAGGGCTTCCAAATATCACTTTGCCAATTCCACAAGAACTGTCTTAGCGAAAGGCTTCCTGAGGGGAAAGCTGTAACTCTGTGAGATGATTTCACAGAACACAAAGAAGTTTCTAAGAAAGCTTTTTCTTTTTGTTATCGGAGGATATTTCCTTTGTCCCTATAGTCTTCAAAGGGATCTGATGTACCTGTTCTCAGATTCCACAGAAATAAGGCTAGCAAAGAGATCCACGAAATACAGATGTAACTCTGTGAGATGAATGAACAGAACACTAAGCAGTTTCTCAGAAAGCTTCTTTCCAGATTTCATCTGAGGATATTTCCTTTTTCACCATAGCCCTCTATCGGCTTCCAAATATCACTTTGCCAATTCCACAAGAAGTGTCTTAGCGAAAGGCTTCTTGAGGGGAAAGCTGTAACTCTGTGAGATGATTTCACAAAACACACAGAAGTTTCCAAGAAATCTTCTTTCTCTTTGTTATGGGAGGATATTTCCTTTGGCCCTATAGTCTTCAAAGGGATCTGATATACCTGTTCTCAGATTCCACAGAAATAAGGCTAGGAAAGAGATCCACGAAACACAGATGTAACTCTGTGAGATGAATGAACAGAACACTAAGCAGTTTCTCAGAAAGCTTCTTTCCAGATTTCATCTGAGGATATTTCCTTTTTCACCATAGCCCTCTATGGGCTTCCAAATATCACTTTGCCAATTCCACAAGAACTGTCTTACTGAAAGGCTTCTTGAGGGGAAAGCTGTAACTGTGTGAGATGATTTCTCAGAACGCAAAGAATTTTCTCAGAAAGCTTCTTTCTCTCTGTTATCGGAGGATATTTCCTTTGGCCCTATAGTCTTCAAAGGGATCCGATATATCTGTTCTCAGATTCCACAGAAATAAGGCTTGCAAAGAGATCCACGAAATACAGATGTAACTCTGTGAGATGAATTAACAAAACACTAAGCAGTTTCTCAGAAAGCTTCTTTCCAGATTCATCTGAGGATATTTCCTTTTTCACCATAGCCCTCTATGGGCTTCCAAATATCACTTTGCCAATTCCACAAGAAGTGTCTTAGCGAAAGGCTTCTTGAGGGGAAAGCTGTAACTCTGTGAGATGATTTCACAGAACACAAAGAAGTTTCTCAGAAAGCTTCTTTCTCTTTGTTAACGGAAGACATTTCCTTTGGCCCTATAGTCTTCAATGGGAACCGAAATATCTATTCTCAGATTCCACAGAAATAAGGCTAGCAAAGAGATCCACGAAATACAGACGTAACTCTGTGACATGAATTAACAGAACACTAAGCAGTTTCTCCGAAAGCTTCTTTACAGATTTCATCTGATGATATTTCCTTTTTCAACATTGCCCTCTATGGGCTTCCAAATATCACTTTGCCAATTCCACAAGAACTGTCTTAGGGAAAGGCTTCTTGAGGGGAAAGCTGTAACTCTGTGAGATGATTTCACAGAACACAAAGAAGTTTCTAAAAAAGCTTCTTTCTCTTTGTAATCGGAGGATATTTCCTTTGTCCCTATAGTCTTCAAAGGGATCTGAAATACCTGTTCACAGATTCCACAGAAATAAGGCTAGCAAAGAGATCCACGAAATACAGATGTAATTCTGTGAGATGAATTAACGGAACCCTAAGCAGTTACTCAGAAAGCTTCTTTCCAGATTTCATCTGAGGATATTTCCTTTTTCACCATAGCCCTCTACGGGCTTCCAAATATCACTTTGCCAATTCCACAAGAACTGTCTTAGTGAAAGGCTTCTTGAGGGGAAAGCTGTAACTCTGTGAGATGATTTCACAGAACACAAAGAAGTTTCTCAGAAAGCTTCTTTCTCTATGTTATCGGAGGTTATTTCTTTGGCCCTATAGTCTTCAAAGGGATCCGAAATATCTGTTCTCAGATTCCACAGAAATAAGGCTAGCAAAGAGATCCACGAAATACAGATGTAACTCTGTGAGATGAATTAACAGAACACTAAGCAGTTTCTCAGAAAGCTTCTATCCAGATTTCATCTGAGGATAATTCCTTTTTCACCATAGCCCTCTAAGGGCTTCCAAATATCACTTTGCCAATTCCACAAGAACTGTCCTAGCGAAAGGCTTCTTGAGGGGAAAGCTGTAACTCTGTGAGATGATTTCACAGAACACACAGAAGTTTCCAAGAAAGCTTCTTTCTCTTTGTTATCGGAGGATATTTCCTTTGGCCCTATAGTCTTCAATGGGATCCGAAATATCTGTTCTCAGATTCCACAGAAATAAGGCTAGCAAAGAGATCCACGAAATACAGATGTAACTCTGTGAAATTAAATAACAGAACACTAAGCAGTTTCTTAGAAAGCTTCTTTCCAGATTTCATCTGAGGATATTTCCTTTTTCACCATAGCCCTCTATGGGCTTCCAAATATCACTTTGCCAATTCCACAAGAAGTGTCTTAGCGAAAGGCTTCTTGAGGGGAAAGCTGTAACTCTGTGAGATGATTTCACAGAACCCAAAGAAGTTTCTCAGAAAGCTTCTTTCTCTTTGTTATCGGAGGTTATTTCCTTTGGCCCTATAGTCTTCAAAGGTATCCGAAATATCTGTTCTCAGATTCCACAGAAATAAGGCTAGCAAAGATATCCACGAAATACAGATGTAACTCTCTGAGATGAATTAACAGAACACTAAGCAGTTTCTCAGAAAGCTTCTTTCCAGATTTCATCTGAGGATATTTCCCTTTTCACCATAGCCCTCTATGGGCTTCCAAATATCACTTTGCCAATTCCACAAGAAGTGTCTTAGCGAAAGGCTTCTTGAGGGGAAAGCTGTAACTCTGTGAGATGATTTCACAGAACACAAAGAAGTTTCTCAGAAACCTTCTTTCTCGTTGTTATTGGAAGACATTTCCTTTGGCCCTATAGTCTTCAAAGGGATCCGAAATATCTGTTCTCAGATTCCACAGAAATAAGGCTAGCAAAGAGATCCACGAAATACAGATGTAACTCTGTGAGATGAATTAACAGAACACTAAGCAGTTTCTCAGAAAGCTTCTTTCCAGATTTCATCTGAGTTTATTTCCTTTTTCACCATAGCCCTCTATGGGCTTCCAAATATCACTTTGCCAATTCCACAAGAACTGTCTTACGGAAAGGCTTCTTGAGGGGAAAGCTGTAACTCTGTGAGATGATTTCACAGAACACAAAGAAGTTTCTCAGAAACCTTCTTTCTCTTTGTTTTTGGAAGACATTTCCTTTGGCCCTATAGTCTTCAAAGGGATCCGAAATATCTGTTCTCAGATTCCACAGAAATAAGGCTAGGAAAGAGATCCACGAAATACAGATGTAACTCTGTGAGATGAATTAACAGAACACTAAGCAGTTTCTCAGAAAGCTTCTTTACAGATTTCATCTGATTATATTTTCTTTTTCACCAATGCCCTCTATGGGCTTCCAAATATCACTTTGCTAATTCCACAAGAACTGTCTTAGCGAAAGGCTTCTTGTGGGAAAAGTTGTAACTCTGTGAGATGATTTCACAGAACACAAAGAAGTTTCTAAGAAAGCTTCTTTCTCTTTGTAATCGGACGATATTTCCTTTGTCCCTATAGTCTTCAAAGGGATCTGATATACCAATTCTCAGATTCCACAGAAATAAGGCTAGCAAAGAGATCCACGAAATACAGATGTAACTCTGTGAGATGAATGAACAGAACACTAAGCAGTTTCTCAGAAAGCTTCTTTCCAGATTTCATCTGAGGATATTTCCTTTTTCACCATAGCCCTCTATGGGCTTCCAAATATCACTTTGCCAATTCCACAAGAATTGTCTTACTGAAAGGCTTCTTGGGGGAAAGCTGTAACTGTGTGAGATGATTTCTCAGAACGCAAAGAAGTTTCTCAGAAAACTTCTTTCTCTCTGTTATCGGAGGATATTTCCTTTGGCCCTATAGTCTTCAAAGGGATCCGAAATATCTGTTCTCAGATTCCACAGAAATAAGGCTTGCAAAGAGATCCACGAAATACAGTTGTAACTCTGTGAGATGAATTAACAAAACACTAAGCGGCTTCTCAGAAAGCTTCTTTCTAGATTCATCTAAGGATATTTCCTTTTTCACCATAGCCCTCTATGGGCTTCCAAATATCACTTTGCCAATTCCACAAGAAGTGTCTTAGCGAAAGGCTTCTTGAGGGGAAAGCTGTAACTCTGTGAGATGATTTCACAGAACACAAAGAAGTTTCTCAGAAGGCTTCTTTCTCTTTGTTAACGGAAGACATTTCCTTTGGCCCTATAGTCTTCAATGGGATCCGAAATATCTATTCTCAGATTCCACAGAAATAAGGCTAGCAAAGAGATCCACGAAATACAGATGTAACTCTGTGACATGAATTAACAGAACACTAAGCAGTTTCTCCGAAAGCTTCTTTACAGTTTTCATCTGATGATATTTCCTTTTTCACCATTGCCCTCTATGGGCTTCCAAATATCACTTTGCCAATTCCACAAGAACTGTCTTAGGGAAAGGCTTCTTGAGGGGAAAGCTGTAACTCTGTGAGATGATTTCACAGAACACAAAGAAGTTTCTAAAAAAGCTTCTTTCTCTTTGTAATCGGAGGATATTTCCTTTGTCCCTATAGTCTTCAAAGGGATCTGAAATACCTGTTCACAGATCCAACAGAAATAAGGCTAGCAAAGAGATCCACGAAATACAGATGTAACTATGTGAGATGAATTAACGGAACCCTAAGCAGTTACTCAGAAAGCTTCTTTCCAGATTTCATCTGAGGATATTTCCTTTTTCACCATAGCCCTCTACGGGCTTCCAAATATGACTTTGCCAATTCCACAAGAACTGTCTTAGTGAAAGGCTTCTTGAGGGGAAAGCTGTAACTCTGTTAGATGATTTCACAGAACACAAAGAGGTTTCTCAGAAAGCTTCTTTCTCTTTGTTATCCGAGGTTATTTCCTTTGGCCCTATAGTCTTCAAAGGGATCCGAAATATCTGTTCTCAGATTCCACAGAAATAAGGCTAGCAAAGATATCCACGAAATACAGATGTAACTATGTGAGATGAATTAACAAAACACTAAGCAGTTTCTCAGAAAGCTTCTTTCCAGATTCATCTGAGGATATTTCCTTTTTCACCATAGCCCTCTATGGGCTTCCAAATATCACTTTGCCAATTCCACAAGAAGTGTCTTAGCCAAAGGCTTCTTGAGGGGAAAGCTGTAACTCTGTGAGATGATTTCACAGAACACAAAGAAGTTTCTCAGAAAGCTTCTTTCTCTTTGTTAACGGAAGACATTTCCTTTGGCCCTATAGTCTTCAATGGGATCCGAAATATCTATTCTCAGATTCCACAGAAATAAGGCTAGCAAAGAGATCCACGAAATACAGATGTAACTCTGTGACATGAATTAACAGAACACTAAGCAGTTTCTCCGAAAGCTTCTTTACAGATTTCATCTGATGATATTTCCTTTTTCAACATTGCCCTCTATGGGCTTCCAAATATCACTTTGCCAATTCCACAAGAACTGTCTTAGGGAAAGGCTTCTTGAGGGGAAAGCTGTAACTCTGTGAGATGATTTCACAGAACACAAAGAAGTTTCTAAAAAAGCTTCTTTCTCTTTGTAATCGGAGGATATTTCCTTTGTCCCTATAGTCTTCAAAGGGATCCGAAATACCTGTTCAAAGATTCCACAGAAATAAGGCTAGCAAAGAGATCCACGAAATACAGATGTAACTCTGTGAGATGAATTAACGGAACCCTAAGCAGTTACTCAGAAAGCTTCTTTCCAGATTTCATCTGAGGATATTTCCTTTTTCACCATAGCCCTCTACGGGCTTCCAAATATCACTTTGCCAATTCCACAAGTACTGTCTTAGTGAAAGGCTTCTTGAGGGGAAAGCTGTAACTCTGTGAGATGATTTCACAGAACACAAAGAAGTTTCTCAGAAAGCTTCTTTCTCTATGTTATCGGAGGTTATTTCTTTGGCCCTATAGTCTTCAAAGGGATCCGAAATATCTGTTCTCAGATTCCACAGAAATAAGGCTAGCAAAGAAATCCACGAAATACAGATGTAACTCTGTGAGATGAATTAACAGAACACTAAGCAGTTTCTCAGAAAGCTTCTATCCAGATTTAATCTGAGGATATTTCCTTTTTCACCATAGCCCTCTATGGGCTTCCAAATATCACTTTGCCAATTCCACAAGAACTGTCCTAGCGAAAGGCTTCTTGAGGGGAAAGCTGTAACTCTGTGAGATGATTTCACAGAACACAAAGAAGTTTCTCAGAAAGCTTCTTTCTCTTTGTTATCGGAGGTTATTTCCTTTGGCCCTATAGTCTTCAAAGGTATCCGAAATATCTGTTCTCAGATTCCACAGAAATAAGGCGAGCAAAGATATCCACGAAATACAGATGTAACTCTCTGAGATGAATTAACAGAACACTAAGCAGTTTCTCAGAAAGCTTCTTTCCAGATTTCATCTGAGGATATTTCCCTTTTCTCCATAGCCCTCTATGGGCTTCCAAATATCACTTTGCCAATTCCACAAGAAGTGTCTTAGCGAAAGGATTCTTGAGGGGAAAGCTGTAACTCTGTGAGATGATTTCACAGAACACAAAGAAGTTTCTCAGAAACCTTCTTTCTCTTTGTTATTGGAAGACATTTCCTTTGGCCCTATAGTCTTCAAAGGGATCCGAAATATCTGTTCTCAGATTCCACAGAAATAAGGCTAGCAAAGAGATCCACGAAATACAGATGTAACTCTGTGAGATGAATTAACAGAACACTAAGCAGTTTCTCAGAAAGCTTCTTTCCAGATTTCATCTGAGTATATTTCCTTTTTCACCATAGCCCTCTATGGGCTTCCAAATATCACTTTGCCAATTCCACAAGAACTGTCTTACGGAAAGGCTTCTTGAGGGGAAAGCTGTAACTCTGTGAGATGATTTCACAGAACACAAAGAAGTTTCTCAGAAACCTTCTTTCTCTTTGTTATTGGAAGACATTTCCTTTGGCCCTATAGTCTTCAAAGGGATCCGAAATATCTGTTCTCAGATTCCACAGAAATAAGGCTAGGAAAGAGATCCACGAAATACAGATGTAACTCTGTGAGATGAATGAACAGAACACTAAGCAGTTTCTCAGAAAGCTTCTTTCCAGATTTCATCTGAGGATATTTCCTTTTTCACCATAGCCCTCTATGGGCTTCCAAATATCACTTTGCCAATTCCACAAGAACTGTCTTACTGAAAGGCTTCTTGGGGGAAAGCTGTAACTGTGTGAGATGATTTCTCAGAACGCAAAGAAGTTTCTCAGAAAGCTTCTTTCTCTCTGTTATCGGAGGATATTTCCTTTGGCCCTATAGTCTTCAAAGGGATCCGAAATATCTGTTCTCAGATTCCACAGAAATAAGGCTTGCAAAGAGATCCACGAAATACAGATGTAACTCTGTGAGATGAATTAACAAAACACTAAGCGGCTTCTCAGAAAGCTTCTTTCTAGATTCATCTGAGGATATTTCCTTTTTCACCATAGCCCTCTATGGGCTTCCAAATATCACTTTGCCAATTCCACAAGAAGTGTCTTAGCGAAAGGCTTCTTGAGGGGAAAGCTGTAACTCTGTGAGATGATTTCACAGAACACAAAGAAGTTTCTCAGAAAGCTTCTTTCTCTTTGTTAACGGAAGACATTTCCTTTGGCCCTATAGTCTTCAATGGGATCCGAAATATCTATTCTCAGATTCCACAGAAATAAGGCTGGCAAAGAGATCCACGAAATACAGATGTAACTCTGTGACATGAATTAACAGAACACTAAGCAGTTTCTCAGAAAGCTTCTTTACAGATTTCATCTGATGATATTTACTTTTTCACCATTGCCCTCTATGGGCTTCCAAATATCACTTTGCTAATTCCACAAGAACTGTCTTAGCGAAAGGCTTCTTGTGGGAAAAGTTGTAACTCTGTGAGATGATTTCACAGAACACAAAGAAGTTTCTAAGAAAGCTTCTTTCTCTTTGTAATCGGACGATATTTCCTTTGTCCCTATAGTCTTCAAAGGGATCTGATATACCTATTCTCAGATTCCACAGAAATAAGGCTAGCAAAGAGATCCACGAAATACAGATGTAACTCTGTGAGATGAATGAACAGAACACTAAGCAGTTTCTCAGAAAGCTACTTTCCAGATTTCATCTGAGGATATTTCCTTTTTCACCATAGCCCTCTATGGGCTTCCAAATATCACTTTGCCAATTCCACAAGAACTGTCTTACTGAAAGGCTTCTTGGGGGAAAGCTGTAACTGTGTGAGATGATTTCTCAGAACGCAAAGAAGTTTCTCAGAAAGCTTCTTTCTCTCTGTTATCGGAGGATATTTCCTTTGGCCCTATAGTCTTCAAAGGGATCCGAAATATCTATTCTCAGATTCCACAGAAATAAGGCTTGCAAAGAGATCCACGAAATACAGATGTAACTCTGTGAGATGAATTAACAAAACACTAAGCGGCTTCTCAGAAAGCTTCTTTCTAGATTCATCTGAGGATATTTCCTTTTTCACCATAGCCCTCTATGGGCTTCCAAATATCACTTTGCCAATTCCACAAGAAGTGTCTTAGCGAAAGGCTTCTTGAGGGGAAAGCTGTAACTCTGTGAGATGATTTCACAGAACACAAAGAAGTTTCTCAGAAAGCTTCTTTCTCTTTGTTAACGGAAGACATTTCCTTTGGCCCTATAGTCTTCAATGGGATCCGAAATATCTATTCTCAGATTCCACAGAAATAAGGCTAGCAAAGAGATCCACGAAATACAGATGTAACTCTGTGACATGAATTAACAGAACACTAAGCAGTTTCTCCGAAAGCTTCTTTACAGATTTCATCTGATGATATTTCCTTTTTCACCATTGCCCTCTATGGGCTTCCAAATATCACTTTGCCAATTCCACAAGAACTGTCTTAGGGAAAGGCTTCTTGAGGGGAAAGCTGTAACTCTGTGAGATGATTTCACAGAACACAAAGAAGTTTCTAAAAAAGCTTCTTTCTCTTTGTAATCGGAGGATATTTCCTTTGTCCCTATAGTCTTCAAAGGGATCTGAAATACCTGTTCACAGATTCCACAGAAATAAGGCTAGCAAAGAGATCCACGAAATACAGATGTAACTATGTGAGATGAATTAACGGAACCCTAAGCAGTTACTCAGAAAGCTTCTTTCCAGATTTCATCTGAGGATATTTCCTTTTTCACCATAGCCCTCTACGGGCTTCCAAATATGACTTTACCAATTCCACAAGAACTGTCTTAGTGAAAGGCTTCTTGAGGGGAAAGCTGTAAATCTGTTAGATGATTTCACAGAACACAAAGAGGTTTCTCAGAAAGCTTCTTTCTCTTTGTTATCGGAGGTTATTTCCTTTGGCCCTATAGTCTTCAAAGGGATCCGAAATATCTGTTCTCAGATTCCACAGAAATAAGGCTAGCAAAGATATCCACGAAATACAGATGTAACTATGTGAGATGAATTAACAGAACACTAAGCAGTTTCTCAGAAAGCTTCTTTCCAGATTTCATCTGAGGATATTTCCTTTTTCACCATAGCCCTCTATGGGCTTCCAAATATCACTTTGACAATTCCACAAGAACTGTCCTAGCGAAAGGCTTCTTGAGGGGAAAGCTGTAATTCTGTGAGATGATTTCACAGAACACACAGAAGTTTCCAAGAAAGCTTCTTTCTCTTTGTTATCGGAGGATATTTCCTTTGGCCCTATAGTCTTCAATGGGATCCGAAATATCTGTTCTCAGATTCCACAGAAATAAGGCTAGCAAAGAGATCCAGGAAATACAGATATAACTCTGTGAGATGAATGAACAGAACACTAAGCAGTTTCTCAGAAAGCTTCTTTCCAGATTTCATCTGAGGATATTTCCTTTTTCACCATAGCCCTCTATGGGCTTCCAAATATCACTTTGCCAATTCCACAAGAAGTGTCTTAGCGAAAGGCTTCTTGAGGGGAAAGCTGTAACTCTGTGAGATGATTTCACAGAACACAAAGAAGTTTCTCAGAAACCTTCTTTCTCTTTGTTATTGGAAGACATTTCCTTTGGCCCTATAGTCTTCAAAGGGATCCGAAATATCTGTTCTCAGATTCCACAGAAATAAGGCTAGCAAAGAGATCCACGAAATACAGATGTAACTCTGTGAGATGAATTAACAGAACACTAAGCAGTTTCTCAGAAAGCTTCTTTCCAGATTTCATCTGATGATATTTCCTTTTTCACCATTGCCCTCTAAGGGCTTCCAAATATCACTTTGCCAATTCCACAAGAACTGTCTTAGCGAAAGGCTTCCTGAGGGGAAAGCTGTAACTCTGTGAGATGATTTCACAGAACACAAAGAAGTTTCTAAGAAAGCTTCTTTCTTTTTGTTATCGGAGGATATTTCCTTTGTCCCTATAGTCTTCAAAGGGATCTGATATACCTGTTCTCAGATTCCACAGAAATAAGGCTAGCAAAGAGATCCACGAAATACAGATGTAACTCTGTGAGATGAATTAACAGAACACTAAGCAGTTTCTCAGAAAGCTTCTTTCCAGATTTCATCTGAGGATATTTCCTTTTTCACCATAGCCCTCTATCGGCTTCCAAATATCACTTTGCCAATTCCACAAGAAGTGTGTTAGCGAAAGGCTTCTTGAGGGGAAAGCTGTAACTCTGTGAGATGATTTCACAGAACACACAGAAGTTTCCAAGAAATCTTCTTTCTCTTTGTTATGGGAGGATATTTCCTTTGGCCCTATAGTCTTCAAAGGGATCTGATATACCTGTTCTCAGATTCCACAGAAATAAGGCTAGCAAAGAGATCCACGAAACACAGATGTAACTCTGTGAGATTAATGAACAGAACACTAAGCAGTTTCTCAGAAAGCTTCTTTCCAGATTTCATCTGAGGATATTTCCTTTTTCACCATAGCCCTCTATGGGCTTCCAAATATCACTTTGCCAATTCCACAAAAAGTGTCTTAGCGAAAGGCTTCTTGAGGGGAAAGCTGTAACTGTGTGAGATGATTTCTCAGAACGCAAAGAATTTTCTCAGAAAGCTTCTTTCTCTCTGTTATCGGAGGATATTTCCTTTGGCCCTATAGTCTTCAAAGGGATCCGATATATCTGTTCTCAGATTCCACAGAAATAAGGCTTGCAAAGAGATCCACGAAATACAGATGTAACTCTGTGAGATGAATTAACAAAACACTAAGCAGTTTCTCAGAAAGCTTCTTTCCAGATTCATCTGAGGATATTTCCTTTTTCACCATAGCCATCTATGGGCTTCCAAATATCACTTTGCCAATTCCACAAAAAGTGTCTTAGCGAAAGGCTTCTTGAGGGGAAAGCTGTAACTCTGTGAGATGATTTCACAGAACACAAAGAAGTTTCTCAGAAAGCTTCTTTCTCTTTGTTAACGGAAGACATTTCCTTTGGCCCTATAGTCTTCAATGGGATCCGAAATATCTATTCTCAGATTCCACAGAAATAAGGCTAGCAAAGAGATCCACGAAATACAGATGTAACTCTGTGACATGAATTAACAGAACACTAAGCAGTTTCTCCGAAAGCTTCTTTACAGATTTCATCTGATGATATTTCCTTTTTCAACATTGCCCTCTATGGGCTTCCAAATATCACTTTGCCAATTCCACAAGAACTGTCTTAGGGAAAGGCTTCTTGAGGGGAAAGCTGTAACTCTGTGAGATGATTTCACAGAACACAAAGAAGTTTCTAAAAAAGCTTCTTTCTCTTTGTAATCGGAGGATATTTCCTTTGTCCCTATACTCTTCAAAGGGATCTGAAATACCTGTTCACAGATTCCACAGAAATAAGGCTAGCAAAGAGATCCACGAAATACAGATGTAACTCTGTGAGATGAATTAACGGAACCCTAAGCAGTTACTCAGAAAGCTTCTTTCCAGATTTCATCTGAGGATATTTCCTTTTTCACCATAGCCCTCTACGGGCTTCCAAATATCACTTTGCCAATTCCACAAGAACTGTCTTAGTGAAAGGCTTCTTGAGGGGAAAGCTGTAACTCTGTGAGATGATTTCACAGAACACACAGAAGTTTCCAAGAAAGCTTCTTTCTCTTTGTTATCGGAGGATATTTCCTTTGGCCCTATAGTCTTCAATGGGATCCGAAATATCTGTTCTCAGATTCCACAGAAATAAGGCTAGCAAAGAGATCCACGAAATACAGATGTAACTCTGTGAAATGAATGAACAGAACACTAAGCAGTTTCTTAGAAAGCTTCTTTCCAGATTTCATCTGAGGATATTTCCTTTTTCACCATAGCCCTCTATGGGCTTCCAAATATCACTTTGCCAATTCCACAAGAAGTGTCTTAGCGAAAGGCTTCTTGAGGGGAAAGCTGTAACTCTGTGAGATGATTTCACAGAACACAAAGAAGTTTCTCAGAAAGCTTCTTTCTCTTTGTTATCGGAGGTTATTTCCTTTGGCCCTATAGTCTTCAAAGGTATCCGAAATATCTGTTCTCAGATTCCACAGAAATAAGGCTAGCAAAGATATCCACGAAATACAGATGTAACTCTCTGAGATGAATTAACAGAACACTAAGCAGTTTCTCAGAAAGCTTCTTTCCAGATTTCATCTGAGGATATTTCCCTTTTCACCATAGCCCTCTATGGGCTTCCAAATATCACTTTGCCAATTCCACAAAAAGTGTCTTAGCGAAAGGCTTCTTGAGGGGAAAGCTGTAACTCTGTGAGATGATTTCACAGAACACAAAGAAGTTTCTCAGAAACCTTCTTTCTCTTTGTTATTGGAAGACATTTCCTTTGGCCCTATAGTCTTCAAAGGGATCCGAAATATCTGTTCTCAGATTCCACAGAAATAAGGCTAGCAAAGAGATCCACGAAATACAGATGTAACTCTGTGAGATGAATTAACAGAACACTAAGCAGTTTCTCAGAAAGCTTCTTTCCAGATTTCATCTGATGATATTTCCTTTTTCACCATTGCCCTCTAAGGGCTTCCAAATATCACTTTGCCAATTCCACAAGAACTGTCTTAGCGAAAGCCTTCTTGAGGGGAAAGCTGTAACTCTGTGAGATGATTTCACAGAACAAAAAGAAGTTTCTCAGAATGCTTCTTTCTCTTTGTTATCGGAGGATATTTCCTTTGGCCCTATAGTCTTCAAAGGGATCCGAAATATCTGTTCTCAGATTCCACAGAAACAAGGCTAGCAAAGAGATCCACGAAATACAGATGTAATTCTGTGAGATGAATTAACAGAACACTAAGCAGTTTCTCAGAAAGCTTCTTTACAGATTTCATCTGATGATATTTCCTTTTTCACCATTGCGTCTATGGGCTTCCAAATATCACTTTGCAAATTCCACAAGAACTGTCTTAGCGAAAGGCCTCTTGAGGGGAAAGCTGTAACTCTGTGAGATGATTTCACAGAACACAAAGAAGTTTCTAAGAAAGCTTCTTTCTCTTTGTAATCGGAGGATATTTCCTTTGTCCCTATAGTCTTCAAAGGGATATAATATACCTGTTCTCAGATTCCACAGAAATAAGGCTAGCAAAGAGATCCACGAAATACGGATGTAACTCTGTGAGATGAATTAACAGAACACTAAGCAGTTTCTCAGAAAGCTTCTTTCCAGATTTCATCTGAGGATATTTCGTTTTTCACCATAGCCCTCTTTGGGCTTACAAATATCACTTTGCCAATTCCACAAGAACTGTCTTAGCGAAAGGCTTCTTGAGGGGAAAGCTGTAACTCCGTGAGATGATTTCACAGAACACAAAGAAGTTTCTGAGAAAGCTTCTTTCTCTTTGTAATCGGAGGATATTTCCTTTGTCCCTATAGTCTTCAAAGGGATCTGAAATACCTGTTCTCAGCATCCACAGAAATAAGGCTAGCAAAGAGATCCACGAAATACAGATGTAACTCTGTGAGATGAATTAACAGAACACTAAGCAGTTTCTCAGAAAGCTTCTTTCCAGATTTCATCTGAGGATATTTCCTTTTTCACCATAGCCCACTATGGGCTTCCAAATATCACTTTGCCAATTCCACAAGAAATGTCTTAGCGAAAGGATTCTTGAGGGGGAAGCTGTAACTCTGTGAGATGATTTCACAGAACACAAAGAAGTTTCTCAGAAAGCTTCCTTTTCTTTGTTATCGGAGGATATTTCCTTTGGCCCTATACTCTTCAAAGGGAACCGAAATATCTGTTCTCAGATTCCACAGAAATAAGGCTAGCAAAGATATCCACGAAATACAGATGTAACTCTGTGAGATGAATTAACAGAACACTAAGCAGTTTCTCAGAAAGCTTCTTTCCAGATTTCATCTGAGGATATTTCCTTTTTCACCATAGCCCTCTATGGGCTTCCAAATATCACTTTGCCAATTCCACAAGAACTGTCTTAGCGAAAGGCTTCTTGAGGGGAAAGCTGTAACTCTGTGAGATGATTTCTCAGAACGCAAAGAAGTTTCTCAGAAAGGTTCTTTCTCTTTGTTATCGGAAGACATTCCTTTGGCCCTATAGTCTTCAAAGGGATCCGAAATATCTGTTCTCAGATTCCACAGAAATAAGGCTAGCAAAGAGATCCACGAAATACAGATGTAACTCTGTGAGATGAATTAACAGAACACTAAGCAGTTTCTCAGAAAGCTTCTTTACAGATTTCATCTGATGATATTTCCTTTTTCACCATTGCCCTCTAAGGGCTTCCAAATATCACTTTGCCAATTCCACAAGAACTGTCTTAGCGAAAGGCTTCCTGAGGGGAAAGCTGTAACTCTGTGAGATGATTTCACAGAACACAAAGAAGTTTCTAAGAAAGCTTCTTTCTTTTTGTTATCGGAGGATATTTCCTTTGTCCCTATAGTCTTCAAAGGGATCTGATATACCTGTTCTCAGATTCCACAGAAATAAGGCTAGCAAAGAGATCCACGAAATACAGATGTAACTCTGTGAGATGAATTAACAGAACACTAAGCAGTTTCTCAGAAAGCTTCTTTCCAGATTTCATCTGAGGATATTTCCTTTTTCACCATAGCCCTCTATCGGCTTCCAAATATCACTTTGCCAATTCCACAAGAAGTGTCTTAGCGAAAGGCTTCTTGAGGGGAAAGCTGTAACTCTGTGAGATGATTTCACAGAACACACAGAAGTTTCCAAGAAATCTTCTTTCTCTTTGTTATGGGAGGATATTTCCTTTGGCCCTATAGTCTTCAAAGGGATCTGATATACCTGTTCTCAGATTCCACAGAAATAAGGCTAGCAAAGAGATCCACGAAACACAGATGTAACTCTGTGAGATGAATGAACAGAACACTAAGCAGTTTCTCAGAAAGCTTCTTTCCAGATTTCATCTGAGGATATTTCCTTTTTCACCATAGCCCTCTATGGGCTTCCAAATATCACTTTGCCAATTCCACAAGAACTGTCTTACTGAAAGGCTTCTTGAGGGGAAAGCTGTAACTGTGTGAGATGATTTCTCAGAAAGCAAAGAATTTTCTCAGAAAGCTTCTTTCTCTCTGTTATCGGAGGATATTTCCTTTGTCCCTATAGTCTTCAAAGGGATCCGATATATCTGTTCTCAGATTCCACAGAAATAAGGCTTGCAAAGAGATCCACGAAATACAGATGTAACTCTGTGAGATGAATTAACAAAACACTAAGCAGTTTCTCAGAAAGCTTCTTTCCAGATTCATCTGAGGATATTTCCTTTTTCACCATAGCCCTCTATGGGCTTCCAAATATCACTTTGCCAATTCCACAAGAAGTGTCTTAGCGAAAGGCTTCTTGAGGGGAAAGCTGTAACTCTGTGAGATGATTTCACAGAACACAAAGAAGTTTCTCAGAAAGCTTCTTTCTCTTTGTTAACGGAAGACATTTCCTTTGGCCCTATAGTCTTCAATGGGATCCGAAATATCTATTCTCAGATTCCACAGAAATAAGGCTAGCAAAGAGATCCACGAAATACAGATGTAACTCTGTGACATGAATTAACAGAACACTAAGCAGTTTCTCCGAAAGCTTCTTTACAGATTTCATCTGATGATATTTCCTTTTTCAACATTGCCCTCTATGGGCTTCCAAATATCACTTTGCCAATTCCACAAGAACTGTCTTAGGGAAAGGCTTCTTGAGGGGAAAGCTGTAACTCTGTGAGATGATTTCACAGAACACAAAGAAGTTTCTAAAAAAGCTTCTTTCTCTTTGTAATCGGAGGATATTTCCTTTGTCCCTATAGTCTTCAAAGGGATCTGAAATACCTGTTCACAGATTCCACAGAAATAAGGCTAGCAAAGAGATCCACGAAATACAGATGTAACTCTGTGAGATGAATTAACGGAACCCTAAGCAGTTACTCAGAAAGCTTCTTTCCAGATTTCATCTGAGGATATTTCCTTTTTCACCATAGCCCTCTACGGGCTTCCAAATATCACTTTGCCAATTCCACAAGAACTGTCTTAGTGAAAGGCTTCTTGAGGGGAAAGCTGTAACTCTGTGAGATGATTTCACAGAACACACAGAAGTTTCCAAGAAAGCTTCTTTCTCTTTGTTATCGGAGGTTATTTCCTTTGGCCCTATAGTCTTCAAAGGTATCCGAAATATCTGTTCTCAGATTCCACAGAAATAAGGCTAGCAAAGATATCCACGAAATACAGATGTAACTCTCTGAGATGAATTAACAGAACACTAAGCAGTTTCTCAGAAAGCTTCTTTCCAGATTTCATCTGAGGATATTTCCCTTTTCACCATAGCCCTCTATGGGCTTCCAAATATCACTTTGCCAATTCCACAAGAAGTGTCTTAGCGAAAGGCTTCTTGAGGGGAAAGCTGTAACTCTGTGAGATGATTTCACAGAACAAAAAGAAGTTTCTCAGAAACCTTCTTTCTCTTTGTTATTGGAAGACATTTCCTTTGGCCCTATAGTCTTCAAAGGGATCCGAAATATCTGCTCTCAGATTCCACAGAAATAAGGCTAGCAAAGAGATCCACGAAATACAGATGTAACTCTGTGAGATGAATTAACAGAACACTAAGCAGTTTCTCAGAAAGCTTCTTTCCAGATTTCATCTGATGATATTTCCTTTTTCACCATTGCCCTCTAAGGGCTTCCAAATATCACTTTGCCAATTCCACAAGAACTGTCTTAGCGAAAGCCTTCTTGAGGGGAAAGCTGTAACTGTGTGAGATGATTTCACAGAACAAAAAGAAGTTTCTCAGAATGCTTCTTTCTCTTTGTTATCGGAGGATATTTCCTTTGGCCCTATAGTCTTCAATGGGATCCGAAATATCTGTTCTCAGATTCCACAGAAATAAGGCTAGCAAAGAGATCCACGAAATACAGATGTAATTCTGTGAGATGAATTAACAGAACACTAAGCAGTTTCTCAGAAAGCTTCTTTCCAGATTTCATCTGATGATATTTCCTTTTTCACCATTGCGTCTATGGGCTTCCAAATATCACTTTGCAAATTCCACAAGAACTGTCTTAGCGAAAGGCTTCTTGAGGGGAAAGCTGTAACTCTGTGAGATGATTTCACAGAACACAAAGAAGTTTCTAAGAAAGCTTCTTTCTCTTTGTAATCGGAGGATATTTCCTTTGTCCCTATACTCTTCAAAGGGATATAATATACCTGTTCTCAGATTCCACAGAAATAAGGCTAGCAAAGAGATCCACGAAATACGGATGTAACTCTGTGAGATGAATTAACAGAACACTAAGCAGTTTCTCAGAAAGCTTCTTTCCAGATTTCATCTGAGGATATTTCGTTTTTCACCATAGCCCTCTTTGGGCTTACAAATATCACTTTGCCAATTCCACAAGAACTGTCTTAGCGAAAGGCTTCCTGAGGGGAAAGCTGTAACTCTGTGAGATGATTTCACAGAACACAAAGAAGTTTCTCAGAAAGCTTCTTTCTCTTTGTTATCGGAGGATATTTCCTTTGGCCCTATAGTCTTCAAAGGGATCCGAAATATCTGTTCTCAGATTCCACAGAAATAAGGCTAGCAAAGAGATCCACGAAATACAGATGTAACTCTGTGAGATGAATTAACAGAACACTAAGCAGTTTCTCAGAAAGCTTCTTTCCAGATTTCATCTGAGGATATTTCCTTTTTCACCATAGCCCTCTATGGGCTTCCAAATATCACTTTGCCCATTCCCCTAGAACTGTTTTAGCGAAAGGCTTCTTGAGGGGAAAGCTGTAACTCCGTGAGATGATTTCACAGAACACAAAGAAGTTTCTGAGAAAGCTTCTTTCTCTTTGTAATCGGAGGATATTTCCTTTGTCCCTATAGTCTTCAAAGGGATCTGAAATACCTCTTCTCAGCATCCACAGAAATAAGGCTAGCAAAGAGATCCACGAAATACAGATGTAACTCTGTGACATGAATTAACAGAACACTAAGCAGTTTCTCAGAAAGCTTCTTTCCAGATTTCATCTGAGGATATTTCTTTTTCACCATAGCCCACTATGGGCTTCCAAATATCACTTTGCCAATTCCACAAGAAATGTCTTAGCGAAAGGATTCTTGAGGGGGAAGCTGTAACTCTGTGAGATGATTTCACAGAACACAAAGAAGTTTCTCAGAAAGCTTCCTTTTCTTTGTTATCGGAGGATATTTCCTTTGGCCCTATACTCTTCAAAGGGAACCGAAATATCTGTTCTCAGATTCCACAGAAATAAGGCTAGCAAAGATATCCACGAAATACAGATGTAACTCTGTGAGATGAATTAACAGAACACTAAGCAGTTTCTCAGAAAGCTTCTTTCCAGATTTCATCTGAGGATATTTCCTTTTTCACCCTAGCCCTCTATGGGCTTCCAAATATCACTTTGCCAATTCCACAAGAACTGTCTTAGCGAAAGGCTTCTTGAGGGGAAAGCTGTAACTCTGTGAGATGATTTCTCAGAACGCAAAGAAGTTTCTCAGAAAGGTTCTTTCTCTTTGTTATCGGAAGATATTTCCTTTGGCCCTATAGTCTTCAAAGGGATCCGAAATATCTGTTCTCAGATTCCACAGATATAAGGCTAGCAAAGAGATCCACGAAATACAGATGTAACTCTGTGAGATGAATTAACAGAACACTAAGCAGTTTCCCAGAAAGCTTCTTTACAGATTTCATCTGATGATATTTCCTTTTTCAACATAGCCCTCTATGGGCTTCCAAATATCACTTTGCCAATTCCACAAGAACTGTCTTAGCGAAAGGCTTCTTGAGGGGAAAGCTGTAAATCTGTGAGATGATTTCACAGAACACAAAGAAGTTTCTAAGAAAGCTTCTTTCTCTTTGTAATCGGAGGATATTTCCTTTGTCCCTATAGTCTTCAATGGGATCTGAAATACCTGTTCTCAGATTCCACAGAAATAAGGCTAGCAAAGAGATCCACGAAATACGGATGTAACTCTGTGAGATGAATTAACAGAACACTAAGCAGTTTCTCAGAAAGCTTCTTTCCAGATTTCATCTGAGGATATTTCCTTTTTCACAATAGCCCTCTATGGGCTTACAAATATCACATTGCCAATTCCACAAGAACTGTCTTAGCGAAAGGCTTCCTGAGGGGAAAGCTGTAACTCTGTGAGATGATTTCACAGAACACAAAGAAGTTTCTCAGAAAGCTTCTTTCTCTTTGTAATCGGAGGATATTTCCTGTGGCCCTATAGTCTTCAAAGGGATCCCAAATATCTGTTATCATATTCCACAGAAATAAGGCTAGCAAAGAGATCCACGAAATACAGATGTAACTCTGTGAGATGAATTAACAGAACACTAAGCAGTTTCTCAGAAAGCTTCTTTCCAGATTTCATCTGATGATATTTCCTTTTTCACCATTGCGTCTATGGGCTTCCAAATATCACTTTGCCAATTCCACAAGAACTGTCTTAGCGAAAGGCTTCTTGAGGGGAAAGCTGTAACTCTGTGAGATGATTTCACAGAACACAAAGAAGTTTCTCAGAAAGCTTCTTTCTCTTTGTTATCGGAGGATATTTCCTTTGTCCCTAGAGTCTTCAAAGGGATCTGAAATACCTGTTCTCAGATTCCACAGAAATAAGGCTAGCAAAGAGATCCACGAAATACAGATGTAACTCTGTGAGATGAATGAACAGAACACTAAGCAGTTTCTCAGAAAGCTTCTTTCCAGATTCATCTGAGGATATTTCCTTTTTCACCATAGCCCTCTATGGGCTTCCAAATATCACTTTGCCAATTCCACAAGAACTGTCTTAGTGAAAGGCTTCTTGAGGGGAAATCTGTAACTCTTTGAGATGATTTCAAAGAACACAAAGAAGTTTCTCAGAAAGCTTCTTTCTCTTTGTTATCGGAGGTTATTTCCTTTGGCTCTATATTCTTCAAAGGGATCCGAAATATCTGTTCTCAGATTCCACAGAAATGAGGCTAGCAAAGAGATCCACGAAATACAGATGTAACTCTGTGAGATGAATTAACAGAACACTTAGCAGTTTCTCAGAAAGCTTCTTTCCAGATTTCATCTGAGGATATTTCCTTTTTCACCATAGCCCTCTATGGGCTTCCAAATATCACTTTGCCAATTCCACAAGAACTGTCTTAGCGAAAGGCTTCTTGAGGGGTAAGCTGTAACTCTTTGAGATGATTTCACAGAACACAAAGAAGTTTCTAAGAAAGCTTCTTTCTCTTTGTAATCGGAGGATATTTCCTTTGTCCCTATAGTCTTCAATGGGATCTGAAATATCTGTTCTCAGATTCCACAGAAATAAGGCTAGCAAAGAGATCCACGAAATACGGATGTAACTCTGTGAGATGAATTAACAGAACACTAAGCAGTTTCTCAGAAAGCTTCTTTCCAGATTTCATCTGAGGATATTTCCTTTTTCACCATAGCCCTCTATGGGCTTCCAAATATCACTTTGCCAATTCCACAAGAACTGTCTTAGCGAAAGGCTTCCTGAGGGGAATGCTGTAACTCTGTGAGATGATTTCACAGAACACAAAGAAGTTTCTCAGAAAGCTTCTTTCTCTTTGTTATCGGAGGCTATTTCCTTTGGCCCTATAGTCTTCAAAGGGATCCGAAATATCTGTTCTCAGATTCCGCAGAAATAAGGCTAGCAAAGAGATCCACGAAATACAGATGTAACTCTGTGAGATGAATTAACAGAACACTAAGCAGTTTCTCAGAAAGCTTCTTTCCAGATTTCATCTGAGTATATTTCCTTTTTCACCATAGCCCTCTATGGGCTTCCAAATATCAATTTGCCAATTCCACAAGAACTGTCTTAGCGAAAGGCTTCTTGAGGGGAAAGCTGTAACTCCGTGAGATGATTTCACAGAACACAAAGAAGTTTCTGAGAAAGCTTCTTTCTCTTTATAATCGGAGGATATTTCCTTCGTCCCTATAGTCTTCAAAGGGATCTGATATACCTCTTCTCAGATTCCACAGAAATAAGGCTAGCAAAGAGATCCACGAAATACAGATGTAACTCTGTGAGATGAATTAACAGAACACTAAGCAGTTTCTCAGAAAGCTTCTTTCCAGATTCATCTGAGGATATTTCCTTTTTCACCATAGCCCTCTATGGGCTTCCAAATATCACTTTGCCAATTCCACAAGAACTGTCTTAGTGAAAGGCTTCTTGAGGGGAAATCTGTAACTCTGTGAGATGATTTCACAGAACACAAAGAAGTTTCTCAGAAAGCTTCTTTCTCTTTGTTATCGGAGGTTATTTCCTTTGGCTCTATATTCTTCAAAGGGATCCGAAATATCTGTTCTCAGATTCCACAGAAATGAGGCTAGCAAAGAGATCCACGAAATACAGATGTAACTCTGTGAGATGAATTAACAGAACACTAAGCAGTTTCTCAGAAAGCTTCTTTCCAGATTTCATCTGAGGATATTTCCTTTTTCATCATAGCCCTCTATGGGCTTCCAAATATCACTTTGCCAATTCCACAAGAACTGTCTTAGCGAAAGGCTTCTTGAGGGGTAAGCTGTAACTCTGTGAGATGATTTCACAGAACACAAAGAAGTTTCTAAGAAGGCTTCTTTCTCTTTGTAATCGGAGGATATTTCCTTTGTCCCTATAGTCTTCAAAGGGATCTGAAATATCTGTTCTCTGATTCCACAGAAATAAGGCTAGCAAAGAGATCCACGAAATACGGATGTAACTCTGTGAGATGAATTAACAGAACACTAAGCAGTTTCTCAGAAAGCTTCTTTCCAGATTTCATCTGAGGATATTTCCTTTTTCACCATAGCCCTCTATGGGCTTCCAAATATCACTTTGCCAATTCCACAAGAACTGTCTTAGCGAAAGGCTTCCTGAGGGGAATGCTGTAACTCTGTGAGATGATTTCACAGAACACAAAGAAGTTTCTCAGAAAGCTTCTTTCTCTTTGTTATCGGAGGCTATTTCCTTTGGCCCTATAGTCTTCAAAGGGATCCGAAATATCTGTTCTCAGATTCCACAGAAATAAGGCTAGCAAAGAGATCCACGAAATACAGATGTAACTCTGTGAGATGAATTAACAGAACACTAAGCAGTTTCTCAGAAAGCTTCTTTCCAGATTTCAGCTTAGGATATTTCCTTTTTCACTTTAGCCCTCTATGGGCTTCCAAATATCACTTTGCCAATTCCACAAGAACTGTCTTAGCGAAAGGCTTATTGAGGGGAAAGCTGTAACTCTGTGAGATGATTTCTCAGAATGCAAAGAAGTTTCTCAGAAAGCTTCTTTCTCTTTGTTATCGGAGGATATTTCCTTTGGCCCTATAATCTTCAATGGGATCCGAAATATCTGTTCTCAGATTCCACAGAAATAAAGCTAGCAAAGAGATCCACGAAATACAGATGTAACTCTGTGAGATGAATGAACAGAACACTAAGCAGTTTCTCAGAAAGCTTCTTTCCAGATTTCATCTGAGGATATTTCCTTTTTCACCATAGCCCTCTATGGGCTTCCAAATATCACTTTGCCAATTCCACAAGAACTGTCTTAGCGAAAGGCTTCTTGAGGGGAAAGCTGTAACTCTGTGAGATGATTTCACAGAACACACAGAAGTTTCCAAGAAAGCTTCTTTCTCTTTTTTATGGGAGGATATTTCCTTTGCCCTTATAGTCTTCAATGGGATCCGAAATATCTGTTCTCAGATTCCACAGAAATAAGGCTAGCAAAGAGATCCACGAAATACAGATGTAACTCTGTGACATGAATTAACAGAACACTCAGCAGTTCCTCAGAAAGCTTCTTTCCAGATTTCATCTGAGGATATTTCCTTTTACACCATAGCCCTCTGTGGGCTTCCAAATATCACTTTGCCAATTCCACAAGAACTGTCTTAGCGAAAGGCTTCTTGAGGGGAAAGCTGTAACTCTGTGAGATGATTTCACAGAACACAAAGAAGTTTCTCAGAAAGCTTCTTTCTCTTTGTTATCGGAGGTTATTTCCTTTGGCCCTATAGTCTTCAAAGGGATCCGAAATACCTGTTCTCAGCATCCACAGAAATAAGGCTAGCAAAGATATCCACGAAGTACAGATGTAACTCTGTGAGATGAATTAACAGAACACTAAGCACTTTCTCAGAAAGCTTCTTTCCAGATTTCATCTGAGGATATTTCCTTTTTCACCATAGCCCTCTATGGGCTTCCAAATATCACTTTGCCAATTCCACAAGAACTGTCTTAGCGAAAGGCTTCTTGAGGGGAAAGCTGTAACTCTGTGAGATGATTTCACAGAACGCAAAGAAGTTTCCAAGAAAGCTTCTTTCTCTTTTTTATGGGAGGATATTTCCTTTGCCCTTATAGTCTTCAATGGGATCCGAAATATCTGTTCTCAGATTCCACAGAAATAAGGCTAGCAAAGAGATCCACGAAATACAGATGTAACTCTGTGAGATGAATTAACTGAACACTAAGCAGTTTCTCAGAAAGCTTCTTTCCAGATTTCATCTGAGGATATTTCCTTTTTCACCATAGCCCACTATGGGCTTCCAAATATCACTTTGCCAATTCCACAAGAACTGTCTTAGCGAAAGGCTTCTTGAGGGGAAAGCTGTAACTCTGTGAGATGATTTCACAGAACACAAAGAAGTTTCTCAGAAAGCTTCTTTCTCTTTGTTATCGGAGGATATTTCCTTTGGCCCTATATTCTTCAAAGGGATCCGAAATATCTGTTCTCAGATTCCACAGAAATAAGGCTAGCAAAGACATCCACGAAATACAGATGTAACTCTGTGAGATGAATTAACAGAACACTAAGCAGTTTCTCAGAAAGCTTCTTTCCAGATTTCATCTGAGGATATTTCCTTTTTCACCATAGCCCTCTATGGGCTTACAAATACACTTTGCCAATTCCACAAGAACTCTTTTAGCGAAAGGCTTCTTGAGGGGAAAGCTCTAACTCTGTGAGATGATTTCTCAGAATGCAAAGAAGTTTCTCAGAAAGCTTCTTTCTCTTTGTTATCGGAGGTTATTTCCTTTGGCCCTATACTCTTCAAAGGGATCCGAAATATCTGTTCTCAGATTCCACAGAAATAAGGCTAGCAAAGATATCCACGAAATACAGATGTAACTCTGTGAGATGAATTAACAGAACACTAAGCAGTTTCTCAGAAAGCTTCTTTCCAGATTTCATCTCAGGATATTTCCTTTTTCACCATAGCCCTCTATGGGATTCCAAATATCACTTTGCCAATTCCACAAGAACTGTCCTAGCGAAAGGCTTCTTGAGGGGAATGCTGTAACTCTGTGAGATGATTTCTCAGAACGCAAAGAAGTTTCTCAGAAAGCTTCTTTCTCTTTGTTATCGGAGGATATTTCCTTTCGCCCTATAGTCTTCAATGGGATCCGAAATATCTCTTCTCAGATTCCACAGAAATAAGGCTAGCAAAGAGATCCACGAAATACAGATGTAACTCTGTGAGATGAATTAACAGAACACTAAGCACTTTCTCAGAACGCTTCTTTACAGATTTTATCTGAGGATATTTCCTTTTTCACCATAGCCCTCTATGGGCTTCCAAATATCACTTTGCCAATTCCACAAGAACTGTCTTAGCGAAAGGCTTCTTGAGGGGAAAGCTGTAACTCTGTGAGATGATTTCACAGAACACACAGAATTTCCAAGAAAGCTTCTTTCTCTTTGTTATGGGAGGATATTTCCTTTGGCCCTATAGTCTTCAATGGGATCCGAAATATCTGTTCTCAGATTCCACAGAAATAAGGCTAGCAAAGAGATCCACGAAATACAGATGTAACTCTGTGAGATGAATGAACAGAACACTAAGCACTTTCTCAGAAAGCTTCTTTCCAGATTTCATCTGAGGATATTTCCTTTTTCACCATAGCCCTCTAAGGGCTTCCAAATATCACTTTCCCAATTCCACAAGAAGTGTCTTAGCGAAAGGCTTCTTGAGGGGAAAGCTGTAACTCCGTGAGATGATT